>NW_026733689.1:0-340838 GCF_028476545.2 Physella acuta | reverse complement strand
TTTTCTCTTCGGGGGGGGGTAACGCTTCGCCCCCCCCCCCCCCCCCCCCCCCCCCGAAGAGATGCCTGGAAGAAACTCTGGTAACTACCACATCAAAATTTTGATATTATCGTCTAATGCCAAAAACAGCTAGTTTCTTAATTAGACAATTAGTCACAGGCTAGAGCAATTAATAAGACAAAGACATCCAGGCGACTCTACCCATGATTCGTGTCTCCAACTGCCCTCCACTTTCTTATAGTCACACCACCAAGTGTGATTTACTCACACCAATACTACCATCAACACTAGCACCAATATACACCACCATCAGATACCATCAGCACAACCATTAACACAACCATCAACACTACCACCAACAGCAATCGCCAACAGCTACAACCAACACTACCATCAACACTACCACCAACACTACAACCAACACTTCAACCAACAGATACCATCAACAGCTACCATAACACTACCATTAACACTACCACCAACACTACAAACAACACTTCAACCAACACAACCATCAACAGCTGCCATAACACTACCATAAACACTACCACCAAAAGCTACCACGCCCCAACCGGCACACCTAAGAGACGCCACCACCACCCCACCTCCATTACAATTTATGGTTTTAAATCGATTGTTTTTCAATCACTGGTGAAACTATTCATCCACTACAAGACACCCAGACAATAATCTCAAGATTGGTAACCTCAAAACTATCCCCCTCCCCCCGCACTTGATGATCTGTGTTTAATGTTTGAATTTCTGACACATTTTTGTGTGTGCTGATGGCAGGTCATGATGACCCAGCTACAGGGAGAGACAATCCGAAATTTCCAGAATGTTCCGTGTGAGCAGACACGCAAGCTATCATAACCCGAGCTCTCGTGGTGTTTGCTCACATTTTTGTCAAGGTCACACACACTTTTGGCTCAATTCTTGCTGCCCAATAGGGCAGATTGGGGGCAGCTATTGTTGCTGCCCATTGCTGGCCAATAGGGCAGATTGGGGGCAGCTATTGTTGCTGCCCAATGCTGGCCATTATGTTTGGTTATAGGGCATATTAGATGGGGGCAGCAAAAAGCCAGTCTTGAAGCAGGGCAGACAATAGATATATAAATATTCAATTCGTACTTACAAAATAAACAGAAACACAACACAGGACACATTCATTTTACACGCTTCACGTGTGTAATGTGAGTGTGAGGTGTGTGTATTATTTGACGGGTGTGTGTAACGTGTGCTGTTTTGATGTTGAGTTGTGTGATTGATGTGTGAGTTGTATGATTGATGTGTGAGTTGTGTGATTGATGTGTGAGTAGTGTGAGTGCGCGGAGTGTGTTGTTTGAGATCTGTGTGTGGCGTGAGGTGTGCTCGCCTTCCCACACCATCATCCACTCTCCTGTCACTACTCGTGCTATATTTCCTCCGTGACACTTGCCCTTCAGTTTCTTTCAGGCATCTCTTCGGGGGGGGGGGGGGGGGGGCGAAGTCCCACCGAAATTTTTTTACCGCCCCCCCACCCGAACAAAATGAAATTTATATAATTTATATAGAAAATATATACTTTTAACAGTGTCCGCCCCCTCCCCTCCCCCCTCCCCATCACCTGACAATTACCTCCCATCACACGGACAATAAAAAATAAAATCAGCGCCACCTATGTCTGTTGGCGATTTCCGGAGTAAACGAGCGAGTTGTCTCCCTTTGTTTAGAAGCAAATTCTCGCCACTCCTGTCCCCTCCCCCCCCCTGCTCTCCCGCTGACGACAAATGATGTTTGACATGACGTCACTTCCAAAAACCGGCAGGAATGTCTTTGCGTTCTACGTCACACCATCAAGGGAAAGAGGCAGACGAGAGAAGAATGTTTTTATTGAAAGAGCTAAAAATTCAGTAGCCAGATCATATTTGGGTTGTTTGCCAAAATTCGGGTAGTTTCCTAAAAATTGTGTAGCTTCCTAAAAATTGTGTAGTTTGCTAAAAATTGTGTAGTTTCCTAAAAATTGTGTAGTTTGCTAAAAATTGTGTAGTTTCCTAAAAAATTGTGTAGTTTCCTAAAAATTGTGTAGTTTCCTAAAAATTGTGTAGTTTGCTAAAAATTGTGTAGTTTGCTAAAAATTGTGTAGTTTGCTAAAAATTGTGTAGTTTGCAAAAAGACGATTTATCCAGATGATTTATGTTATTGAAGCTTTATGTGACACTTTATGTCATGTGATTTTACGATCTTCCATATTTTGACCACCATCATTCTTTTAATTAAAGGGAAATGATAATGTTTGTAAGTTTTAAAACATATTTTTTTGAGTTATGTCCCTTATTTACATCCATTATATTAGTGTTCCGTGTAAAACAATTTTTGAATACTTATCGGTTCCAAGATGAATGTACCCTGTGGCATCACAACATGTCTTTATTTTATTTTTATTTTGACCAATTTGATCGATTGTCATTCCATAATGTTGAGTGTTCATTTTGATTGACCTTCATGTCTAGGTTAAAGGTTGAACTCGAACGTTGATACGAATAATACACAACACATAACACAGAGCAAATATCACTTATCAGATAGCACATAGTACACAGCACACGCATACACTTTCCCTTTATACAATGAAATGCAAATGTAATTGAGAGACGCCCAGATTTTACAGGTTGTGAATGAAGGCATATTGACGAAGGGTATGCACATCTCTGCGATATGCATTTAGTAATTTTATCTTGTAATTTTGATGAGGTTTCATTAAGGGGAGCGGGGCTGCTATTAAGAAATTGGTGTCGTCATTAAGTGAGCGCTAGTGTCGGTGACATCCTAATTCCTCTGGCTTACTGTTGGGTGTCCGTGTGTCACTCAGACTAGTTGCTTATTAATGAGCTCTTAATGAGATCTTAATGACCTCACGGATGGGGGTCTAGAACTGGGACGGGGGATTGATCACGTGATCTGTGTGGGACCTGCTGGTTGTAGGATGGGGTGGGGATTATAATGGGTCTTGGGTGACGTTAAACGTGGAGTGGAATGTTGGTGCCGTTAAACGTTGGTGGAATAGAAAGGTTACCTCTTGGTGGGCTGAGGTAAACATGGCATATTTTGGAATCTGTATCGAGTGGTAGAACGGTCGACTGCTGACCCGGAAGTCTCGGGTTCAGATCCCTGGCTCGAATCCGTAAGGCAACCCTGAGTCAACTCAGCTCTGATGAGTACCTGACTCACCTTAAATAAAGGCGGCTGGGCATAGTGCTGACCACACTAGCCCTACATATACCGTGCACACTGAAACGGGGGAACTCTACTTAACCTATAATTATTTTAAAACACTATAGATATATAGGCCCAGTTTTATATATATATATATATATATATATATATATATATATATATATATATATATATATATATATATATATACACAAAATGTACAAAATGTAACAATGACCTCACCATTACGTCACCGGTATCTCTCCCTTACCTCAGCATAACTGTGTGAAATTAACCGGAAGCTGTCAAACTTCCGGTCCCCAATACCCCCGGCTCGGGGCGTGCCAACAGAAGTTTGGTCCCCGGCTGCCGGCTGGACCGGCTGCCGTGTAAGATACATTAGACAGATTCCCCTAAGGTACGCCCTTAGAGCTCTGTTATTTTATCATGGCGGCTTTCTATAAATAGATTCCTTGTCACGTGGTCGCCACTGATTAAACAATTAAATTAAGAAACAACGCAGTTTGAGATATTTTTGCCCTAGTTCTACGTGGGGCTTGGAAAATAATTGATAACATCGCTTTTTTTTACTTTCTCGTATATACGAAGTATAGAGAAAGTCTTGTAATCGTGCAAAAAAAAAAAAAATCGAGATTTTTACAAATCTCGACGTTTTACATCTCACTGATACGGAAAAACATTATTTTGCAATCTTGTCCGTATGTCTGTGTGTCTGTCTGTGTGTGTGTGTGTGTGTGTGTAAACACGATAACTTGAGTACCGTTACAGCTAGGTTGATGAAATTTCATATATAAGTATTTTATCAAAATCGTAGATCCGTATCAACTTTTGAGCGATTTCCGATAACCGGAAGTGGTACTTTTCCTACTTCGAAATTTTCAAAAGCCTATAACTTGAGTACTATTTCAGATAGATAAACGAAATTTCACATGTAAGTAAAAGATCTAATTCTCTACCTTCTGTTAAATTTTGAGTCATTTCCGTTGACCGGAAGTAGTAATTTACGCTACTTCCGATTTCTCAAAAAACTAATGTAAATTTTTAAAGTACTAATAATATTGCGCCCTATTATGCACTTTTTTATTTATCGTTCACCTGTTGTGCAATTCTTTTGTCTACGAGATTTTATTCTATTTTTAAAACTTTAAGTATTTAATTTAAGTAATTAAGTTATTTTATATAAAAATATTCGAGAAAGTTTAGGGGAGATCACTCCCGGTTTATTTTGTCTATTCATTTTTTTTCTAAATATAGGCTGTTATATTTTGCTGCATTAATCACAAGTGTGTACGGCTTGTGTGTGTATTTTGGTAGTTTATAGGTGTGTACTTCAGTACATGAGCACTTATCAAAACGACACATAATATCCCCATCAGAAACTTAAGTGTACCCCTCACACTCCCCCCCCCCCCAGGCCATAACACCTCAGGCAACCTTTCAAAAATTCAGTTCACAGCAGAGGCTAGCTACAATCTAAACTCAGGCTTTCAAGTTAATCTTTAATCTAATCTGGTATCTAGTTGTACTCAGAGAACGGACAATTAGTGAATTAAATAAAGGCCTGGGACATTTAAATGTGAACAAAATTACAAGTGATCACAAGAGAGGGGGGCGTCAAGCCCGAGCAACATCTGATGGTGACGCCACGTCAGGCGCTGTGACGCAACAATCAAGGAGTTCATTACTAATTCATCATTAATCTAACATCAGACAATTCATTAAGCCATGTAAAAAAACCGGCTCAGATTTTAACAAATGATAGCACTGACCTCGAACAAATGACATCCGTGACGTGAACAAATGACAGTCGTGACACGAACAAATGACAGTCGTGACACGAACAAATGACATCCGTGATGCGAACAAATGACAGCCGTGACGCAAAAACATTTATGTTTTGCTAGAAATTAAAAAAAAAAAAACAATAAAAAAAAAACGTCAATGATTGTAGCAGTTGCGAAACAACCACAAATTAACAACCACAAACAACAACCACACTTTAACTAAAAACTTAATCTGCTTCCAATTGAAGATAATTGTGCGGAAATGATGTAAACTAGAGCCGGATGGAATTGTTGCTTCCCTTGAATGCTCTAATGTTATTGTAGTTACTGCCCTTGAAAAATGGCGACACTCCCTAAGGGAGACGACCTCCGGCCGGTTCGTGGAATATTTATGTGATAAAAGTGGTTGGTTGCAAGGAAAACATTTTTTTCACCCAGTATTTTCCCGATTTTAAACCGCTGGACACAAGTTTCAAGTTTTAATCAAGTGAGAGGCACACAAAAAAGGCGCAAATGAATCTGTTGGATGCATGTCGTAGATCAGCGGTTCCCAAAGTGGAGGTCAAAGTTCACATGTTGCTGGCAGGGTGTGTCTTTGAGGCGTGGTAAAAATTCTAGAGGGTTCTCTTGTTTGTTCGACTGGTCATGCTTCAACCAGCGGGTGGGAATGTTCTAGAAGTGTGCAGTGGTGTATGTAGGCAGTGCTGTAAGTGGAAGGTGCTATTTGTGGTCGGGGCTTCAATTGTGCGGGGCTTTAAGTTGTTGGTACTACATGTGATTGGTTCTGAAATGTGCTCGATGCTTTTAATGGCTGGTGCTTTAAGCTGACGGTGCTATAAACTGACGATGCTATAATCTGACGGTCGGTGCTATAAGCTGACGGTGCTATAAGCTGACGGTGCTATAAGCTGACGGTGCTATAAGCTGACGGTGCTATAAACTGACGGTGCTATAAGCTGACGGTGCTATGAGCTGACGGTGCTATAAGCTGACGGTGCTATACGCTGACGGTGCTATAAGCTGACGGTGGGTGCTATAAGCTGACGGTGCTATAAGCTGACGGTGCTATAAGCTGACGGTGCTATAAGCTGACGGTGGGTGCTATAAGCTGACGGTGGGTGCTATAAGCTGACGGTGCTATAAGCTGACGGTGGGTGCTATAAGCTGACGGTGCTATAAGCTGAAGGTGCTATAAGCTGACGGTGCTATAAGCTGACGGTGCTATAAGCTGACGGTGCTATAAGCTGACGGTCGGTGCTATAAGCTGACGGTGCTATAAGCTGACGGTGCTAATGATGAGCGTCATGAGGTGGGTGTACCACTAGATGGCATCTTAATGAAATGCAGGACATTGCCTCATGTCAGATCAAAGACACCGTCAGATGATATCACACAATAGATACAATGTAGAATACATTACCATCTGTGTGTGTGTGTGATATTTTATGAGCGCGCATATTTTGTGGTGTTGATGCTCTCGGTGGATATGGTATGATGTTGATGCTGTATGAACATTTGGAGTGGTGATGATGGTGTAGAACTTTTTGGGGGCGTATGCCAAATTAGACGCGGTTAGCAGACAATTCCATGCTATTTAACGGGAGACACGCCTGTTTTCATCCTTTGTGCAGTGTAACGCGATACATTTTATTCTTCCCATACATACAGACAGGATGAAAATATTGTCACCATTTTCCAACAGAAATCTGTTCTTCACCCCCTCCCCTCCCCCTACCTATTTATTACTTTCAATCTTGCATGGTGGGCAAATCTATCTGGCACTTCAAACAGAAGTTAAGAAAATAAAAATGTTATTTACTGCACAATTACAAGTCTTTATTCTTTTAAAAGGATATAAAATGTGCGTAGGTGTGTATATGTGTGTGGATGCGTGTGTGTGGGGGGATGTGTGTGTGGGTTTGTAGGTTGGTGGGGCGGTGTGTAGGTGTGTGGGTGGGTTTGTGGGGCGGTGTGTAGGTGTGTGGGTGGGTGGGTAGGTGGGGCGGGGTGTAGGTGTGTGGGTGGGTAGGTGGGGCGGGGTGTAGGTGTGTGGGTGGGTAGGTGGGGCGGGGTGTAGGTGTGTGGGTGGGTGGGTTTGTGGGGCGGCGTGTAGGTGTGTGGGAGGGTGGGGGCCGGGGTGTAGGTGTGTGGGAGGGTGGGGGCCGGGGTGTAGGTGTGTGGGAGGGTGGGGGCCGGGGTGTAGGTGTGTGGGAGGGTGGGGGCCGGGGTGTAGGTGTGTGGGTGGGTGGGGGCCGGGGTGTAGGTGTGTGGGAGGGTGGGGGCCGGGGTGTAGGTGTGTGGGAGGGTGGGGGCCGGGGTGTAGGTGTGTGGGAGGGTGGGGGCCGGGGTGTAGGTGTGTGGGAGGGTGGGGGCCGGGGTGTAGGTGTGTGGGTGGGTAGTTGGGGTGGGGTGTATGTGATGCCCATTCTGCTGAGTAACATCTGATGGTTGAAGCTGTTTGAGAGTCTCTGGTTGGAAACTGTTCTCAGTGTGTAGTCTGACGATTGATGCTGGTTTCTGATGGTGCCTCTAGCAATGTTCCCTCAAAGCTGTGTAGTAGTTTTGAACATTCCACATTCATTTTGTAAAATACATATATCCTGGTATAATACTTTTAGAACACCACGCACACAAAATACACAATACACAAAACATTTTTTCCCCTTAGAGGGAATGTTGGTCACTAGTCTCTGGAGGGCTGTACATAATTTGATTTTAATTCCGCATTAATTAACACAGTTATAAAAACGGCATATACAACATCTTTTTTTTAAAAATTATATTAATAAACACTTTTAGATAGCAATATACAAATGTAACAATTATATTGATATGATATAGAAATAATGTGAAGAAAATATTGTATAAAAATGTGTGTGAGTGTGTGTGTGAGTGTGTGTGAGTGTGTTTGTGAGTGTGTGTGAGTGTGTGGGTGTATGAGTGTGTGAGTGTGTGAGTGTGTGTGTGTGTGTCTGTGTGTAGGTTGAATATATATATAGCATCAGCTGAGTTAGAGAGTCGATAGAAATTATTCACTAGACGTCATCAGTAATTAGAAGAGGCATACATCATCTATGTGCTAATGTTGGACCATTAACTCAGGCGATAGGGGGTGGGGAGTCTCATTTTGGGAGGTGGTGGGGTGTGGAGGAGGGGAGAAGGCAGGGAGGTGGTGGGGTGTGGAGGAGGGGAGAAGGCAGGGAGGTGGTGGGGTGTGGAGGAGGGGAGTAGGCAGGGAGGTGGTGAGTAGATGGGTGAGGTGTGAGGGGTGAGGAAGTTGGAGATGACTGGTGTAAAAAGTGATGGTCGAAAAATATTCTTGTGGTTGAATGAAATAGTTGTTTGTGTATCTGGTTGGGTTGACCGTATTGTGTAATGGGTGGTTGTCTTGGGTTGTGGGTGGTTGTGCTGTGTAATTGGTGGTTGTCTTGGGTTGTGGGTGGTTGTAATGTGTAATTGGTGGTTGTCTTGGGCTGTGAGTGGTTGTAATGTGTAATGGGTGGTTGTCTTTGGTTGTGGGTGGTTGTAATGTGTAATTGGTGGTTGTCTTGGGTTGTGGGTGGTTGTAATGTGTAATAGGTGGTTGTGCAGGTAGACAACTGGTGTAGGTAGAAAACACTTAGCTACCATGTCAAAATGACCGAATCTTTAGATACGTTATGTGGCTCACACAATTTAAGATCTTGTCTAATGTTTCCACTTTACCGTCCGACTTATCGTGAAATTCATTTTACATTTTGATTACACTTACTCCGCCCTGCTCCTCTACCCCTGGCTCTTGACTCTGCACACCCCCCGCCTCTACCCATGGCTCTTGACTCTGCACCTCCCCCCTCCCACTGCCTCCACGCGTTCCTACATGTTCGCTTGTTTGATCTAACGGAACTTGCTGGAAAGTTTGAAAGGACCGGTAACTCTTGCTGTGTTGATGAGTGTAACATCCGCCCTAGGGAAATAAAAAGACGCCCTTCCATATGGTCGGACACAATAGCTTTAATCAATGGACAGGGTTATAGCTACAAATTCAACTTAAAAATGTATCGAGTTAAAATAGTATTTTTTAATGTGTGTTTTATTTTGTTTAAAGGCTACCGTACAAGCCATCACGTGTGTCGGCTCACCCCCCCCCCAGGTCTTCTCTTGCTCCCTACCGTCACAAATTTAATCGGTTAGTGAATAAACCACCATCACCATTGTGGTGGTGTGAATGCAGCTGTAGTCTCCACACACACACACACACACACACACACACACACACACACACACACACACACACACACACACACACACACACACGCACACTCACGCATGCACACACACACAGACAGACACACACACACACACTCACTCACACACACACATACAGTACAGACAGACACACACACACGCCATTTCCTCCGCTTTCTCAAGGTATACTCTCCACACATACCATTACCTATTCTTGCTGAAGGTAAAGGCTCCGCACACACACACACACACACACACACACACACACACACACACACGCACGCACGCACGCACGCACGCACGCACGCACACACACACACACACACGCATACCATTACGTCCCTTGCTCAAAGTATACTTTTCACACATACCATTACCGCCAGAGTATTTTGTTAAATATGACGTTTTTATAGCCCCCCCCCCCCCCCTTGGTTTACCAATTATCAACTCCCAGACGTCCCTTGGGAGTGTGAGTGGGACGTACATGAGTGAGGTGTTATTTTTTATAGCGTGGGATGTTTTTGTGTAGACCTAGAGGCGCAGTAACATAAATTTTGGCGATAACAGTTGTGGGGGCGTTATAACGGCACCAAGTAGTATCAATTCTGGCGCGAAGAAAATGGCGTACACATGTGATAAAAACAACAGTGTTTATGTTTTTTGTGTGTTAAATACATTTTTATTCTTGTTTATATGTTTATATATATTCTTTGTGTTAAATATATTTTTATTCTTGTTTATATAAAGAATAATTAAAGTTTTTCCCAAGTGATTATGGTACGAACTGTTTGTATGGGCGATGTGTATGTGCAATTTTAGTGTACCGTATGTGTACTGTATTCTGTAGGTGTACATTATACTTTATGAGTTATGTACGGGCATCGTATGTGTACTGTGTAATCAATGTATATTGTATGTGTAGACATACTACATGCACATCCACACATTGACCCAGGCTGTGCCCTGTGAGTACAAATATTTTTCTGATTTTAAGTTCCTCTATCTATATTTAACTTTCGTCACTTACACGAACCTGGATGTAATCTACTTGCAACGTTTTGTAGGCCCACCTTGATCAGCATTTGATTTGTTGTTTTCCTAATAGCTTGACGTGCAAAACCCCGGCAGTATACGCGCGTTTTTCGCGCTAAATAAATAATCCCACATTTTATAACACAGCTAAAAAAACAAGCCTAATGGAACAAGCAGATATTATCTGCATGGGAAGATAATAGGACAAGCAGATATTATCTGTATGGGCAGATAATATGCGATTTACGGTTCTCGAAAACAGGGCCGAGGTCTCGAGAATCTTGTTGTAGCAGCGTGGATCCACGAGGCAATTAGCCTGATTAAATTGGCACTCGATGTTTGAGAGATGGCTCTCCGGGTTCACGTAAGGCGCAATTAGTGACCGGAAGTTGCATGTAGCAGCAGATCCAGCAGACGACACATTTGGAGCCTCGTCTGCTTTTTTACGTCACTCCACTCTTCTCACGGATGTAGGGATTTTTGTCCTACATGGAGTGACCTGTTTCCGATAGCCTACCATCTCGTGAAGCTGGTATTAGTGACCTGTTTCCGACAGGTCTTATCTAAAATCTGCCATCTTATGTGACTCTAATATGTGACTCTAATATGTGACTCTAATATGTGACTCTAATATGTGACTCTAATATGTGACTCTAATATGTGACTCTAATATGTGACTCTAATATGTGACTCTAATATGTGACTCTAATATGTGACTCTAATATGTGACTCTAATATGTGACTCTAATATGTGACTCTAATATGTGACTCTAATATGTGACTCTAATATGTGACTCTAATATGTGACTCTAATATGTGACTCTAATATGTGACTCTAATATGTGGCTGTAATATGTGGCTGCTGGAGGTAACGTAGAACGTGCAAGGTATTGTGGGACAGCGTGGTCGGGTGGTAGAGTTCAAATCCCTGGTTCTTGTCCCTGAGTCCCCCCATCTCTCCCTCACGTTAAGGTAAGTAAGCGTGGCTAGACATTGTGCTGACAACACTACCCTCGATGTCCTTGTAACAGATGGTCTCTATGTTACCTGCCTCATGGACCGTCTAGTTCTACTTTAATTTTCTTCATGCGGATATGTGACCTCTACCACTAGACTACGCCAGGCGAGAGTTGGATTCGATCCTAAGACTTCGTGTAGAAGACATTGCCATGACGTGAGTCAAACGGGTGAAGGCTTGGTTTTACAGTACGACATTATTGTTATCACAATAAGAGAATCTTACAGTGTGGCTGGGTCAGTCACATCTACCTCATCTACCTCATATCTACCTCATATCTATCTCATATCTATCTCATATCTACCTCATATCTATCTCATATCTATCTCATATCTACCTCATATCTATCTCATATCTATCTCATATCTACCTCATATCTACCTCATATCTATCTCATATTTATCTCATCTATCTCATATCTATCTCATATCTACCTCATATCTACCTCATATCTATCTCATATCTACCTCATATCTATCTCATATCTACCTCATATCTATCTCATATCTATCTCATATCTACCTCATATCTATCTCATATCTATCTCATATCTATCTCATATCTATCTCATATCTACCTCATATCTATCTCATATCTATCTCATATCTACCTCATATCTACCTCACATCTACCTCATATCTATCTCATATCTACCTCATATCTATCTCATATCTATCGCATATTTATCTCATCTATCTCATATCTACCTCATATCTACCTCATATCTATCTCATATCTACCTCATATCTATCTCATATCTACCTCATATCTATCTCATATCTATCGCATATTTATCTCATCTATCTCATATCTACCTCATATCTATCTCATATCTATCTCATATCTACCTCATATCTATCTCATATCTACCTCATATCTATCTCATATCTATCTCATATCTACCTCATATCTATCTCATATCTACCTCATATCTACCTCATATCTATCTCATATCTATCTCATATCTACCTCATATCTATCTCATATCTACCTCATATCTACCTCATATCTATCTCATATCTATCTCATATCTACCTCATATCTACATCATACCTACCTCATGGTGCATTCATTTTTAAACACATTTAAAAAGGAAATTATCTTGCGACCCTCCCCCTCCGCCACCCCCCCCCCTTATTATCTCTTTGATTGTTTCTCCTGTATTGAAGTCTGCAGCAGGAACGATGAGATTGAACAAAGAGATGGTGAGATACAGAGGTAAATGATGAGGTAACTGAGTTAAGGCTGAGTCAGGAAGTGACGTAATCAGGTTAAGATCAAAGCATCACGTTGACTGCCTTACCTTTGGTCAGTAGCGTACGCAGGGGGGGAGCAGGGGGAGCGGCCGCTCCCCCTCTGGCAATTTTCAGCAAATTGGCGCCTTTTTGGAAACTTTTTAAACTCAAAGTTTTAAACAATGATATTTGTTAAAACAAGTTAATAAAAAGTCTAGTGACAATTTAAGCGCAATTTCCTTATGTTATCCATAACAATTTTAAATCGAGATAAATCATAATTTTTTTGTGACCGAACGAAAGGATAGTTTTTAAAACTTTCTTCGGCAATATTGTTCTAAATTATGGCAGGAATCGATTGGTAAATGTTGCCGAGATATGGACAAAAAACTGCATTTTTTCGAGGTTTTTTGGCTTTTCCGGGAAATCCTGGAAGGAATTCCGGGATTTTTTTTGGCCCACAATCATCCTCGGAACTTGCTTAACATATTGGAACTAGTCCTCGATATTGATTCGTTGAGGAGGAGATACGACTTAAAGCTGCGGACACACATCCATCCATCCAGAAATAACGAATTAATAATCGCAATTGTCCGTATGGAAATTGCGCTAAAAATTACAATACAGAAACAAATACAACTGATGTGGCGTCTCTATTTAAATTTACTTATGAGCAAACTGCGTAGTGGTGGGGACATTTTGACAAGGTCAACAACGTCATCACGATGAAGTAGTAGTATTCTAACAGTTTGGGCGATAGTGATTACGATTACAAATTATATGAAACAGTTACAACCCCCCTCCTCCATGGACCCCTCTGTAAAAATAATATTGTCATAATACCACTGCTACTTATTTAAATCTATTTCTGTAATATATATTTGTGTAATATATATTTGTGTAAGAACAGTCATCTAAAAACTGACGTTATGTTCACTCTGAGTTGGTTTTCTCCCCCCCCTTCCCCCCCCCCCTCCCCAAACACACCTCACCACCACAATTGTGTAGAGCGACATTAATGTCACACCTAGGTATACACTGGGTTGGATAATTGACCTAAAGTGACCGGACAGTGGTGAATGAAGTTGAACCCACCCCCCCCCCCTTACCCACCCCCAATTGATCTGTTAAGTAGGCTACATGTAGAAAAACGCGTAATGATGTTCCAAAGTACCATGCCGCCAGAAAATTAGCTTTTAAAACGTAAAACTCTGTAAATATTGTTTTTGCAATTACCAGTAAAAAGGTGTGTTATCAATGCAGTGATCTAACCCATACCTATCACTATGTTAAAAATGATCTTTAAAGAACACAAAGAAGCAGTAGTTAATTAAAAATATATGATCTGAACTAAAAGACCGCAATTTAGTTAAATGTACGATGTTATTCCGAATGTTCTCTATTATATGGAAAAGCGTGGTTTTATACCAAATCTGATTTTAAAAACTTTCATATATTATGAAATTCTACTAAATTATATTAAATTCTGATTATAGGCAAAAACATTTTGTAAGCGCGAATAGTGTTAAACAATTTCTTATATTCTATAGTAATTATTTATTTGTTTTGACATGTATAATTAATTGTGTAGATATATACATATTTATATTAAGAGAGTGATTATTTCCCCTATTTCACTTGTCTTAAATAATTTCCCAAGAATTATTATGTAAGAAAGTGTTTTTTACAAGAATTACAAAACAGATTGTGTTACGTTTATTGTTTTTGGTTGTAGTGTGTGTATATATATTTTTTTTAGATTAATACAATTTTTGCTTTGTCGGCCTTATTGTGTGTTTTTTCTTATTTCTTAAGAGTGCTACTTTCAATTTATTTTACATCATAGCGAAGTAATGACATACAGCTGGTAATTATATATATATATATATATATATATATATATATATATATATATATATATATATATATATATATATATATATATATAATACACGTATATAGAACGTGTTAAAAATTCGGCGCCTTTTTTTGCTCTTTTCGCTCCCCCTACAACGAAAACCTGGATACGCCTCTGCCTTTGGTGTTCTACATTCAATTGTTCTGTTTTCAACTTTCTTAAATTTTTTATTGTTCTAGATTCAATTGTTCTGTTTTCAACTTTCTTAAATATTTTATTGTTCTACATTCAATTGTTCTGTTTTCAATTTTCTTCTGTTTTATTGTTCTATTTTACATGTTCTTATTTCAATTGTTCTTCTATAGGTTGTTGTGTTTTATTATTCGTTTGTTTAAAAATATTTTCCACTTGTTGTTGTTAAATAGGTTCGCGTTCTTGCCACTTTGTACACACCATCTCTGTACACCATTTCTGTACACCATCTCTGTACACCATCTCTGTACACCATCTCTGCACACAATCTCTGTACACCATCTCTGTACACACACAATTCCTGAGTATGCTAGACTTACAGCAGACGGCTGGGCCCGTCAGATCTAGAGAAACTTTTTTTTTTCACCAACAATAATTTGTTTCGACGCATCTGATCCGACCTAAGGCCTTCGTCAGACTTTGATCCGGTCGGATCCATGAGGAAAACAAAAGCTCACACCTGTATTTTTTACCTGGGATTCCAAAAGTGACGTCACAGTACCTGACCGGTCTGGCATTAAAGTCTGCTGATGAGTCTCTGGCATTTAGACCTGGGGTTTGTACAAACAGTTGCCGGAAATAGGTCAAGGTCGGATTTGAAATCATAGCGAGAGATGTCACGTTTTATTTGCATCATCAAGGTGATGGTTCAGACAAGTTTTTGACAAAATAAAAAATAATACATTTGATTCAAGTTGCTTTCAAGTAAAAATCGAAAGCGTAAAGTTTTATTTCTTAGTATTTTTTGGGTAGTTCAATTTTTTTTGTCAAATTTTATTAGAATGCTTTGTTGGTTAATTTTTTTTGTTAAGTTTTGTAAAGATAATTTGTTATACATAACTTTCTTGGAGATTTAGGAACCTGCGAGTCACTTTATAAAAACCTGCGAGTTACTGTATGGGCACCTGCGAATCACTGCGAGTCACTGTATGGGCACCTGCCAGTCACTGCGAGTCACTGTATGGGCACCTGCGAATCACTCTCCAGGAACCCACTGTCAGGGAACCCCACGACTAAGTGTGTAAAAACATTGGAACTTAAGCAAGTGTTCTAGAAAAGAAACACTACATTCTTTCCCCATTTCGCAATGTGTCGATTATTTGAACGCAAAAAATACTGCAGCAATATTGGGTGAATCAACCGTTATAGAGATCCGTGTGTTGGCACGCTAAAACATTTTGGGTTAAAGATTACTGCCCACGCAAAGTTATTTTTAGATCTTCCAGATAATGACGAGTAAAGATATGTATTGATATAATGCTACACACACGCATACACACACGTGTTTATTGTACTAACAAACGTGGACCTGTGTGCTTATCCTTTAAACCTACGTATTAACCAAAATCACATACCATAAAACATGGTTCATAAAATAACCACATACACCATACATCTCACAAAGTTTATGGTGTCTAGGGGTTTTTGGTGTCTACGGGGTGTGTGGTGTCTACGGGGTGTGTGGTGTCTACGGGGTGTGTGGTGTCTACGGGGTGTGTGGTGTCTACGGGGTGTGTGGTGTCTACGGGGTGTGTGGTGTCTACGGGGTGTGTGGTGTCTACGGGGTGTTTGGTGTCTACGGGGTGTTTGGTGTCTACGGGGTGTTTGGTGTCTACGGGGTGTTTGGTGTCTACGGGATGTGTGGTGTTACGGGTGTGGTGTTTCGTTTATTAATTTTTCAAGTGACTGACCTTGAGAAGGAAGCGTTGTCCTTCCAATCAATGGCTTAATGTACCGCAACCAAAACATCCCAGGACATCTAAATTAAGGGCCATTAACCCCGCCTAAAAATAAATAAATTTTAATGTCATTACAAAACCGCGCCAAAAAGCTTCCACCACGTTTGATCTTGTGATCCAGCTGTGAAAAAACAAACCCGTTAAAACAGTTTCAGACGATTTTGACGCCTGCAGTTCCATAAATCTATTTTTACAACAATGACGCAAGCATTATGACGTCACTGAATCGAATGGCGATTTTTCTGGACAAGTCTACACGCCACAAACACGACCGCTTACCATACTGTAACGTACCATGCCGTTCCGTTCCGTGCCGTACCGTACCGTACCGTGCCGTGCCGTGCCGTGCTGTGCCGTACGGTATCGCGCCATACTTTACCGCTACCAACCACCACGACATCTACCACAAATGGCCATTATTACATTAAGATTTGTAACCTAAATCCGTATTCAAGTCAGTCGAACGTCCCTGAGTCCAGCTAGCTCCTATCCCTTCATATGCTGAGGTCACTGGAACAGGTGAACTCTACTTCACTTACCCCATGGACGGTCAGGGAGCTTAACTTACCTTAAAATCTCTATCCTTTACGCCTGCTATCTAAATATTTTTTCTTAATTAATGTATCCCCATATAATTACAGTTTTAAAACAAGCTATCCTTTATCCCGAATGGCTATTAAAACGAACGCTTATCCTTATTGATGCGATAAAAATATTCCCCCTTATCCAAATACCGGCTATAAAAACTCACACCTGAACTTTGAAGAAAACACCGAGACCCAGGTATCAAAAAGATAGACGACTTGTGTAAAAATTAGCAAGACTTGAACTCATTAAGATAAAACTGATTGAATATTTCTGACGGTTATGACGGAGGTAATGTATTTACATCTGGCTAGATGGAAGGTTCCAGAAACACGATAAAAGAGGGGGGTGGGGGGTTTTCATTCGCTAACGAAGACTAGTTGATTGAATGAAATCAAGCCAACCCTCTAGTTGGTCAGGTTGTGGAAGGTCCAGCCAACCCGATGGCTGGTACAGATGGTTGACACAGTCAAGTGCACGAGTCTCACGTCCAAACACGGCACCACACATCGCCGACTGGATTAGTTGATGCAGGTACAACGATTATCGGACACACGGGCGACAATCAGACGAACAAACGGACGACAATCAGACGAACGAAAGGAAGATCGAACTGAGCCAATCTTGTCCCGCCAAACTCATTTATTTTTTTCTCTGATGTCTCGTAGGTCAATAGGTCATCAACAACGTCTGCTAGGTCACGTGGTCAACTGGGCTTTGTCCTGCGGCAAGCCAAGAAACTGGGTGACTTGTGAGGGTCACTCAAACATCGGATAGACCCAGACAAATACTGGATAGACCCAGAGATTGGATAGACCCAGACAATGGATAGACCCATACACATATTGGATAGACCCAGACATTGGATAGACCCAGACATTTGATAGACCCAGACAAACATTGAATAGACCCAGACATTGGATAGACCCAGACATTGGATAGACCCAGACATTGGATAGACCCAGACATTGGATAGACCCAGACATTGGATAGACCCAGACAAACATTGGATAGACCCAGACAATGGATAGACACAGACATTGGATAGACCCAGACATTGGATAGACCCAGACATCGGATAGACCCAGACATTGGATAGACCCAGACATTGGATAGACCCAAACATTGGATAGACCCAAACATTGGATAGATCCAAACATTGGATAAACCCAGACATTGAATAGACCCAGACATTGGATAGACCCAGACATTGGATAGACCCAAACATTGGATAGACCCAAACATTGGATAGACCCAAACATTGGATAGACCCAAACATTGGATAGACCCAGACATTGGATAGACCCAGACAGACATTGGATAGACCCAGACATTGGATAGACCAAGACATTGGATAGACCCAGACAAACATTGGATAGACCCAGATACTGGATAGACCCAGACATTGGATAGACCCAGACAAACATTGGATAGACCCAGACAGACATTGGATAGACCCAGACATTGGATAGACCCAGACATTGGATAGACCCATACATTGGATAGACCCATACATTGGATAGACCAAGACATTGGATAGACCCAAACATTGGATAGACCCAGACAAACATTGGATAGACCCAGACAGACATTGGATATACCCAGACATTGGATAGACCAAGACATTGGATAGACCCAAACATTGGATAGACCCAGACAAACATTGGATAGACCCAGACAGACATTGGATATACCCAGACATTGGATAGACCCAGACATTGGATAGACCCAGACAAACATTGGATAGACCCAGACATTGGATAGACCCAGACATTGGATAGACCCAGACAGACATTGGATAGACCCAGACATTGGATAGACCCAGACATTGGATAGACCCAGACAAACATTGGATAGACCCAGACATTGGATAGACCCAGACATTGGATAGACCCAGACATTGGATAGACCCAGACATTGGATAGACCCAGACATTGGATAGACCCAGACAAACATTGGATAGACCCAGACATTGGATAGACCCAGACATTGGATAGACCCAGACAAACATTGGATAGACCCAGATACTGGATAGACCCAGACATTGGATAGACCCAGACATTGGATAGACCCAGACATTGGATAGACCCAGACAAACATTGGATAGACCCAGACATTGGATAGACCCAAACATTGGATAGACCCAGACATTGGATAGACCCAGACATTGGATAGACCCAGACAAACATTGGATAGACCCAGACAAACATTGGATAGACCCAGACAGACATCGGATAGACCCAGACATTGGATAGACCCAGACATTGGATAGGCTCAGACATTGGATAGACTCAGACAAACATTGGATAGACCCAGACATTGGATAGGCTCAGACATTGGATCGACTCAGACAAACATTGGATAGACCCAGACAAAAACGTTAGAGATCCTGACTTTAGTCCAAGACGATTGGATGAAAAGGATTCGGTTAGTGAGATCGATGTTCTCTGATTGATTTTTTGTGTATTTTAATTAGTAGTTTATGAAGTGAGTCACTACTCTCTGTGGTAGTAGAGTGTGTATGATCTATTCAGTACCCAAGATGGTGTCTTTCAATTTGACTAAATCTATTTTATTAAGTCACCGGATTCAATCGATACACAAAATTGCTCTTTAGCTTAAAGTGAGGTTTAAAAGTTTCAAACAAAACGGTCTAGATTTTATTCTTACTAATGAAAGTCCGTGAAAGGTCATGAAAGTTCGTGTAAAATAATGTTAATGAGAGTTTATAAAAATGATGAAGGTTGGTGATAATTGAAGAAAATTGATAAACATGAAGAGTTGATAAAAATTGATGAAAGTGGATAACATGAATGGCAATGAAAGTGAAAGAAACTTTTTATCAAACCAAAACTTCCACGTCAACTCTACTGCCCCTGACGTCGCCTGGGTGTCTGGCCAGTCGCATGACCTTTGCTGGAGGCCGCCATTTGACGACCTTCACCCATGACCTCCACGTGCAACCCTGCACGAGTCAGCAGTCGGATGTCAGGCCACTCCCCCTGACCTCTGAACTTAACATTTCGTCATATCTAATCTGCCCCACTTGTTAAACTGTATACGTCCACCCCCCTGACACAGGAGAACGTCATTACCGTCAAATGTTTTGTGTGGTCATTTAAAAAATAATTTTAAAGTTCAACTATTATTTTTTTGTTAGGTAATTTTCTCGGGCGACAGTAGGGTTTGTGTGAGATTGTGTGTGTATTGGGGGGGGGGGATATGGTGAAGTGGGGTCAACTAGTGAGTTTGTGGCTGGGGGGGGGGGGGGGTGGGGTTATGGTGAAGTGGAGGGGGTAATGGCCACATGAAACATAAACATGAAAAAATACCCCAGCGTAAGGCTCGAAATGAAGACATGCTATTAAACAACGTTTTGACCTCCAGAAAATATTGTTGTCATTAAAGGAGCTGTTGCAACAAATTTTATCCCCTCAATTAATTCCGTATTTTCTTTTATCACACTGGCTAGAAATACCCAGAAAGCGGAGATCTAGTTAAATATTTTTTTTACAATTGTTAAAACAAACTTGACCATGAGATAAGCTGTGTGTTTTGTACTGCGTGTTTTACACAATATTCGCCTATTTGTACACATGCTTCAAGTAAAGCTAGAATAAATGAGATAACTAAAAGACAAAGCATTTGTTTTTGTCATCATATAATTAGAAAAAGAAAACAAGTACAAGCGAATCGGCACGGCAAACATTTCAGTGTTTGTAATTATAAAAAAAAATCCAATCATTGTTTGTATTAGAAATGTCAAGACCTTTAACAAGACGATATTTTTATGTAAATAGAATTATTGCTTTAAAAAACCCATTAAATTTACGAAATTTCTCTATTTAAATTTCTTTAAAAAAAAGTCGTGTATAATTTAGATATTTGAAAAACTTGTTATGGTTACTTAGGGAAGAACACAAAAAAAATAAAAAATAAATAAAAAAAAATAAAAAAAAAAAGAGAAGAAGAACACCAAGACAGTTGTCGTCAATTTCAACAAAATGGTCGGGGCCCTCAGCTAACATAACATGAGCCCTACACAAAATAGTCGGGGCCCTCAGCTAACATAACATGAGCCCTACACAAACTAGTCGGGGCCCTCAGCTAACATGACATGAGCCCTACACAAAATGGTCGGGGCCCTCAGCTAACATAACATGAGCCCTACACAAAATAGTCGGGCCCCTCAGCTAACATGACATGAGCCCTACACAAAATGGTCGGGGCCCTCAGCTAACATAACATGAGCCCTACACAAAATAGTCGGGCCCCTCAGCTAACTACATGAGCCCTACACAAAATGGTCGGGGCCCTCAGCTAACATGACATGAGCCCTACACAAAATGGTCGCGGCCCTTAGCTAACATGACATGAGCCCTACACAAAATGGTCGGGGCCCTCAGCTAACTACATGAGCCCTACACAAAATGGTCGGGGCCCTCAGCTAACATGACATGAGCCCTACACAAAATGGTCGCGGCCCTTAGCTAACATGACATGAGCCCTACACAAAATGGTCGCGGCCCTTAGCTAACATGACATGAGCCCTACACAAAATGGTCGGGGCCCTCAGCTAACATGACATGAGCCCTACACAAAATAGTCGGGGCCCTCAGCTAACATGACATGAGCCCTACACAAAATGGTCGCGGCCCTCTAGTTGACCCCACCATCCGTACCCTGCCATTTTCCCATATTTAAAAACCAACTATTTTCCCCGTGTTTGTTTTTAGTCTGTGATTATTCATGTAATTTCTTTTTTTTCGGTGTCTTTAATGCTACGTATTCCCATTTATTTTAGAATGTTCATTAGTTCAAGTTTTTTTCCCCATTCGTTTCTTGTTACGTCAATTTCTTATTTTATGCACTTTGTGTTTGGGGGTCACTTCCGTTTCTTCCATTAGCTTATTGTAGGGTCAAAGTATGGTGTATCTCTTGGTTGTATCCTGGTATCATCGGTTTTATTTTCATGTATCATTTTGTTTGTGTACTTCAAAAGTTTGTCCTACAGAGGCGTAGCGACCCTTCCCGGCGCCCGGGGACAAACTTTTCGATTTGCACCCCCCCCCCCCCCTCGAGATTGTGATTTGCACCCCCCCCCTCAAACTTTCAATTTGCACCCCCCTCAACCTTTCAATTTATTTTTCCAACCCATTTTGGCGCCCCCTAAGCTCGGCGCCCGGGGACATATGTCCCCCCCGCCCCCCCCTCGCTACGCTACTGTTGTCCTGACATCGTGACGTAGTTCACAAGTTTGTCCTGACACCGTGACGTAGTTCATAAGTTTGTCCTGATATCGTGACGTAATTCACAAGTTTGTCCTGACATCGTGACGTAATTCACAAGTTTGTCGTGACATCGTGACGTAATTCACAAGTTTGTCTAGATTGGTGACAGCGAAAGTGCAATAGCGTTGTTCAGGGTGATTGCGTGACGTTATGATGTAGTTTAAACGTCGGCGTGACGTAATGACGTAGTTTAAACCTTAGCTAGATATAACTCTCATATTTCTTTTACCAGACATGATGACGTAGTTCACAAGTTAAGCCAGATATGATGACGTAGTTCACAAGTGTGTCTAAATGACGCCGAGACCATCTAGAAGAGAACCGAACCGCCAGCGAGTGAACGAATCAACGTGCTGTAACTACCCCACGTGACCAGCAGCTTCATCAACAAAACATCAGTCGCAGGGTGCTGGCGCTGGGGGTGGGTTGTGCGAGTGCTACATTTGACGGTGACTCACGTGACTCACCAATGTGGCTGCGGTCGACCCAAGTTAATCCAGCGATTATCATTAACGCGAGCCTCTGTTTAATTAACTCTTGACGTGAACGTTTTGATGAGGGTTTAATTAGCTGACGAGAAATGATCAGATCACGTGGAAATTGGTCGCCTGTAAGTAATTTGTTTCATTACTGGACGAGCTGTTAGATAGGGGAGGTAATTTGTTAGACAGGGGAGGTAATTCTCCGCAGGTTTGTAAGGACGATAACCAATGCATGTTTTTGTTTGAAGTTTCCAGTTTTTAGCAGACGGCACCTGTTTTGGGGGCTCTTCTACAGCACGTCAGTATCAGGGATACGCGCCCCCCCCCACCTCCCCCCACCCTCATGGTGCTGTCTTATTGCTGGCATACGTATGTCAGTGCCGTGGGTCCTGAGGCTGTGACGTCACTAAGCAGGTAGTCTTGCAGGGTTTTGTTAAACCTGACTTTGTTTTATATGACATTACCGGGCAGTAAGTCAACTCATTGACTGAAGTCATTTTAGACTCTGCTAAAGTCAGAAATTTTGACTGGAACTGTTCGAGAACGACATACGGGGTTAATTGTGTCAAGTAAGTCACGGATGACTTGGGTCATTAATTGACAACATCCGTGACTTGGGTCATTAATGATAACATCCCTGACTTAAGTCATTGAATGCTTGAATCACCCGATGACTTGTGAATGACTGGTACAGTTTACACGTGGAGCCAATCGATGAAAGCTGTTCAAAAAGATTTTTAAACTGCCACAATTTTTAACACGCCAACACAGTTTTTATCTAGCACTGGCTGGGTTTGTGTTAACTGAAGCCACCCTGTGTCACTACAGCACATGAGCTAATACAGCACCATGTGGTAATACTGCAGCATGTGCTAATATAGCACCGTGTGCTCATAAAACACCCAGTACTAACTGAAGCTCCCTTGTGTCACTACAGCTCTTGTGCTAATACAGCACCTGTGCTAATACAGCACCTGTGCTAATACAGCACCTGTGCTAATACAGCACCTGTGCTAATACAGCACCCGTGCTAATACAGCACATGTGCTAATACATCACCTGCGCTAATACAGCACCTGTGCTAATACAGCACCTGTGCTAATACAGCACCTGTGCTAATACAGCACCTGTGCTAATACAGCACCTGTGCTAATACAGCACCTGTGCTAATACAGCACCTGTGCTAATACAGCACCAGTGCTAGACTACAGCGGATCATAAAGCTCATCTTTTACCTGCAGGTTCACGCCATCCAGGTAATAAACGCGTCTATCACGTGACCGATAAAAGTCGGTTATTGCTTAAAAGGTTTCTGGAATCTTCTTGTATTTACCCAACAGCGCCACATAAACAAGCCGATGTAGATCTACCACCCTCGAACTCTCGCGTTATCTCCTACCCTCGCATAGACGAGATTTTCTTGCCCTGTTTACGTCCGACTTTAAACAATGGCGTTGTGTATTACCACATTGTTCGCGCTACCCCTTGACTGCTACCATCTCAACCACACGCCTTTCAACGCCATCGTAACGCAAAACTACCATCATACTACATCCACAACCACCACCACTATTCCCACACTACTACCACTATTCCTACACTGCTATTTATATTCCCACACTGCTACCACTATTCTCACACTGCTACCACCAAACTATTACCCCCAAGCTACCCTCATACTGTCAGCTTACCAAATTTTTTCACAGGCCGCTCTAGATGTTTCCATCATACGTCCTTTACCCCATGAACCCTATACATCATCTCTCCCACAAAACACCTCTTAGTGGTTGCAGATGGAACCCTATACATCACCCCCCCACAAAACACCTCTTAGTGGTTGCAGATGGAACCCCATACATCATCATGTCCCTACCCAACACCCTAAACCATTTCTTTAATTCCTGTAGTGCCACTTCCATCAATAACCTGCTGTTTTCCCATTTTCGCCAGGTAAAACCCAAAAGTCTGAAGCCAGTCTTTGGGCCGTGACTCTACTGCACCTCGTGACCTACCTCGAGTAAACAAAGCCCCTAACACACCGGAGATAGCGCTCTGTAAAAGTCACGTGATTTTTATAAAAATATACTTTATTTTTATTTCATCAACACTGCTAAAGGTCAAAGGTCGAAGAAAAAACATCAGATGGAAATTATTGAAGCGTTTTACCTGTGTGTTACCTGTCTGGTTTAGGAGTTTTAAAATCTTTTAGATTGTACACATGCGTCGTGGGTTGAAGGGGGGGGGAGCGGTAAACATGGCACTTGTGAACACTGGAGCTACCTCTAGCTACCTTAATCCTGATCTTAACCGGACCAGAGAAATCACCCAGACAACAATCTTGATCCTAATCCTGACTAATCCTAATCCCAAAGGTAACCCAAACAGCAACACTACAACCTCCATTTATCCTATCGACGTCTTAATAAGGACCAGCGGCTTGTATCCAATACAGCTTTCTTGAGCCTGATACACGATGCAAAGGGGTACCTAACTGTTGAGAAGTGAACCCCAGGCTAGCTGGTTAGCAGTTGAGCTCTCTAGCCCGCGACCACGCCATTCACCCACCCCCCTCCCTTACACCAGCAACTGAAACTGTTCGAGCGATTTACAGTCTACGTTGTTTAGTTAAAAATAAAAAAATAAAAAAAATAAAAAATAAAAAAATAAAATAAAATAATATAAAAATGAAAAGTAAAATTTGGATCAGTTACACCTGAATGACGTCTAAAACGTCAGACGCCGAAAAGATTTGACGGGAATCTATCGCTGCCGGTCAACCAGAACCGCTGAGAAACGAGTTAGATTTATTTAACCCGCTGCACAGTCTGGCCAAATGTATCAAATGTCAGTTAAACTAACTGCACAATTTTGATTCGTTTTGTTTAACTTTACACGCCGGCCCGAGGGGAGGGGGGAATGAGGGTGTCATTTCTTTTCATTTACAGCTTTAACTATGAATTTCAGAAAAACAAAACTTTACCTGCGAGTTAAAGTTTATCAAGACAATATAAATAGTTTTCTTAATTAATCTTGACAATTCTTGTAATAAGTTTGAGTAACAAATCTTTGAAAAAGCCTCATGCATATCACTTGGCAAACCTATGAAACTAAGGTGGACATAGATGGAGGTGTAAAGCTGTTAGAACATTCATAAATGTGGTGGGTGGTACTGACCTGAGCTCATCACATCTTGGTGTTGTAGACTTGGTGTTGTGACTGTTAGTGACCTCAGGGTGTCCGTTTTGTTACGGTCAAGGTAACACCCCCCCCCCCAGACATGTTTCACTGTCTGTAGGAGAAAATGGGCCACTTAACGGTAAAGTTTTTGATTACAATTTGTGTACGGGTGACTGGTCCGCCTTTCACGGTTGAGTGAGATTTGAACAGAAACTAGTGTAATTAGTGCATTAATTAGTGCATTAATTAAACACCTGGCCCACTAATGAGTTGCAAGTGTTTCAAGATGTGACAGATGTATACATGTAACATACGCTACAAAACTTGATCAATTGTGTACAGATGTACGCTGCAAAATTTGATCAATTGTGTACAGATGTACGCTACAAAACTTGATCAATTGTGTACAGATGTACGCTACAAAACTTGATCAATCGTGTACAGATTTACGCTAAAAAACTTGATCAATTGTCGTGTATAGATGTACGCTAAAAAACTTGATCAATTAACTATCTGTCATGCGGGTCATTTCACTAGTGACCCATAGATCTGACATGCGGGTCATTTCACTAGTGACCCATAGCTCTGACATGCAGGTCATTAAGCTGCTGATCCGGACGTCTAACAGCTGTGTTACCCAGCTACTGCCCGGACAGGTAAATTACTTTCTAATCCAGCACCTGTACCAGACCTATCATCATAATTAAGTCGCTCAATTAATGAGTGAGTCATCAAACTTTAAATTCAGTTGACTTAATGGATACCCGTGCTCCGCCACGTAAATCTTTTTTTAATCTCACCAGCTTGGGAATAGAACAAAACTTAACACAAAGACAAAAAAAAAACACAAACGCAAACACTAAAGTAACACAACGTAAACGCTAACGCTAACGCCAACAAAAACACAAACTCAAAAACGACACAAACACAAACGCAAACACAAACACCTGTCACAGGGGGTTGCTGTAGCACCTCCTACAATCTCTAGAGTCAGCTCTGTTACACGAAGGTTGTCTTTTCAAACCTCGCCAATTCTCATTCGGCCACCATACGTTATGGTGAAGCGACATAGTGTGAAGAATCACGTGTTATTTCACGTTTCTGTCATCTCATTAAAATATTTGATGACGTGTGTAGTCATGTGATCGTTGACGCCTTAAAATAATTTTATATTCTGCGAAATTTTTCCCAGGTTATCTATAAGTTATTGTATTAGAGCAAGTGGACTTAACAGAGCAGGCCAGCTACTGGCCATTTACTATAAATACCACAGGCTCAAACTATAAATACCACAGGCTCAAACTATAAATACCACAGGCTCAAACTATAAATACCACAGGCTCAAACTATAAATACCACAGGCTCAAACTATAAATACCACAGGCTCAAACTATAAATACCACAGGCTCAAACTATAAATACCACAGGCTCAGACTATAAATACCACAGGCTCAAACTATAAATACCACAGGCTCAAACTATAAATACCACAGGCTCAAACTATAAATACCACAGGCTCAAACTATAAATACCACAGGCTCAAACTATAAATACCACAGGCTCAAACTATAAATACCACAGGCTCAAACTATAAATACCACAGGCTCAAACTATAAATACCACAGGCTCAAACTATAAATACCACAGGCTCAAACTATAAATACCACAGGCTCAAACTATAAATACCACAGGCTCAAACTATAAATACCACAGGCTCAAACTATAAATACCACAGGCTCAAACTATAAATACCACAGGCTCAAACTATAAATACCACAGGCTCAAACTATAAATACCACAGGCTCAAACTATAAATACCACAGGCTCAGACTATAAATACCACAGCTCAGACTTTAAATACGGAAAAGCTTATATCCGCCATCGATAGAGGAAATACTCAAGTGCTTATGTCCTCTAACATCCTGTCGAGGAAATAAAGACTGCGTATTTCCTCTCAACTGTAAGAGGATATAAATATCTTCAACAGGTTACGAGACCATCTAAGCACATTGAGTTTCGTTTATCTTTCGCTGAAATAAGCACTGTCTATAAATACCACAGGCTCAGACTAAAAACACCACGTGACCCTAGTAGCGCTGCAAATCGCATAACCATTTTCATGACATCTAATTAAAACCAGCTAATTAAGGCGGTATTTTACGTCCATTTTTAATAAGAGTGCATGATATAAGAGCGATACAAAAGCTGCGCAAACAGCAGTCTATGCAATTAGCTTGGGGAGTGTGTGTGTGTGTGTGTGTGTGTGTGTGTGTGAAGAGAGAGAGAGAGAGAGAGAGAGAGAGAGAGAGAGAGAGAGAGTTAATGGTTCTATGCATTACAGGTATAATGAGATATGATCAAATTAATTAATTCACACCTGAGAGCTTTGGAAAGGTGTCTCACCATTGATAGGTAGTGAACACACAAATGTGTAGCTATATAATAGATGTACGATCATACAGCTAGAGAATATATATATATATATATATATATATATATATATATATATATATATATATATATATATATATTTATTTATTTATTTATTTATATATACCCATATATACTATAATGGTCGTCTGGTTACTACTGTAAGTTCGAGATTTGTTTACGGTTTTGATGTTTCCTAATTGATTCGACTGACTCAAAAAGGCGTTGACTATCAGTGACTCCAGTAGGCTCTGTGACTCCCATGACGCCAGCCTGCCTCACCATTGACCAGCTGTTTCACCTAACCGAATGTGCGAGAGGTCAACAACTTTGAGGGTGAGTACCTTTAAACACGGCAACAAATGGAGCGTGAAGCCACAGGTGGGTTAACATACATATGGTACGGTCAGAGAGTGGCCTAAGTGTGAGTCACACTCACTTTCACACAGTCGTGAGTGACAATAGGATCCATAAACCTATCCCCAATCGTATGACAATAGAATCCCATAAACCTATCCCAAATCGTGTGACAATAAGATCCCATAAACCTATCCCGTGTGACAATAAGATCCCATAAACCTATCCCGTGTGACAATAGAATCCCATAAACCTATCCCCAATCGTGTGACAATAGGACCCATAAACCTATCCCGTGTGACAATAGGATCCCATAAACCTATCCTAATCGTGTGACATTAGGATCCAATAAACCTATCCCCAATCGTGTGACAATAGGATCCCATAAACCTATCCCGTGTAACAATAGTATCCCATAAACCTATCCCGTGTGACAATAGGATCCCATAAACCTATCCCGTGTGACAATAGGATCCCATAAACCTATCCCGTGTGACAATAGGACCCCATAAACCTATCCCCAACCGTGTGACAATAGGATCCCATAAACCTATCCCGTGTGACAATAGGATCCCATAAACCTATCCCGTGTGACAATAGGATCCCATAAACCTATCCCGTGTGACAATAGGATCCCATAAACCTATCCCGTGTGACAATAGGATCCCATAAACCTATCCCGTGTGACAATAGGATCCCATAAACCTATCCCCAATCGTGTGACAATAGGATCCCATAAACCTATTCCCAGCCGTGTGACAATAGTATCCCATAAACCTATCCCGTGTAACAATAGTATCCCATAAACCTATCCCGTGTGACAATAGGATCCCATAAACCTATCCCGTGTGACAATAGGATCCCATAAACCTATCCCGTGTGACAATAGGATCCCATAAACCTATCCCCAATCGTGTGACAATAGGATCCCATAAACCTATCCTGTGTGACAATAGAATCCCATAAACCTATCCCGTGTGACAACAGGATCCCATAAACCTATCCCCAATGATGTGACAACAGGATCCAATAAACCTATCCCCAATCGTGTGACAATAGGATCCCATAAACCTATCCCGTGTGACAATAGAATCCCATAAACCTATCCCGTGTGACAACAGGATCCCATAAACCTATCCCAATCGTGTGACAATAGGATCCCGTAAACCTATCCCGTGTGACAATAGAACCCCATAAACCTATCCCGTGTGACAATAGAACCCCATAAACCTATCCCCAATCGTGTGACAATAGAATAAAATAAACCTATCCCCAATCGTGTGACAATAGAATAAAATAAACCTATCCCCAATCGTGTGACAATAGAATAAAATAAACCTATCCCCAATCGTGTGACAATATAAACCCAAGCCCTAACAAGAATGAGTGGAATAAAATTAAAATAAAACACAACAGAAAGTCAGGAAAACATGACATAAACGCAAATAGTAAAACAAAGATAGGGTTTCAAATAACCAAGTCGCAATAATTCCATTCAATACAAATCGCATTCAAAACTATGGGTATGTCATTTTATACGCCACAACATACTGTTACTTTATCGCTACCAACACCATAGTGCTAGCCACAGCTCACACGAAGGCGTGAACGGTCACGTGTCACGCGTCACGTGATCTCACCAGCAGACGTGAAGTATCGGCTGTCGGCCGGCGCGTGAGCGGGGTGGCGCGGGATTTGACGCGCGTGGCGGCGGTTTAAATGTGCTCATCGTCTGCTAAATTTTGGTCAATCTGTGGATACTCTAGCCGCACGATCACGTGACGAGGTTACCTCTATTCAACCGCGGAGTTTGTTAGTCTCAACAAACTTGGCGCCTGAGATCCAGTTGTGAAGAAAGTTTACGACATGTGGTAAGATCATTATATTGTTCATTGTTTCTGTTTTTTAGATAAAAACACGGGTTTAGCCTAATCTAACCCTAACCTAAGCAGAAAAACTCTTCTTCTTCTTCGTTAATTTAAACTATAGGAGGGGATTTCCTCCAACGCAATTAAGTAGTACGTGTCTATATTTTACGTGCCAATAAGACGTTCACTACGTTTGCAAGTCAGCAGATGTTTGATTTTGGACGTTTCTAGTTTCCTCTTCTACATAGGACCCCAGCTAACGAGTCTCATTCGCCCGGGGTTTCGAACTCGGGACTTTTGGATTTAGCAACAATGAGCTATCCTGCCGCGCCCCAGATAAAGCCCTAATTTATTAACCAAGTTTCTTCTTTAGTTCCTCTTTAAAGCTATCCCACATGCCCCAAAACAACGCCTCCACATGTATAGATGACCGCATAAGCTCTACTTCATCTACCCAACGGAATTTAAAAGATACAACATTGTATTATATATATATATATATATATATATATATATATATATATATATATATATATATATATATATATATATATATATATATATATATATATATATATATGTAACTAGGGTAGGCCTAACTACTAGTTACAATCTGATGCAACTGATAACGAACGATAAGCCGCGACGCAGTATTACAGTCTGATGCAACTGATAGCAGGTGGCTTATTAAATCGGACTGATAACAATCTCAAAGCCAACGCGTGCTATTTTGGGAAACGGTACGAGGGGATTCAGACGGCCTGTCAACTTTGAGTGATAGGATGCAGATGTTTTATTAATCGGGCTGTACGTTAGAACTGCGCAACTAGTAGTCGGAGACATCGATTACAAATATCGATTACGGATGAATACAAGTACGAATACGAGTACGAATACAAGGGATAAATAGGAGAGGACGGCGGAGCTCGCTCTCTTTCGATCGCTCGCTTTAGATCAGTCAGTCTGTGTGACAGTTGGTTATAGAACGGGTTAGCCGTCTTGGGTTAAGAAGGACGATAGACATGTGGATTCAGTTATATGAAGCCTAGTGAGGACTGTTAGGGGTCAGTTGATTCAGACTATTATTGTGAAGCATTCCTGTTGATTCATTGTGTTATTTTGAAGCATTTCTTGATTCATGTAAAAAAAGGATCAATAGCGAACCTGCATCTTCGAGTATTTCTACTGTAGTCGATGTTGTGTAGAATGAGTGGTTAAACTCGTTACATTTGGCACTACAGGCAAATAATCTCGTAACATGTGGCGTTGCGAGCAGGGTAACTGTTCGCTCGTTACAATTGGCGTCGTCGGACAGGATGAATTCAACTAGACTTGCCGTTTGAGGCACCCATAGTCAACCTTGTGCATAACTGTGTTTAGTGTGTGTGTGAATTCGAACATTCAGGAACAGTGAAAATTGAGGAACGAGGAAGATTTTTCATACACACACGGTAAGAAACGTCTTTTTTTATTTGAAGGAAATAAATAAAAGGGAAAACTGAAATCAGAATCGAGGAAATTGAAAAGAACAGAGATGAGACACCTTTCATTATCATTCTGGCTTGGTGTCACATGCTCTTTTGCTGCTGCAAGCATGTGGCTCAGTATACCCCTAGTTGTAGCACCAACCACCCTGGGGACAGCTATGGGGCTGACCACCAGCATCCAGATAATTGTCATTGGTATCTCCAACTGGGTTGTTGGACAAATACTGGGCAAAGATGGCAACCAAGATATGGATGTAACTCTTGGACACTGGAAATGTGTCATGATCTCCCTTTTGGGCAACACTATCTGCTGCATAGCTGCAACATTTTTCCTTGGTGTGAGTGGCAGACGCGGGAGTGATATTTTAGATATCGGAAAGGAACAAAAACTCCTGCTGGCCCAACAATCTGAGTCAGATAAGATAGGCAACGGTAAAGATGACCCTTTGCCTCCAGATGGACCAGGACAAAATGTGGACAAAAAGCCGATCCATATTGTGGTCCTGCCCAGTGAGTCCCACATCAACAAATTTTACGGGGACGGTGATCCAACCTTAACCAACAGGTTCAGTGAAGAGGTCAGGGCTGCCTGGGCCTCAAGATACATGTCACCAGAGGAAAGATTAAGACTGCTGATGGGAAGTATAGGAGAGACGGTCAGGGCAGAGGTAAAATGCCACGATAAAACCATCCAATCAGATCCAGATAAGGTGCTGGATCTGATTATGGAGACCTTTGGGGAGAGACGGTCGGGTTCGCAACTGCTAACGGTGTTAGTAGGCTTGAAGCAGAGAATGGCGGAGAGTGTGATGGAGTATTCACACCGAATGAACGGGGCCTTTGAAGCGGTAAAGGGCAAAATACCCGACATGGATGTACGCCTACTGAGGGACCATTTCATCGAGGGGCTAGCAACCCCGATCTTAAGGAGAGAGTTGAAAGAGGAGGTCCACAAAGACCCGCAGTTGACCTTCCTTCAGGTCAGGAACTCAGCGATCCGCAGGTCCGAGGATGAGGACCAATTGAACTGTTCGGTAGACAAAGTCTCTGTGCCGGAACAGAAACAATCCCCACCCACAGGGACCGGCACGGTGGAAACCATGATGGCTCAGCTGTTGGCTCACCTGGAGAAGGTTGACCAACGATTGGAGAGGTTAGAGAGCAGGTCAACAGCTGAGAATCAGGAAAAGAACGGGACAAAACAGAGACAGGTTGGACAGCCGCGACCCGCCGGTCCATCGCTCCGGCGGACGGCTGATGGTCGACCAATTTGCCTGTCCCGCTCACAACCCGGACATATGGCACAACACTGTCCGGTGAAACGATCGCTCTCTGTAGGGCAGGTCAAGGCTACAGAGCGGCGAGGTTATGGCGTAAGAAACAAAAGGAAACAAACAATGAAAGAGAAATTATCCGATATGAAAAAAATGAACTGTGAAATGAACTTGAATGTTGAAAAGTTTCAAGTGAACAATTTGTTGGCTAAGAAAAATGATGATAAGGAAGAAATGGGTAGACTTAAGAATGAGATCTCAATGTTAACCAGGAAACTGGATAGGGAAAGTTCATGCAAATTAAAAGCACAGGAGAAATGTTCATCTTTAGAGTGTCTGTTATCGGAAGAAGTAAATAAAAATAGTAGACAACAGAACAGTGTTGGCATACTAGAAAAATTATCAGATATTGAAAAAGAACTTCAAATTACAGCAAGGCTGGGATCCATCGAACAGCGATGGGCAGCAGAAATGGCACTCTTTGACCTGGAGATAAAATATCGCCCGGGGCGGTCCAATGGCAATGCGGACGCCTTATCAAGGAATCCTTACGAGAGACCGGGCGATGAGGAAGAAACACTGACAGGAATATGTGAGGTCAGAGCGTCAACAGATATCCCTCATGGGGTACAAGTGATGCAAAACGGGCAGACCGGGGTGGAGCACATATCCACAGAGCCCGGACTTATGGACAGTAGTGATTTTAACGGCCTTAATCACCAAAAGATAAGAGATGCCCAGAGAACGGATAGTGGCTTACAACCGCTATTGAAATACGTCCAGGAACAAAAATTCCCAGGAAGAAGGGAAAGAGAACAATTTGGTCGAGAAACAAAGAAAATACTGAGTCAGTGGGACCGTCTCAGTATAGAGGATGGTGTTCTCATGCGGAGAATTCATGACCAAATTGATGGGACAATACACCAGGTGGTGGTGCCTGGACAATTACGAGAAGAAGTGCTAAGGTTGGCACATGACAGGGCAGGACACCAGGGTCAGGACAGGACGCACAAAATATTACGACGGAGGTGTTACTGGCCCAATATGGAAATGGAGGTCAAACGCCATTGTGAGGCTTGTGTGAGGTGTCAGCATGCGAAAATGCCAGTTGTCAAAATGAGACAGCCATCAGGACACCTACTAGCGACAAAACCACTAGAGATTGTGGCTATGGACTTTACGTCGTTGGAGCAATCATCGGATGGGACGGAACATGTGTTGGTAATGACTGATGTATTCACCAAATGGACGGTGGCGGTGCCCACACGAGATCAGACTGCCAAAACAGTGGCAAAGGTATTAATAGAACATTGGTTCATCAAATATGGCATACCAAGACAATTACACTCTGACCAAGGAAGGGCCTTCGAGTCAGAAGTAATCAACCAACTGTGCAGCCACTACGGGATCAACAAATCTAGAACAACCACATTTAATCCGAAAGGAAACGGACAGTGTGAGCGGTTCAACCGCAGCATGCATGATTTGCTGCGTACCCTAGAACCTGAACAGAAAAAACGTTGGCCTGATTTTCTCCCAGAGTTGGTATATCTATACAACTGCACACCCCATGCCACAACGGGCTTTGCGCCACACATGTTGCTGTTCGGACGGGAGGCTCGACTCCCTCTTGATTTGTTCCTAGGAAAAAGGGAGAGTATGACTGGCTCATACACCGCACTGGAATATGTGAATGAACATATGAGAAGAATTAGAGAAATGTACAGGGTAGTACAGGAAAGACTAGAACATGAATCTCGGCGAAGGGAACCGCCGGTACAGACAAAGGACCCGCCACTCAAACTGAACGACAGGGTATTACTGCGTAGCCACCCGTTAGGCAGAAATAAGATCCACGACCTCTGGGGACAGGAGATATGGCAAGTCGTGGAGATGTCTAAAGTAGCAGGTGGCCCCTTTAAGATAAGACCCATCGATCACGCCAAACCGGATCGGTGGGCGAACATTGCTCAATTAAAGAAATATTGGAATAGGCAAGAAGAGCAGTTACACACAGAGAAACCTAAGACAATTAGGGAACCGGAAGTTACAACGGAAATTCACATACCCATCCCGGAACCATATCACCATCAACAGAACAACAGCGATACACAAGTGGAGGATAACGGCAACAAAGAGGATCCCGTTCCTCCCAGAAGCAGAGAGACAGTAGACCATCAGATAAGTGGTCCGCGGAGAAGTTTGAGGAACAGAAGGAAGACGAAATTTTTTGTCAGCAACCATCAATTCTTTCATGGTCGCGCTGGTATGAGAACAGACTGTTCAAAAAAAGCTATAAAAGTGAACTGGTGAAGGCACCAAATGGAAAGGGTGGATGTGAATTCTAGAACTGTTTTGTGTCTCAGGAAGATGATGTAGACACAGTTGATATGTGAAATAGGTATAACTGTCAATCGTATACGAATGGGACGACGTGGACAGTGAGTGGAACAATAAATTTTTTACGATGGTGCGATTGACTTTGGAGGAATGCACCTGCCAAGCGTTGTTTGTGGTTGAAAACACACAAAAAAAGGCAGGGGTGGATGTAACTAGGGTAGGCCTAACTACTAGTTACAATCTGATGCAACTGATAACGAACGATAAGCCGCGACGCAGTATTACAGTCTGATGCAACTGATAGCAGGTGGCTTATTAAATCGGACTGATAACAATCTCAAAGCCAACGCGTGCTATTTTGGGAAACGGTACGAGGGGATTCAGACGGCCTGTCAACTTTGAGTGATAGGATGCAGATGTTTTATTAATCGGGCTGTACGTTAGAACTGCGCAACTAGTAGTCGGAGACATCGATTACAAATATCGATTACGGATGAATACAAGTACGAATACGAGTACGAATACAAGGGATAAATAGGAGAGGACGGCGGAGCTCGCTCTCTTTCGATCGCTCGCTTTAGATCAGTCAGTCTGTGTGACAGTTGGTTATAGAACGGGTTAGCCGTCTTGGGTTAAGAAGGACGATAGACATGTGGATTCAGTTATATGAAGCCTAGTGAGGACTGTTAGGGGTCAGTTGATTCAGACTATTATTGTGAAGCATTCCTGTTGATTCATTGTGTTATTTTGAAGCATTTCTTGATTCATGTAATAAAAGGATCAATAGCGAACCTGCATCTTCGAGTATTTCTACTGTAGTCGATGTTGTGTAGAATGAGTGGTTAAACTCGTTACATTTGGCACTACAGGCAAATAATCTCGTAACATGTGGCGTTGCGAGCAGGGTAACTGTTCGCTCGTTACATATATATATACATATATATATATATATATATATATATATATATATATATATATATATATATATATATATATATATATATACATATATATATATATATATATATATATATATATATATATATATATATATATATATATATATATATATATATATATATATATATCTGCATTAAACAGAGTGCTTTCCCCTGGTGTTGCTAATATCTTAAAACTTACACAATGTCAGTTTCTTCAAGTTCTCTTCGTAGGGAGCTCCGCCCCCCCTCCCCCCTTCCCCCCCCCCCCCCTCCCCGCAGAACGAAATAGAATAGTTTTGGAAGAAACACTACACAATGAGCAGATAGATTTCCCAGGTTGTCATGTTTTTGGAACTTTTTGCATGTTGAGTTAAGTGGTTTATTTAGTTTTATCTTGTTTAATGTTTGTGTATTGCTCTTTTCTGTAAGTAGGGCCCACTTTTAAAACACTGACATAGAACTATATATATATATACTAGAATACCCGTCATCCGTTGGATAACTGTGGGTTTCGGGGGTCATCCATCAAAAAACATCACGTCTGTCACTCAGAGGCATAGCGACCCTTCCCGGCGCCCGGGGACAAACTTTTCAATTTTATCCGCCCCCCCCCCAAGATTTCGATTTTCAACCCCCCCCCCCCTCCAACTTTTGATGTGCACCCCCCCCCACTCAAACTTTCGATTTGAACCCCCCTCAACCTTTCAATTTATTTTTCCAAACCATTTTGGTGCCCCAACATATGTCCCCCCCCCCCCCACACTATCCTTTCATATGCTTAGGACAAAGAAACAGATGAACTCTACTTCATCTGCCCTGTATCCTGCCAAGTTCAGATAGGCAACTTTATCATTCACATCTAAAAAAAAATTGAAAAAAAAAATATCATTGACATATTGGTCTAGAACCTGTGCCACCCGCATGAGAGCGGACTACGCTGCCAACTTAGCTATTTACTCGTGACGTCACAAATGAATTTTTATACTATACTTTGAGTCTCCTAATGCAACTTGATTTACGCGCATAGATCTAGATCTAAGTCTAGTAGTAGTAACTTTCAAATTAAATTTTATCTGAAATTAGCCAAACAAAGATTTATATAAAATAATTAAGGCCTGAAATAGATTCTAGATGTATTAAGGCCTGAAATAGATTCTAGATGTAGAATTTACATTAAGTCTAGATCTAGAATTTACATTGAGTCTAGTGACCTAGATCTAGGCTAGATCTAGATCTAGATCTAGGCTGGATTCATAACTTTCCTTCGACAGCTGATCTTTAGATCTAGAGAAATTTATTGTAAAACTAAATGAAAAAAGACAGTTGAAAATTGATATAAGTGTTGGAACGTAAAAGTTATGACCGACAGAAAATTAGATTTAGAACGCGTTAAACTTTTGAATGGGAACACAATTTTCTTCGATAGACGCCGCCATTTTATTGTACTAAAGAGTAAACAAAAAACTGTGACGTCACGGTCCCGCCGAGTGTAGTGGTCGTTCTACACTTTTAAAAAAAATAGGGTTACTCTGCGTATGAATAAATCAATAAATTAATTAACGTCTTTAAATAAATGTGTAATTAACAGTCTGTCTTAAAACAAAAAATTTTCTCTACCTACATACTATTTTACAGCTCTCCACGATGAGTGCAACCATGCGAGATAGTCAATCAGCCAAACAAACAAACAAACAAAAAAATAAATATTCAAACATGTAAACAAACTTGACTTTTAGTAGTATATAGATATATATTTATATATATATATATATATATATATATATATATATATATATATATATATATATATATATATATATATATATATATATATATATATATATATGGCGTCCTTTTCAATACTCGCCGCGCCCCCTAACCAAAAAAAGCCTGCTTATGCCCCTTGTTTTAATCTTTCAGAACAAAGAAACCGTTGGTTGTAGAATTTTACATTTGCAATGTTGATTAAGCTCAGTTTCCCGGTAATGTTGTGAATTTAATCCAGCCTTGAATCGACTATCAGGGGGCGTTAGGGCGCTGATAACCCTCTGGGGTATTGCTAGATGGGTAAAGTGCAGCTGTTTACTTGTAGGTCCGCAGGTTTTTACAGCACGGAGCTGACTTTGAGGACATTGCGCTACATTATTTTACATGTAACGTACTCATGGCCACACCGTATTACCATGACAACCAGAAGAATTGTTGGAAGGTGCCAAAATCTAGGAGCTGGGCGTGTCTTTATCGCAGCGTTGCTATTTTGAGGTCCGCCATTTTATGGTACGCCTTTTAATTTTATGTTCATTTTTCGTCTTCAATTTTGACATAGCTGTTCTATTAGATTGTTTCCTAGTTGTTCTATTTGATTATTTCCTCCCAATAGCTGTTCTATTTTATTGTAACCTCCCGATAGCTGTTCTATTTGACTGTTTCCTCCCGATAGCTGTTATATTTGACTGTTTCCTCCCGATAGCTGTTCTATTTGACTGTTTCCTCCCGATAGCTGTTCTATTTGACTGTCTCCTCTCGATAGCTGTTCTATTTGATTGTCTCCTCTCGATAGCTGTTCCATATCAGTAGGCAACTTTTTCTTGACACTGCTTTAAATGACGTCAACATTGTTGGAACAAGGACATTATTTAGGACAATGCACATTTTTAATCGTAAACACGATAGACCAACATTTTGTGGATGTGTTGTTGTATAAAGGGTAGTTGGAGTGTTGTTGGTTAGTTGGGGAATAGCTGGATAGTTGGCGTGTAGTTAGTTTAATAAAGGCGTAAATTTTTGCCAGAGTGTAGTTAGATGTAGCTAGAATATAGCTGTGTGGCAGGAGTTATGTTGGCATCATTAAAAAAATATCTGCACCATCTAGATTCTATATCATCTATATTTTTGTTAACGTCCAAAATCCGATACAAGCTGATATACTCTGAATTTTATTTTATTAAATTTTGTTTCCAAGTTTCAGCAGTTTTATTTTTTTTTGTAAAAATTCTTCAGTCTAACTTGATTTGGTTTCTAAATAGATCTCGTTATCGTCTGGTGAGATATCGTTAAGTTCTCGCCAGACGAGATCTCGTTAAGTTCTCGCAGTACGAGATCCCGAGGTTTTATGATCATATCTATTTTAAATGTATTATGTTTTTTATTCCATGAATCACCATTCGAGCCAAGATTATAACGTTTACATTTTCATCCTGACTCTAGATGTAAAGATTTATTTTCACAAAAACTATATACATCTATTTATTTTCATAAAAAAATAAATATATATTAATTTTTATAGAAAAAAATGTTTACTTTAAAAAAAACGATTGGGCAAAACGAATTATTTTAAGAAATGTTTTTAACGAACATTTAAAAATATTGAATTTAATTTGAAACTTGGAACTGTATAGTTAGGATATGATTTACATTTGGAACTGTATGGTTAGGGTGTGATTTATACTGGGAACTACGGTTAGGGTATGATTTATACTGGGAACTAGGGTTAGGGTATGATTTATACTGAGAACTAGGGTTAGGGTATGATTTATACTGAGAACTAGGGTTAGGGTATGATTTATACTGGGAACTAGGGTTAGGGTATGATTTATACTGGGAACTAGGGTTAGGGTATGATTTATACTGGGAACTAGGGTTAGGGTATGATTTATACTGAGAACTAGGGTTAGGGTATGATTTATACTGAGAACTAGGGTTAGGGTATGATTTATACTGAGAATTAGGGTTAGGGTATGATTTATACTGAGAACTAGGGTTAGGGTATGATTTATACTGGGAACTAGGGTTAGGGTATGATTTATACTGGGAACTAGGGTTAGGGTATGATTTATACTGAGAACTAGGGTTAGGGTATGATTTATACTGGGAACTAGGGTTAGGGTATGATTTATACTGAGAACTAGGGTTAGGGTATGATTTATACTGGGAACTAGGGTTAGGGTATGATTTATACTGGGAACTAGGGTTAGGGTATGATTTATACTGGGAACTAGGGTTAGGGTATGATTTATACTGGGAACTAGGGTTAGGGTATGATTTATACTGAGAACTAGGGTTAGGGTATGATTTATACTGGGAACTAGGGTTAGGGTATGATTTATACTGGGAACTAGGGTTAGGGTATGATTTATACTGGGAACTAGGGTTAGGGTATGATTTATACTGAGAACTAGGGTTAGGGTATGATTTATACTGGGAACTAGGGTTAGGGTATGATTTATACTGGGAACTAGGGTTAGGGTATTATTTATACTGGGAACGGTATGGTTAGGGTATGATTTAGATAAAACAAACCTCATATTAGACGTCAAGCAATGACAGTGTACCTTGAGTCAGCAGACACGTGGATACACCCGCAAACACACACACACACACAAACATACACATACACACACATACACATACGCATACGCATACGTATACGCGCACACATACCCATACACATACACACACACTGATATATATATATATATATATATATATATATATATATAATATATGATTATTTTTTGTTTTATATATTATACTGTCACCAGCTAACGAGTCCCAGACGGGTCACCTACCAATTGACGGGTCACAGACGGGTCACCTACCAGGCCACCCACTCTATGACAGAGCTACCTGACCCGGTGCCGTGGTTTTATTCTAGGCCATGAAACCGGACACCAGACGTGCGTTAAACGCCGGTGTCGTCTGCTTTTATGGCTGCCGCGTCACTAGCTGTTCTTAACCTCCCACTGTCAGTCAGCCCAAATCAATCTGTCTGTGTCATGGCAGACTGTCCATGTTTGTCTACACATAAAGTGATGACGTATTCAACAAATAGAAAGATTACCACTGCAACACATACACCCAAGCCATAATTCATAGATATGTTTTTAGGATTCCATTGAAGATAAGCCATACTTATTTTGTAAAGTCAAAACGGATTGAATTAATAGGTTTGAGTTTAGCATAAAAAATCGTGTCTGTTTTTCATTATTTTAGCGCCTATACCCTGTAACTCACACCTTGTAAAACCGTTACCTGACAATGTGACGTTAAGTGAAGCAAAACAAACTACATTTGTTTGAGTATTTTTAAAATGTAGCTTACGTCTTCAGTTTTTTTTGTTGACATCAGATAAATCGACCCGATACAAATGTGACACAAATAGACAACATTAATTCTTTTCATGTTTCCGCTAAATGTTTTTAAAAATCCAGCAAATTTTATATCCACAAAAAGCTCAAATTACAATCGAGAAAACGTGAAAACGTCTTTCATTTCAAATTTTTTTTTTTATTCGAAAGAAAATTATTAGAATTTCTAAAAAAAAAAAATCTATCCCTTGAATTATGTTCCGATTCGCTGTGATTAGAGAGGTGTGACGCGGGAGCGCGTATGTGTGCGTGAGGGGTGAGGGGTAGAGGGGCGCACCACCTCAACTAGTGTATAAGAGGGTTTTGACGTAATTTACCACCCACCCCAATATTACCCAAAATCCTAACGACTCCAAGCTGCTTTGACTAGAGCAAGCCCACTCCCCGGAGCTTACACTTTCCCATCTCCCCCCCCCCCCCCCCCACAGACCCGTGGTTGGGCATTAGTCTGCGTGTTATCTATTTACTTTGTATAGAGCACGTCTGCATGTCAGTCCCGTCTGCTCTATGTGGTCGTTTGGTTTCCTGGAACTCTTAGATCTGCTGTTGCATGTCAGTGTGGGTCACGTGATGGGACGGTATCACGTGGTGAGTTCTTACAGTCACCAGTGGTGAGTGGTCATCGCACTCACGCGCACATACAATGTGTGATCTAACAAGGTGTACAGATCAATTGAGCTTGTTTTGGTCAAAATTAAATTTGATGAAATAAAATTGTAGACATATATATATATATATATATATATATATATATATATATATATATATATATATATATATATATATATATATATATATATATACTAGCTGTATCCCGTGCTCCGCCACGGTAAATCATTTTTAAATATACCAACTTTGGAACAGAACAAAACTAAACACAACACAAACGAACAAACGCAAAAAAAAAAAACAACGAAAAAACGAACACAACACTCATAACATAAACACAATTTAAATGCAATCATAAAGGCATATTGCTCACAGTCTAGCCCGTAGCGCCAAATCGCGCCCTTTCCGAGTCCCGGCGGACGCGTCTGACACAGTGAATGACTACAAAACAGAGGCGTTGCGACCCTTTCCGGCGCCCGGGGACAAACTTTCGATTTGACCCTCCCTCAAACTTACGATTTGCACCCCCTCCCCTCAAAATTTCAATTTCCACCCATCCCCTCAGACTTTCGATTTGCACCACTTTTGATTTGAAAAATCCCCCCGCTCAAACTTTTGATTTGCACCCCCTCAAACTTTCGATTTGCACCCTACCCCCTTCCCCCTCCCTAAAACTTTCGATTTCCACCCCCCCCTAGCTACGCCTCTCTTATAAAACCCCAGCTTGTCCGCAAACCGAAAGATAGAATAATAATAAATAATATACAATAAAAAATAGGCAATATCTATAATATCCGTGTTTACCTACCATATATCACTTTATCAATTCACGCATTTTTTTCCCAGTATTTTGTGACGTTAACCTATCTATCAGCCAAATAGACGGAGAACGTCCCCGGATTCTTTTTTCGGGGTCATATGCAAATGCCTTACGGCCTAAGTGGATGAACACTTAACACAACGACACACTAGGGCTCGCATTCAATGTCTAGGGAAACTAGTGATACTATTGTAATTAACATTCATCCAATCTACATACGACCTTTTAATCAGCGAACTCAGTTGTGGCAGAACACAAAGATGAACTAGATAAAATATTTAATGTATAAAATATCAAAAACCCAACTTACAAAATGCAGGAAAAAACACTATCACAGATTTCTACACTGTCTAAAGGTAGCCACAGGCCACACAACACGGCTGTAGCTTCAGGAATTACTTAACGACAAGTAATATTAAACTAGAAGACTAAATCAACTTAAGAAAGCAAGGCACACACAGGTCTTAAGTACTCTCACGTTCAAATGGTCAGAGTCTCTAGCCGGACAATATGGACGGCCGCCTGATCAAGGTAAAACTGCCCCGTAGACTGCCAGGTCAAGATAAACTGCCTCGTGTTGCGAGTGTGCAGTGCAATTAAAGACTTCTGTGACAGGGGAGGTTATCCTCAACTCATGTCGCCATTGGTTGGGATAATCATCTGATCAGAATCATTCAATCAGATTTTAAAGGAAAATTTCTATGTCTCAAACACCTTAATAAGTCAGTGGAAAAACCCCAGGTGTTACACCATCATTCCATATAAGGAATTATACAATGTCAAAATAAAAATGACTCGACCTAAGTAGGTCACATCCCCTCCCTTTTTGGAAGTGACAGATAGGTTCCACAAAAACATACATAAGGGACCAATCTGGCAATGAAATAACAAAAATGTTTTACAAATGTAGGCAATCAAAATCATAATACCAGATGAAAATATCCCTGAACATAAAAGGGAAGTAACTCCAACTTTTACAATTGGTGAAAGGGAAGTAACCCTTCAAAAAGTAATTATACATCAAAATCCCTCAAAAAAGGGTATTACAATATTTCCATGTGGATATTAAAAGTGGTAAACCCGCCAGGGTAAGACCTTTATTTCAATGACTAGCTACAATATCAATTGAGTCATATGAGACATATTATTATAAAAGATTACATATAATCAAAAACCACCTTTAATTAAGGTTCACCTGAAAATAAACAAAATATTCAACAGGATTGGAATTTTGAAAAAAAATTCAAAACTCACACCACTCATTTTCATATGAGTGACACTCAAACAAAACCTGTTTATGGTCCTAATGAACCACAAAGCATGTCACATGATCAATGTGTACAACAAGATTTTACATCCTTGACAAACAATCAGCCACAACATTATCACTACCCTTAATGTGTGAAATTTCCAGATTAAAATTTTGGAAATATAAGCACCATCTCAATATTCTTTGATTTGTCTGTCCTAACTTAGAGGTAAATTTCAGGGGATCATGGTCAGAAAACACTCTGACTGGATTGGTTGAAGAAGAGACATAGACTTCAAAATGTTGTAATGATAAAACCAAAGCTAAAGCTTCTTTTTCAATAGTAGAATAATTCTTTTGGTTCTCATTTAACTTCCTGGAAAAAAAGGCAATGGGATGGTCAATTCCCATGTCTTCTTGAAATAGGACTGAGCCAATGGCTAAGTTGCTAGCATCAATGGCAAGTTTAAAGGGCTTGCTAAAATTTGGTGCAGCCATAACAGGAGCATTTGATAAAAATGACTTAATGGTTAAAAAAGCTTCTTGACATTTATCTGACCATTCAAATTCAACACCCTTTTTCAATAATGCAGTAAGAGGTTCAGCAATAGCTGAAAAGTTTTGACAGAACCTCCTATAGTAACCAGCCATCCCAAGGAACTTTTTGATCTCTTTACAATTTTTGGGAGGTGGCAACTTTACAATAGCATCTACTTTAGCTTCAATGGGCCGAACTTGGTTCGTTCCCACTTGATAACCCAAATAGGTAATTGAAGCTTTACAGAAATTACTTTTATGTAAGTTTACAGTAAAATTAACTTCAGACAATTTTCTAAAAAGGTTAGTCAATTGAACAATATGTTCTTCAAAAGTATTAGAAAATACAACTATATCATCTATGTAGGCCTCACATTGATCTACGTCAGCAATGACAGAGTTAATGACCCTCTGGAAAGTTTGACCAGCATTTCGCATACCAAAGGGCATGCGTTTGTATCTATAAAAACCATTAGGGGTTACAAAAGCAGATATTTCTTTTGCACGGTCAGATAAGGGGATTTGCCAGTATCCTGAAAGTAAATCAATTTTGGAAATTATCTTAGCCTGACCAACTTTATCAATAACGTCTTCTATCCGAGGTAAGGGATAGGAATCAGCTTTGGTGAGCGCATTCACCTTCCTAAAGTCGGTCACAAACCTGAAAGATCCACCGTCTTTCGGTACTAGGAGACACGGGGAACTCCAGTTGCTGAAACTGGGCTCAATGATATCATTCTTAAGCATATAATCAATTTCATCTTTTATCAAAGCAGCTTTTTCCGGGTTAACTCTATAGGGGTGTTGTTTAATGGGTTTTGCGTCACCAACGTCTACATCATGAGGTGGAACCTTCGCTTCTTTGGGGACATCCCCAAAAATAGAGGGAAATGTCTCAAATAACTGAGACAATCTCTGGCTTTCCTCTGTGGACAAATGCATAAGGTGGACATTCAAATTATCTAAAAAGGAAGAATTTACCAATTTTGGGGGTTTCAATTTATCATGTATCACATCATCAGAAACATTAGAACATACAGGTAAATTAATTTTAGCTGTGGATTGAAAATTGTTACAATTATCATAATATTTTTTCAGTGAGTTGACATGATACACTGTCTGTTTCTTTCTTCTGTCGGGCGTATTGACAACATAGTTCAAATCACTTAATTTTGAATGCACAGTAAAGGGTCCACAATATCTCAAGGATAACGCATTGTTCAGATTCGGCACTAACACAAGAACTTTGTCGCCTGGATTGAATGTTCGTTTACAAGAACTCTTATCATACAGTCCTTTCATTCTCACTTGGGCCTTTCTTAAGTTCTTGTGAGCCATTTCGCACACGGCTTTCAGTCGAACGTGAAAATCGTCGAAGTTTTCCACTGGATGATCACTGGTACCTGTCCAACGTTCGTGTATCAGCTTCAGGGGGCCACGGACAGAATGTCCAAACACAAGTTGAAAAGGCGAGTAGCCTAAAGAGTCCTGGACACAGTCCCTCGCGGCGAAAATAATCCAAGGAACAGACTCATCCCATTGGGTGTTACTGTTAGCGAATGTCCTTAGCATGGTTTTGAGGGTTTGGTGGAACCTCTCAAGTACGCCTTGAGTCTGAGGGTGGTAGGCTGAGCTGGTGATGTGGGTAACGCCTAGCTTGGCTAGTGCTTCCTGAAAATGGTGACTGGTGAAGTTGCTGCCTTGATCTGTTTGCACGATTCTAGGTAATCCAAAGGTAGTGAAGAACCGGGTCATGGCTCTGACTACAGTCTTCGCCTTAATGTTCCGTAAGGGAATCGCCTCGGGAAAACGGGTACTTGAACACATAAAGGTAAGTAGGTACTCGTTGCCCGCCTTGGTTTTAGGCAAGGGACCTACACAGTCCATGACGATTTTAGAAAAAGGTTCTTCTAATACAGGAATCGGACTCAAAGGGGCCTTAGGAATTGTCTGGTTTGGCTTTCCGGCCAACTGACAGTTCGTGCAACTTCTACAGTAACGCGACACATCTTTTCTCATTTTGGGCCAAAAGAACAGTTCTTTGATCTTCGCCGTCGTTTTAGTGACACCTGGGTGCGCTGACATTGGATGGTCATGTGCCAGCTTAAGTATTTCATGCCGATAAGGTGGAGGGACCCACAGCTGGATTTTACCCAACCATGGTTCGGCTGGTGAGGCATTCACTGGTATAGCGCGACGAAAGAAGAGGCCGTTCTCGGCGAAATATTCTCCATCGTCAGATGATAGAGATTTTTCGACCGTTGCTTTGAGTTCCGCGTCGACTTGTTGAGCTTTAATGATGTCCTCCTGAGATATCCTCAGGGGTAAGCCCAGACTTGTGTTTTCTGGAAGCATAGACTCCAGTTTGGGAGTCGAATTTCTTGACGATGATGGTAGATGTGGTTCAGACGTTGTGTCAGCCAATTGTTTGGTCTGGCTTCTTGTCACCGCACATGCAGGATACAGTTCATTATCATTATCTGGAACTGTTGACAAAGGGTCTGAAACCGTACAGGGGTATACTTTGCTTCCCGCAAGGTCATTCCCTAGAAGTAGGTGTACTCCTGGGACTGGAATACTATCTATCACACCTAAAATGACTTCACCTTCGACGAGATGATGTTTCAGGGCAAACTTGTGTAGAGGGACGACAGTTGATTTTGTCCCCACTCCCTGGATAATGGAAATCCTTCCGGTGTTCGTCTCTGGTGTAATGTCCATTGAACTTTTCAAAAGGAGTGATTGTGACGCTCCTGTGTCTCTTAGGACGGTGATATTCTTCTGAGACAACGGGTCACCTGGTTTGCTAATGATGGCTTCGGCAATAAAAGATGAAAAGTCAACTTTTCTCGATCCCTCGAGATCGGTAGACTCGGAAGAAACTGGATGGTGGCGAGAACAGTCAAAATGTGACTGCACATAATGTGTGGAGACTTGACTACCTTCTTGCGGACACTTAGGGTTAGAGTCCTTTTGAATTCTAGAGTTCATAGTTGAACTGGCTGCTTGAGGGGATAGAGCATAGTGCGCGGAAGTACGCACCACCTCTCTGTTATATTGACGACGTTTGTAACAGTCCTTGACAAGATGCCCAGCCCTTTTGCAGAACTGGCATACTGCTCGACGATTGAGAGTTGATCTTGGTTTCTCTCTGGACTGTGATGCCTTCAAATGTTGGCCAACAGAATGATTGCTGCCAAAAAGGGGAAGCACGGGGTTGAGGCGGTTTCCTGACACTGGTGGTTTCTTATGCACCAACATATATGTGTCAGCCGACTCAGCAGCCTTCTGGATATCAGTTATCTTGTTATCCAGTATGTGTAGTCGTATCTCTTCAGGCAGGGACGATAGGAATTCTTCCCTTAGGATAAGTGACCTGAGTTTCTCAAACTCAGAAACTTCCTCAGAGTGTAGCCACCTTGAGAATATTTTCTCCTTTTCAAAGAGAAATTCCACATATGATTGTGTGGGTAACTTGCGGAGTGTTCGGAATTTTGTCCGATAGGCCTCGGGCGTCAGTGCGTAGGCCTTTAAAATGGCAGTCTTGACCAAACTATAGTTATTTTGAACGTCGTGAGAGAGTGCCTGGTATGTTTTTGCAGCTTTCCCAGTAAGGACAGAGCTCAATAAAGCAGTAATGGAAGTTTCGGGCCATTCACATGTCTTCGCTAAACTCTCAAACGAGTTAAAGAAAACGACCAAATCTGTTTCATCAAATTTAGGAACTAATTTCCCAAATTTGGCAATCACTTGCCCTACCGACAACTTTTTTGGATCTACCAGAGAAGTGACATCACTAACTTGACCAAACTCTAATTCCAACCTCCTCCTATCTAAAGCAATTTTAGCCTCTAACTCCTGTCTCTCTAGAGCAACTTTCTCCTTCTCTAAAGCAATTCTAGCTTCTAATTCTACCTTCTCTAGAGTTTTCTCCTCGCGGAGCAACACACCAGCCAACAAACTTTCATCAAATACTCCTTCATTAATGAAATGAACAACAATTTTATCTCTCAACACCTCTGACTTCTGCGTAACAGAATAATCCAATTTCAATTCCTTAACAACACTAACCAAAACTTTTCTACTCAACTTTTCTACATCTTCAACAGTGGGATTAGCCAAAAAAGACTCCATAACACTAACTTGAAAATCACAACAAGCCTAGATCCTTTAAATTAATACACAGCGTTGGGCCGTGTACTTGACCTCTAAATGTAGGACGTGACACGTCTGCTTATTTGACCTAGATACTCTAGCCTGAGCGCGCGTTGTAAGAACACTGCGCTACTGGATATAAAAACAACTAAATCCAACTAACCTTAGTATTCAACTGATATAACCAACAACTGGAACGACAGATTAAATCCCGGACGAGCCCCCACTTTGTGACGTTAACCTATCTATCAGCCAAATAGACGGAGAACGTCCCCGGATTCTTTTTTCGGGGTCATATGCAAATGCCTTACGGCCTAAGTGGATGAACACTTAACACAACGACACACTAGGGCTCGCATTCAATGTCTAGGGAAACTAGTGATACTATTGTAATTAACATTCATCCAATCTACATACGACCTTTTAATCAGCGAACTCAGTTGTGGCAGAACACAAAGATGAACTAGATAAAATATTTAATGTATAAAATATCAAAAACCCAACTTACAAAATGCAGGAAAAAACACTATCACAGATTTCTACACTGTCTAAAGGTAGCCACAGGCCACACAACACGGCTGTAGCTTCAGGAATTACTTAACGACAAGTAATATTAAACTAGAAGACTAAATCAACTTAAGAAAGCAAGGCACACACAGGTCTTAAGTACTCTCACGTTCAAATGGTCAGAGTCTCTAGCCGGACAATATGGACGGCCGCCTGATCAAGGTAAAACTGCCCCGTAGACTGCCAGGTCAAGATAAACTGCCTCGTGTTGCGAGTGTGCAGTGCAATTAAAGACTTCTGTGACAGGGGAGGTTATCCTCAACTCATGTCGCCATTGGTTGGGATAATCATCTGATCAGAATCATTCAATCAGATTTTAAAGGAAAATTTCTATGTCTCAAACACCTTAATAAGTCAGTGGAAAAACCCCAGGTGTTACACCATCATTCCATATAAGGAATTATACAATGTCAAAATAAAAATGACTCGACCTAAGTAGGTCACAATTTTAATTTTAAAAATTTACAATTGAGTTTCATAACTAAAACCATTGCGCACCCAATGTCTATAATGGTGCGGAATAGTTGATTAAAAATTATAATTAGTAAACAGTACATTCAGTGAATAAAAAGAAATAAAAGATAGCCTTTTATCAATCAATGTGCTAATAATAATATTCCAACAATAATGTACTCTTACACGTCAGCATAATTTGCATTCACATTTTGCTAATTATATTATTCCAACAATTATTCCGTCTTGCAGATTTTGCATTCACATTTTTAGCGTGAGTTCAATTTATCTTTGAATTACCTCCATTGGCAAAATTACTAAGCAGTTTAATTAGATTTTTCAACCATACTGTTATTATGTTAATAAAATGTATCCACTTTTTCTGGGAATATTAAAGAAAACTATATTTGACATTGATCCTTTTAATATGTTTTAGCAATGTGCGTGTATTTAATATTCTCTTTACGTTATGCAAAATTGTACAAACAGTGGAAATTATAAAATAGCTCTATGCCGCTATATAAACAAACCCTACTCTAATACTTATAATAAGACACTGCGGTGCACTGAAAAGCACAGCATGGTGCGTAGTTTACTTTTATAGTCCCAAAATCTATAGCGATGACGGACGGAAGGAAGGAAGGACAGACACAGCCCGCTTATATTATAGATATATATCGTTAGTATAAAAATGAAGCACTTTTTTCATTCGCCAATTCGAGTTCTGCTAAAGCAGTTTCCAGAGTAATAAAACCCGTATATTCTCTAACCCCCCTCCCCCCTCCCCACCCTCCCCTCCCCCACTCTCCCACCCTCTGCGTTACCCTGCTACATAGACGGCGTGAGTGAGCAGTATTTGTGTGTTTTAACGTTACTCACGTAGACCGAGATAGACAAGGCGTGTTTAAGCAAGCTTAGAGCTGGGTGGTGGGGCGGGCTAATTGGATTTAATGTCGCCTGTTGATATCACGTTAAGTTGTGTTGTGTTGATGTAAGATTATTGTTAGCAGACGTAAGATTATTGTCAGCAGACGTAAGATTATTGTCGACAGACGTAAGATTATTGTTAGCAGACGTAAGATTATTGTCGTTACACGTAAGATTATTGTCAGCAGACGTAAGATTATTGTCAGCAGACCTAAGATTATTGTCAGCAGACGTAAGATTATTGTTAGCAGACGTAAGATTATTGTCGGCAGACGTAAGATTATTGTCGGCAGACGTAAGATTATTGTCAGCAGACGTAAGATTATTGTCAGCAGACGTAAGATTATTGTTAGCAGACGTAAGATTATTGTCGGCAGACGTAAGATTATTGTCGGCAGACGTAAGATTATTGTTAGCAGACGTAAGATTATTGTCGGCAGACGTAAGATTATTGTCGGCAGACGTAAGATTATTGTCGTTAGACGTAAGATTATTATCAGCAGACGTAAGATTATTGTCGGCAGACGTAAGATTATTGTCAGCAGACGTAAGATTATTGTCAGCAGACGTAAGATTATTGTCAGCAGACGTAAGATTATTGTTAGCAGACGCAGGTGCGACAACTCAGCTTACACTTTATAGCAATAAGTGAGCATTGCATCCCCTTGTCAAAAAAGGGCCTGTACATCTAGGCCGAACGTCCGACTACTATGGCGAACGTCTGTTTACTATAGTGGCGAACGCATGTAGATATTTTACTTTATCAGACGTATCCACGCCCCTTACCCCCCCCCCTTACAAGATTAAGATTTGTCACGTGGGACAGAACATGAGGAGTGAGCACGTTAGTGACGGGAGGGGTGTGGGGGGGGGGGGGGGGTCGGGTCGCGTTAAGGAAGTTATACAGGCAAATGTAGACACATTTTCACATCATTATTTATACGGAAATATGAGCATTAATCTTTAGGGAGCACAGCTATGTACATACGGAAACCAATCATATGCTAACAGACAGGGAACCTCGCTATAACCTAACATAGAACAGCTATAAACTAACAGGGAACACAGCTATAAACTAACAGGGAACACAGCTATCAACTAACAGGGAACAAAGCTATAAACTAACAGGAAACACAACTATAAGATTACAAAGAACAAAGCTATATGATATCAGGGAACACAATTATAAGCTAACAAGAACACAGCTATACGCTAACAAACAAAACAGCTATATAAATTTAAAAAAATAAACTTTTGAAAGACCCCCCCCCCCCCCCATCCCACCTTACAATTACTATTTCTCCACCCCCTTGGGTAGTTCTAGACGTCTGATATAGTTCCTCAGAGTGCTCAGTCTTGCATATTTTCTTGCCACCTGAATTAATTCACCCGTGAATTATCGCATCCAACCCGTGAGTAATCGCAGCCATACGTTCGAGAGCTCACCATTATGTGAGCGTCGGTCGTTAAAAGACAATACAAGCCATCAGCGTATGTAAACACTGCGTTTTATTTCAAAGTGATAGACCATCGTAACACTTGCTTAGTGTGATAACTAACTTCTTAATACTTGTTTAGTGTGATAAATAACGTCTTAATACTTGTTTAGTGTGATAAATAATGTCTAAATTCTTGCTTAGCGTGATAAATAACGTCTTAATACTTGTTTAGTGTGATAAATATCGTTTAAATACTATTCCTTTAAAACTTAAATCTTAATACTTGCTTAGTGTGATAAATAACGTCTAAATACTATTCCTTTAAAACTTGAAAACCAACTCCTAATATATTCACCTAAATATTATTTCATACTGGCTTTAATGTCACTTAAATGGCATCAAAATGCTGATATTTGTTTCAATTTCAATGTTATATGAATGCTCGCTTTATTTCAACTTTATATCGAAATATCATCTAAATACTGCCATTTATTGAGACTTTTCATCATCTAAATATTGCGTTTTGTTGAGACTTTTCATCATCTAAAAACTGCGTTTTAGACTTAAATATCTTCTAAATTCTGAGTTTTATCGAGTTAAATATAATCTAAATACTGCGCTTTGTTTTAACTAGTGGTGTTTGCTGTGGTTGTCCATTTAGCTATAATTAACTTAATGATCGTAATTAGCCCAACGTTTTGTAATTCCGCATTTACTCAGCTGGTTTCATGTTTGGGCGGGTTGTGACAGAGGGTGTTGGGTGTGAGGGAGGGGGGTGTGAGGGAGGGGGGTTATAAGGAGCACACAAACTGGCTACGGATGGAGAACTGAGGGTCGGGGGGGGGGGGGGGGTGTTATAATGTTAAATACGTAATACAGTTATAGAGGCCTGGTGAGGAATACATGACATACTTTATATGGGGTTGTCATTAGGATACCATATGTTCGGCAATGTCTCGTTATAACAATACATGACATTATGTTGTGGATTCCGGATTTTTGGGTATAGTTTCATATGACATATAACGTCATAGTACAGTTACATACAGGTACAGATAGGTATAGACAAGTAAAAACAGGTACAAACAGGTATAGACAGGTACAGGCAGGTACAAACCTACACTTCTCATTTTCTTCTAACTGATACACACACACACGCATACAAAACCCACCCGCATAAACATATCTACCCATACACAAATACTCATACACATACGTACACATATACACACTATTTTACTCATGTACACATTCACAGTTTCATATACATACACACTTATACACATACATATACATATAAGTTATACATATAAACACTCAAATACACATACTCTCATAGACGTACACACACGCATACACTCATGCACACTAAATTATAAACGTACACATAATACACATACACACCCGCTATATTCACATACACGCAGACACCAGCTTGTTGTGGTAATGATTAAAATAATTAAGCTGATAAGTAAATGTTAATTATTCTAAAGCGACTGTGGAGATGCACAGTGAGGGGGTGGGGTGGAGTGGGTGAAATTAGGTGGGCGACAGCTGATCTTTACATAAAAATTAGCAATTAGAAACTACTATTGACGTCATTTGTCTACATCCTCGAAACCTCACACATTTACATTTACAACACTCACACAACATAATCACACAACATAATCACACAAAATAATCACACACTCACATAACATAATCACATACTCAAATAGCATAATCATACACTCACACAACATAATCACACAGTCACACAACATAATCATACACTCACACAACATAATCACATAATAACACAACATAATCATACACTCACACAACATAATCATACACTCACACAACAAAATCATACACTCACATAACATAACCACACACTCAAATAACATAATCAAACATTCACATAACATAATCACATACTCAAATAACATAATCAAACACTCACATAACATAATCACACACTCACTTATCATAATCACACACTTACATAACATAAACACACGCAAATAGCATACACACACAACGTAAACACTCACTGATACAACATACACACAACATACACTCTCACACACTAAAACAACACACGCACACAACATACACACTTGCAAACTCATACTCACACGAAATACACACAGAAAATACACACACTCACACACACAAAATACACACTCACACAACACACTAACACAACACAAACTCATACTCACACAAAATACACACTGCCACAAAATACACACACAACACACTCACGTAACACACACTCACACAAAATACACACTCACACAACATATGCTCTGACAAACTCACACAAAATATTCATGTTCACACTACAAAACACTCGCACAACACACACATTCACACAATATACACACTCAATTTTCTGGGGAGGGGGGACACTTCATTCCAATCCCCCCTCCCTCCCTTTACCCATAGAAGTGATTTAATCCCTGGAACCAACACCAGTTGTTGGAACTGGGTCAGCTGTCGGCTGTGTTGGCTGGAATTGTTTCCTGTGGTTGTGTTCTACAAGAATTACCGTCACCAGTGACCGAATTGTCCAGCGTTTAGCGCCCTAAAACAGCGAGAACTGACCGCGGCTGATGACCGCGGCACGCAACAGCGCCATTACGAGGCTACAAGTTCCCGCACTTTTCGGCACTGTCCGCACCACGCGGCTACGGGGATTTCCTATTGTGTATCACGGGGTAGACAGGGAATTCATTTGATTTATACACCATTGGCCGACATGTAAATAGTAGCCTTGCAAATAGTGCAAACAGGCTTTCATCAACAGTAAAGTGGGTTTCACCTTTTGATTGTAGCTGATCTGGGTATTATGTGACTAATGGATATTGATATGAGTTAGAAGGTGTTGTAGGACAGAGCTGATCATTCCGCTTCTCACTGTTCATGAAGTATATGTCAGCCTAAGATCTCTTAAACCGTCTTCAACAACTTCGTTTGATGATATTTCTAATAATGTATTGAAGATTTCAGCTCCAATAATTTCCGAAGTTTTAACCTATATCTATAACCTCTGTATTGCCAAGCATTATTACCCGACACATTTTAAGCATGCTAAGGTTATACCACTACACAAAAAAGGTAACATCCAAGATGCTAATAACTACAGGCCAATTTCTATACTTTCTTCCCTCTCCAAGCCACTAGAAATACATATAAACAAATGCATTTCAAATTACCTAGAAAAGCTCAAGCTTTTCCATAGTAATCAGTCTGGGTTTAGAAAGTTTCATTCTTGTCACACTGCTCTGATTAAGATGAATGAAAACTGGCTTATAAATATTAACAAAAACCTACTCTGTGGCTCGCTGTTTGTCGATTTCAGAAAAGCCTTTGATTCTATTGATCACACCATACTTCTTAAAAAACTAATTCCATACAAATTCCACGACTTTACAGTTAGGTTACTTCACTCCTTTTTATCTAACCGATCTCAACGCGTGTTTCACCTTAATACCATCTCTTCACAGAAATATGTTAATATAGGGGTTCCACAGGGCTCAATCTTAGGTCCTTTACTTTTTTCTTTATACATTAATGATCTTCCATTACATATTGACGCTGGTCAGTGCGAGATGTTCGCTGATGATACTTCTTTGCATGTCTTTGCAGACAGTGCTGAGTCACTCAGTTACAAACTTCAAACATGTGCCAATCAGCTTGCTACTTGGACAAAATTTAACAAAATGAAACTTCACCCCGATAAAACCAAGTCAATGTTTATTACAACTCATCAGAAACGCCTTCGTCTTCCATCCACCGCATTAAACATTACTATAGACAATTCAAACATTGAACAGGTAGACAGTTACAAATGCCTAGGATTGTTTATAGATCACAACCTCACTTGGTCTGACCATATACATTTTCTAAGAATGTCCTTATTAAAGACAACCTTTCAATTAGCTAGGATAAGGAACTTTCTCAACTATAGGAGCAGGCTGGTTTTTTATGAGGCTTTTATTCAATCCAGGTTGGATTATGCTTCTGTAGTGTGGAGCGGCAGCTTTATATCTAAGCAGCGTCCTCTTCTTTCTTTACAAAAAAGGGCTATAAAACTGGTTACTGTCTTGTCTAGTAGTCTGGATTCTTTTCTTACAACTAAAATACTTCCATTAAATAAAAAGATAATATATACTAAATCAATTTTCTTATATAAAATATTCCACGAAACAGCCCCCTCTTACTTATCAGATCTGTTTTCTTTTAACATAAAATTAAATCGTCGTCTTAATTTACCATTCCCTTATTCAACCTTTTTCCAAAAACATAGCTTCGCCTACTCTGGTTCTAATTTGTGGAACAATCTTCCTAATAAAATAAAGCTATCTAGATCTGAAAATATATTCAAATCTAAACTAAAACTAAAATTATTTAATGACCTAACTGACTCATTGTAACATTTCTCATTCATCTATTATATTCTCTTTTTTATCTCATTATGTATGATAGCTATGTACCATTGTTTCTTTATTCCACATTTTCAGTGCTATGTGTTACTGCTATGTGTTATTGAATTGCTTTATTTGTTTAAACGGCCAATGTGAAAAAAAGGCCTTTGTGCCTACAATTGTAACCGTTGTTTGAATAAATTTGAATAAATAAATTTGTGATCTGTCACCTGATATTGACATAGGAAGGGTGAGTGATGCATTTAGAACATGTTGCTTAAACTATAACAATTTTTTATTCCGTTATCAAATGACGTTACTGTTGAAACAATAACGGCTAATGCCATGTTACTGTAGCTGGTCAATAATACATTAAGATTCACGCCATTTTGTTTAGACCTTGCCCAACCTACATCAGGCAGAGTTGACCAATGTTGACCAAAAGATGGCAACTCACTCGACGTTCAACCGTTTTTAGTTTTATGCTTGTTGGTCTCGTCGGGAGTGAAATAAATGTGTTTTTACAATCATCCAGCACTTGAGTGACTTGTGATGTTTGGTGATGGTTAGTAATCGTTGGTGATGTTTAAATAATGTTTGACATGTTTTGTGATGTTTAGGTAATGTTAGATGATGTTTGGGTGATGTTTGTGTGATGTTTGGGTGATGTTTGGGTGATGTTTGGGTGATGTTTGGGTGGTGTTTGTGTGATGTTTGGGTGATGTTTGGGTGGTGTTTGGGTGATGTTTGGATGATGTTTGGGTGATGTTTGGGTGATGTTTGGGTGATGTTTGGGTGGTGTTTGTGTGATGTTTGGGTGATGTTTGGGTGATGTTTGGGTGATGTTTGTGTGATGTTTGGGTGATGTTTGGGTGATGTTTGGGTGATGTTTGGGTGATGTTTGGGTGATGTTTGGGTGGTGTTTGGGTGATGTTTGGGTGATGTTTGGGTGATGTTTGGGTGGTGTTTGTGTGATGTTTGGGTGATGTTTGGGTGGTGTTTGGATGATGAACTGAGTCTGCCTTAGCGTGATCACCACTCATTTTCCCGTGAATTTTAACGTGTGTAACACTGCTGGGATTTTGTCCTTACTTGCCACAAGTATGAGACCATCACACCTCATTTATTTACTTATAGAATGGCCAACTCGACTTAATTATAGAATGGCTAAGTTAAAAAGATTATTTACTTATAGCATTGCCAACTCAACTTAATTAGTTATAGAATGGCTAAGTCAAAAAGTTAAAAACTTGATTGCAATTGTTGCAACATATTTTGATATTCTAGTTTGAGCCTCAAGAGTTATCTGCCCTTGTTTGTTTAAATCAGTTACGTCCCCTTGTTGAGCCGCTTTAATCCTATTGTTGTAAGATCTCAGTGACGTGCCCACAATCTTCCAGTCTACAGCTTCTCTACGGGCTTAGGTTTCCCCACACCTACAGACTAGAGTGTATAGAACACAGCTATCAGACGATCACAGGTACAGCTACATCTGGGTGGGGGGGGGCACCATACAGTTGATAACGTATGACGTCATAGGAAGTTCATGTTACTTCCGAGAAACTTGGCTTACACAATATAGCCCCCCCCCACCCCCGAATACATTCACCACACAACATAGCACCCCACACCCTCCCCTCTATGGTGTACCCACCCACTCAAATTCTCTCTCTCCCTCACACACATACACACACATACCCACATACGCATATACCCATATCAGACGTAACAAACGACGCTAACGAGGTTCGTGCTTTGAAAACCATCAGACGAGACTACCGGATGCCGCAATGGCAGAAACGTCTAAACAGTCTCCGTCAGAGTTGTGCCGGCTTATCGCCTGATGAGAGCAGCGGGGTTGTGCTGGCATCAAGTGGCGTGACGCCGGCTGCTGTCACAACATCAAGGTGTGGGTTCGGAACCTGTCTATTCCGCTCGGTGATGATGACTTGACCTAATTAGTTCCGCTAATTGAAAAGATCATATGTTAAAGCGTGTATCACCGCAACACGTTCAACACAAAAAATTAGGTCAGCTTTATTCTGCACAGTGCCAGATTTTTTAACACATCAACTGTGTACATAAGTGTGTACACTAGGTTTTGTACATAGCTTTAAAAACAACTCCAGTTTGTGTACACGATTTCTTCAACAACAGCAGCAAAATGTAGCCTTAGGTGGGAGTGGGTGGGGGAGTAAACACATGCCGTCAGAGTTGTATTTACTCACCAACAATCTAACTGTCACAGTTCGTTGGACAAACGCCGCTGGTGTGTTAGAGTGACCGTCATTCTCTGACCGTTCCGCTTGGTCGGTCACACCAGACAGGTGAGTTGCAGGTAACACGGCAACAGTACACGTGCACAGAGGTAGCTCTTGGTACCGTCTTGCTGATGGTGTGAGGGTTAACTGGTGTGTGACAGTTTGACAGTCACTTTGTGACAGTCTAGCTGATGTATGACAGCATGTGAACCCTAACCTCAACAAAAACCCTAACCTCAACACAAACCCTAACCTCAACACAAACCTTAACATCGACACTTGTCAGATTTTCAACACTTATACCAGGCCGAGCAGAGTTTCTTCCAGGCATCTCTTCGGGGGGGGGGGGGGGGGGGAACTTAGCCCCGAAATTTTTTTCCCGCCCCCCCCCCCCCCCCCGAACGAAATGAAATTTATATCATTTATATAGAAAATATATACTTTTAACAGTGTCCGCCCCCCGAAGAAAGTCTACCGCCCCCCCCCCCCCCCCCGAAAATTTCAAGTGCCCCCCCCCCCCCCCCCCGGAGAAAAAAGTCTGGAAGAAACACTGAGGCCGAGTTGTCCAGTGTTAGGCCAGGTGTTAACACAAAAAGATGGCAACTCGTCTAATAGAAGTTTTTAGGTTTCGTTTCTTGTGTTTGGTTCTGAGTTTAATTAATGAGGTTTTTTAAAAATATTTTTTTACTTGAAATATGACGGAACAAAAAGTTGAAATAACAGGAGTATTTTGCATCGATATGAAGGCCGGCTTATTTTTTTTTTTATTGCGTATTGTTGGCCAAAATCAAAAAATACAGACTTGCCATGCTGGCACATTCAGGAAATGTTGGCACCAGTGGCACGCTATGGACATATTTCCCGCGCTTTCGATCTAAGAGCCCATATTTAACGACCCGGTTGTCACGTGGTGTAGTCAGTTGTAGTTTTATGTCAACGTTCCGCGAATTTTTCTAGATCTGTGGTATAAAACTGCTTTCCAGATCGGCGTTGCGAAACTATTTTCTTTCTAGGTCTATGTTGTGAAACTGTTTTCTTTCTAGGTCTATGTTGTGAAACTGTTTTCTTTCTAGACCTATGTTGTAAAACTGTTTTCTATGTTGTCGACGTTGTAGGAAAATAAACCGGGAGTGATCTCCCCTAAACTTTCTCGAATATTCTAATATAACACTACGTGGGATGTCAACTCGGAATATAGACATGCTTTTTGTTTACTTAAACTTTTAAAAATAGAATAAAATCTAGTAGAAAAAAAATTGCGCATCAAGCGAGCACCAAAACCAAATGTGCGTAATAGTGCGCAATATTATTAGTACTTTATAAATTTACTTGCGTTTTTTGAGAAATCCGAAATAGCGTAAATTAGTACTTCCGGTCAACGGAAATTACTCAAAATTTGATAGAAGGTAGAGAATTAGATCTTTTACTTACATGTGAAATTTCATTTATCTATCTGAATTAGTACTCAAGTTATAGGCTTTTGAAAAATTCAAAGTAGAAAAAGTACCACTTCCGGTTGTCGGAAATCGCTCAAAAGTTGATACGGATCTACGATTTTGATATAATACTTATATATGAAATTTCATCAACCTAGCTGTAACGGTACTCACGTTATCGTGTTTACACACGGACAGACAGACACACAGACACACACACACACACAGACATACGGACAAGATTGCAAAATTATGTTTTTCCGTATCAGTGAGGTGTAAAACGTCGAGATTTGTAAAAATCTCGATTTTTTTTTTTGCACGATTACAATACTTTCTCTATACTTCGTATATACGAGAAAGTAAAAAACACTTTTTGTCAGATGTAGATTCCAGATAGGTCAGCACCACTCAACCACTCCGCTAGACGGCGCGGCGAACACGTGGCCTTTTTAGCGCAGACCCTTTTCACAGGGCTGATAAGCAGACGATTGGGAATGCTGTTGAAAAAAGCTATTTATATCCAATTAGCTCCTCTGGAGATTCCCGTTATTTCAGTTTATTTATGGCTGCATCTTCCAGACGACACGTAGATAACAGGCTGTTTACAGACGGCTGTCATTGCTGGTAACTTAGTGACTAACGGCTGTGGGATGTTGGGACCAGTCGAGGGGTCATTAAGGGTGGGACCAGTCGAGGGGTCATTTGGGGTGGGGCCAGTCGAGGGGTCATTGGGGGTGGATCAGTAGAGTGGTCATTTGGGGTGGGGCCAGTCGAGGGGTCATTGGGGGTGGGATCAGTAGAGGGGTCATTGGGGACTAATGTGGGACCATTATTGAGTCACTATTGATCCAGTGGGGGTTGATATACGATTGGGGGTGACGTTCAAATGAAGGTGTAAATAGTTTCAGATTAATAAAGGGTAGATATGGGGTCAGCGGGTATGAATTGAGAACCATCGTTTTGTGTTCTGGTCATTTCATCTAGGGTTTGGTAAGGGTTTGGTAGGGTTTGGTAAGGGTTAGGCAAGGGTTTGGTAAGGGTTTGGTAAGGTTTTGGTAAGGGTTTGGTAAGGGTTTGGTAAGGTGCGTTGGGAGGGGTTATAGTTCAACTTTTAGGAAGTTTCTAGAAAAGCCCTGTGTATGCTGCTGGGAATAGTAAAGTACCCAAGTTAGCACCTATTCAAAGTACCTAAACTATAAGCAATGCTTTCTGACAACATACCATTTCTGGATGATTTATCACTTCTGTAATGCATTGAGTGTACGTTTTTAAGTAGACAGCAGCTGTGATTACAATTACATTTTTTTTTTTGCTTTACGCATGCGCGGGTCAAGATGGAGGCACCTATTGTACAACGTTTGTCATTTTTTTATTTTATTCTAGAAGCTCCTAGACCACATCGGATCAATCCAGTGAAACCAATGTGACGTAATTATGACGTCATGTGAACTGCTGACGTAAGAAGGGTGACGTCAAATTCGCCTAAAACAATTGTCTTTGAACTTCCTACTACCATGACCCGGAAGCAGATTAAACCGGAAAACAACTACCCGCTGAGCACAATGGACGAGCGGGAGGCCCTCAATCCGGACTCCCAGGAAGCCGGAAGTCGACCGGCGTCGGTGGTTGTGGCCAACAACAGTCCGGCTCACGAGAAGAAGAAAATATACGAGGCTGATAACGATGACGAGGAGCCGGTAAAGGTAGGTCATCTGGTCATTTAGGTCAATATGGGGGGGGGGGGGGGGAAGGTAGGTCATCTGGTCATTTAGGTCAATATGGGGGGGGGGGAAGGTAGGTCATCTAGACATTTAGGTCAATATGGGGGTGGGGAAGGTAGGTCATCTAGACATTTAGGTCAATATGGGGGTCAAAGGTAGGTCATCTGGTCATTTAGGTCAATATGGGGGTTAAAGGTAGGTCATCTGGTCATTTAGGTCAATATGGGGGTTAAATGTAGGTCATCTGGTCATTTAGGTCAATATGGGGGTTAAAGGTAGGTCATCTGGTCATTTAGGTCAATATGGGGTGGGGGTAAAGGTAGGTCATCTGGTCATTTAGGTCAATATGGGGGGCGGTGAAGGTAGGTCATCTGGTAATTTAGGTCAATATGGGGTGGGGGGTAAAGGTAGGTCATCTGGTCATTTAGGTCAATATGGGGGGGGGGGGTAGGTGAAGGTAGGTCATCTGGTCATTTAGGTCAATATGGGGTGGGGGTAAAGGTAGGTCATCTAGACATTTAGGTCAATATGGGGGTTAAAGGTAGGTCATCTGGTCATTTAGGTCAATATGGGGGGCGGTGAAGGTAGGTCATCTGGTAATTTAGGTCAATATGGGGTGGGGGGTAAAGGTAGGTCATCTGGTCATTTAGGTCAATATGGGGGGACGGTGAAGGTAGGTCATTTAGGTCAATATGGGGGTTTAAAAGTAGTTAATTTGGACGTTTGGTGTGTGTGAGTGTGTGTGTGTGTGTGTGTGTGTTTCATAAATTCTAGCCGTGTAAAACTGAACTGGTTGGTTTGACGCCGGTGACACACAACACGCTGTGTTTATTTACTTGATGCGTGTCTTGTGTGCTCTTTTGAAGGAGCAGTTGAGTTCACTAGCGTCGGGGGTGGGGGGGGGGGGTTGATCAACGTTAGGTAGAGAACAGACCAAAGTTGGGGGGGGGATGAGGCGTTGACAAAAAAATGGGGTGGCAACGTCATTACAGTTGAGCAAACTTAAAAACTTAAGGGGGTGGGGGTGGGGGGGTCGACCATATGTTATACTGCCTGTTGCGGGGTGGGGGGGGGGAGGGTGGTCGACCATATGTTATACTGCCTGTTGCCCCACTTATCAACTGGTTGGGAAAACGTTATGTTAGCTTCTGTGACATGTACAAAAATGGCGATAATAGACTGCCTCAACCAACCAATCACAGACACGTTTTGTTGATTGCGTCATCATCTACCGACGGGGGGGAGGGGGGTGGGGTAACTGTGAGAAGAGTGAAAAATACAACTTCCGTTTCAATTATTCCTCACTGTGCAGACTATCATAAATTTTAGCTCCTATCTAGAGCTTAGAGACCAAAGTCCAGATTAGCTTGAGCTTAATAAAAAAGACAAACACTTTTACTCTAATGAGGAGTTTAGGGAAAAGACTAGTGCAGCTAAGCTGGAGCTTTGTGAGGAGACCGTCAAAGTTTAGCTCAGTTCCCCGGGGGTCCCAAGCTGCCGCCCCTGCGTGGTTAATCAATCATGGCGGCCCGTCCCTCGGGAGGTTACCCCCCCCCCCCCCCCTCGTCCCAATAGGGCCGGGATGAAAAAACATTTACATTTAGAACTGGTTTTTATTCCCAACTATTAAGGACAAGAGTGGAGAAATGGTAACCACCGCATCACGTGGTACACATACCTCATCACGTGATGGACATAAAAAAAAGCACGTGCTGCACAAAGAGTATCACGTGGTACACAAACAATGCCACGCGGTACACACTAACATCGCCACAATGTACACACATAATCACGTGGCACAAACATCACCACGTGACGAGCATCATCACGTGGTACACACACAGTATCACATGGTACACACAAACAATAAATCACGTTGTAAACAGACCTACATCACCACGTGACAATCAAGAAGTATCACGTGGTACACAGACCCTATCACATGACCGGCACTTCTAACAACAGACCCGCGGGCCACTATGTTCAAGAATCCCAAAGCCTGCCCCCCCCCCTCCCACCCCCACTCCATCCATCTCCATTAGACCACAAGGCCCACGTCAGACGATATATTACCCACGGTGGTCCAGGGCCGGTTACCTCCCTTATGGGAAGTGTACCACAACATTGGAGTTGTTCCCCTTTGATGTATGTCCAAATCTACGGGGTCCATATGAACTAATATGGACTATTGTCATAGAAAGGGAAGATCACGTGGGTCCCTGCTGACCTTGGTTACCGCCAACGACCTTGACTTGACGTGTTGCTGTGTCTGGTTAACTCGATAAAGAAAAGCTGTCCATTTTCATTCATAGCCGCTGATAATTAGATATGGCGGGATCGGTTTTTCTCATATAAATAAACCAAGTTCAAGGACAAATTTTTATAGCCGACCAATCAGACACGCGATATCCCCCAGCAGCCAGTCACGTGATCTCATCATTTACATATTAATGAAATGACTGTTATCCGGGGTCCCACTCTTGTCCCCCCCCCCTCCCCCACCCGGTCAAATTAACACCTAGTTAATTTTAAAAAAAAACGACCAGTAGAAAATGACATCACTCTCTAATTTCGTGACAACAAAGGTCATTCCTGTCACATCCGTGATTAACTGTCACGTAAGATGGGTAGACCTTTGACCTTAGAAAGAGGGTCGGCAACCTTCTATTGGTAGACGGAGAGAAGGGGTCTACAACCTTATGGTAAAGGGGTCGGTAACTTTATGGTAAAGGGGTCGGTAACTTTCCTTTTGGTCGAACAAGAGAAAGGGGTCACCTCTCTTCTACTGGGAGGAGAGAAAGGTAGACGGAGCGACGTACACAAATGTTGCCGATAGTAGTTCACGGCCGATAGTAGTTCACGGCCGATAGTAGTTCACGGCCGATAGTAGTTCACGGCCGATAGTAGTTCACGGCCGATGGTAGTCCACGGCCGATAGTAGTTCACGGCCGATAGTAGTTCACGGCCGATAGTAGTTCACGGCCGATAGTAGTTCACGGCCGATAGTAGTTCACGGCCGATAGTAGTTCACGGCCGATAGTAGTTCACGGCCGATAGTAGTTCACGGCCGATAGTAGTTCACGGCCGATAGGCCTGGCAATCGTTTGGCGTGAGAGGGGGGGGGGGGGGGTTGCCGGAAGTCGTAGGTGCCGCTTGGTGGAGCGGAAGTTGTCGGCGGGTCATAGGGGTCGTGTGGGTCATAGGGGTCGTGTGGGTCATAGGGGTCGTGTGGGTCATAGGGGTCGTGTGGGTCATAGGGGTCGTGTGGGTCATAGGGGTCGTGTGGGTCATAGGGGTCGTGTGGGTCATAGAGGTCGTGTGGGTCATATTACTTTTGATATTCCGAATCTTAAAATAGTACAATTTACATTAAGATATTTTTATTTACATAATTAGTATCTGAAACTTAAGTAATTAACAGCTAGATCAGCTGGTTGTAGACACGGCCTGAGGTATAGACAGCTGACACTCAGTGTTTCTTCCAGACTTTTTTCTCCGGGGGGTGGGGGGGGGGCACTTGAAATTTTCGGGGGGGGGGGGGGACTAAAATTTCCGGGGATGGCGGACGACACTGTTAAAAGTAAATATATTTCCTATATAAATTCCATTTCGTTGGGGGGGGGGGGGGGGGGGTGGGTAGACTTTCTTATAGATTTCAATATGGCTAACTTATATATTTTAATATGTCTAACTTATAGATTTCAACAAGGCTAACTTATAGATTTTAACTTGACTTGGCTAACTTATAGATTTCTACATGGCTAACTTATTTCAATACGGCTAACATAAAGATTTCAATATGGCTAACTTACATACGTTTTTTCTCTTTATGTAATTTCAATATTTCAATGGCTTGTATTTGTATTGATGAAACTTTGCTCAATGATTCAATGTTCAAACACTACTTTCTTTTCTTATTTGGTATTTCATGCATCATCTGTCTGTATGTCAAGGCTTAAAGCAAACAATGGATTAGAAACAGTTAAAGTTTTAAAAAATTGATGAATCATTAACAATCTATTTGATGTATATTTAAACTGACATAGTAGAATATATATATATATATATATATATATATATATATATATATATATATATATATATATATATATATATATATATATATATATATATATATTTATATTTTTATATATATACATATATATAATCGGTGATTAACTAGTGTGGCAGAATCCTTATTTTAAAAAAAATATTTGTTTCGCGATTATGTCTGAGTTGAGTTGAAGTTTTTAAACACGCCATATTCGTTTTCTGCTCCCTCGGGTTTACCCTCAAGGTGGGACACGTTTGACAGTTGTAGCTATTAATAGATTGCATTTTAAAGCTCATTTCTTCGCTTCCATTTTTCTTGTTTTTTGCACGCCATTTTTTTCTTATTTTAATTCAAATGATGGTTTGGAGTTAATTTTATTTTTAGACGCATGAGTTTAATTAATTAAACAATCGGAAAATTCACTAATTGTTTCCACACTTCTCTATTCTGCACATTTTTTGGCAGTATTATAAGTGCTTGAATCACTTTAATCTCCGCAACCCCTAAACGTACGATGTGACTATTCTACAACATTGTACATTAAGCCAAGCAAATTACTTCCCTTTTTTTAAATTATAATTTTTTAAAAGGTAATTTTTAATTAATTATATGCATGATAATTGTAAGCATGGTATGAAAATAGATAGGTAATCAAGGATAGTTACCTCTTCACCTTAAAGAAAAACGACACCCATAAAGAATGTTGCTTTAGGCTGTAGCCCACATATAACTGAATGCGTTTGTTTGATACATTATTTTGCCCTCTGTCCGAGACTAAATATACTGTAGGGCCACATATTGTAGGGCCATATAATGTAGGGCCACATATTGTAGGGTCGCATATTGTAGGGTCGCATATAGCATGGCCACATATTGTATGGCCGCATATGGACACCCAAGCTTTAAGCTATGGCCTTTAACTTTCTCACACAGTCGCATGTTGTGTTTCTTAAGCTCATTCTATACTGCTAGCACTACACGCCAACCAAAGTGTCACATTTATTGCTTTTTTTAAACCTTTTTTTTATGTAATTTAGCCATTTAGTACCTTTTTAGTGATTAATTTGAGAGACAGACAAAAATAAGAATTTTCCAAAAGCTTGAAAAAAAAAAGATTTTATTTTAATTTTATTTTTGACCGTCCACAGTTAACGAACCGAGTAAGAACGCATGCATTTTTCTATTTATTTTTTTCCTACTTCTTATACTTTTTAAATTTAAAAGCATGATCTTAACAGTCGAGGCGCATATATATATATATATATATATATATATATATATATATATATATATATATATATATATATATATATATATATATATAATTTTATATGTATTATATACATATCTTTTTAGAATAGAATACTATAAATATTACATTTTTATAATGTAATAAATTATAAATAAATAATATTAAATTTAAACTTAAAAGTATTAAATAGTTACCTTTTAATGAACATCGCACTTTGAGTCCTTTTCAATAAAGTTTGTAACACAAATGGCAATACAATTTGATCATTTGCAAGGAAAGGGCAAGATATAATTTAAATAAAGTCCATTGTTTTATAACTACATGTCAATTCGCCATCAATTTCTACGGCTCTCACAAACATCTTGTATTGTTAAATTGGTTGCTATTGACATCGTGATGTTCCTGTTGTGTATGTACTGACATCATGATGTTTTACCATGTATGTTCTGACATCACGATGATCCTACCATGTATCTCTTGACATCACGATGTTTTACCATGTATGTTTTGACATCATGATGTTTTACCATGTATGTTCTGACATCACGATGATCCTACCATGTATCTCTTGACATCACGATGTTTTACCATGTATGTTTTGACATCACGATGTTTCACCATGTATGTTCTGACATCATGATGTTCTCTACCCCCAGGATCTGCTAGTCTACTATGCCCAGAACTCAACCATGCATGGCGTCCCGTCCATCGTGGGGTCGGAGCTGTACCGAGGACGACAGTAGGTGTTTAATCAAATAACACAAGTTATTTCCCATCTCACACAGAATATAACGCTAGGGTAGACAATCGACACTTTACTGACCTGTAGAGACTCACTAAACAATCTATACCATTAAATATAGCTGAAATAGACATTTTTGTTCACATTAATATTAAGGTTTCATATCAATTAATTTTTTTATTAAAAAAAAATTCTTGCTGTTTAAAAAAATATCCTTCCTAACATAACTAGCTGTATGACTTACTATATTTGTGTTATTTTCACCATTTATATTTAATGGCGCCCCTTACCACTGTCGTTGTTAGTGGCTACACATAGCACTGTGGTTTTTAGTTGGCGCCCCTTAGCACTGCCATTGTTAGTGGCGCCCTTAGCACTGCCATTGTTAATGGCGCCCCATAGTACTGTGGTATTTAGTGGCGCCCCTTAGCACTGCCATTGTTAGTGGCGCCCCATAGTACTGTGGTATTTAGTGGCGCCCCTTAGCACTGCCATTGTCAGTGGCGCCCCATAGTACTGTGGTATTTAGTGGCGCCCCATAGCACTGTGGTATTTAGTAGCGCCCCATAGCACTGTGGTATTTAGTGGCGCCCCTTAGCATTGCCATTATTAGTGGCGCCCCTTAGCACTGCCATTGTTAGTGGCGCCCCTTAGCACTGCCATTATTAGTGGCGCCCCTTAGCACTGCCATTATTAGTGGCGCCCCTTAGCACTGCCATTATTAGTGGCGCCCCTTAGCACTGCCATTATTAGTGGCGCCCCATAGCACTGCCATTATTAATGTCGCCCCTTAGCACTGCCATTGTTAGTGGCGCCCCTTAGCACTGCCATTGTCAGTGGCGCCCCGTACCACTGTGGTAAATTGTTTCTTCCAGCCCCACCTAAACATTTGTTACCACGCCAAAGTATTCCTCAAGGGGCCGTCACTCACTGTTATGTAGAAGAATAGATGGGGCCGAGATTATCTCCCCTGCGCTAGGACCGACGTTTACACTTAGGTACAGACAACTGCAGGTCACAAAACGGGTTTTGTTACCTCCCCTGGGTAGACAAATCTGATGGGTAGAACAAAGTTGTCTCAAAATCTTGCTAGCCACTTGCTCTGAACATATCACATATTGATTTTTGAGCGGTCAATGTTTTGTGTGGTGTGGTATAATGGGTTACCTTCCATGTCTTTGGGGGTGGGGGTAACACGAACAGCAGCACACAGGTTCCAGAGCTTCATAGACAAGTCTTTAAGACACTCAACACAACTGCCAAACCAAAGTATTTAACTACGTTGGATATGTATGCAGAACGTCTTTAAGACACTTCACACAAGTACATCGACCGAACCAAATTGTAAAACTGCGTGGGATGTACATACACAGACACGTACACTGGAAGTAAGAAATATGAGATGGTAACACGATGGATGGGGCCCAACCCCATAGGGACAATTAAATGACACCACCAGACAGGCGCTGGGACGGGACCCACGGGGGGGGGGGGGAGGAAAGAGGGTGGTGCAAGTCAAATAGAAAATCTTTTTTAATGAAAAAAAAGGTGGAGGGGGCGGTTAGATTCGCATGGCATGTAATAAAAACAAAGTAGTCGAAGATCGTGATCTTTGGTTCCTCCAGGGAGAGAAATGGAATAGGAAGTAGGAATGGTTAATTACATTTAGGAAAGTTTGTTGGTCAGTGTTGGTCAGTTGAGGTCAGTAGACTGTCTGACACTGAATTATGTCCGGTCTATGTTTAACCTTCGTGTTGTTGGTTGTCCTTGTCTCTAAACAAATCTTCTCGTCTTTGAGGCCAGGCTTAGTTGTAGGCTACCAGGTGGTGGCTACCTCTGGCTACATGTCTCTGGCTACATGTCTCCGGCTACATGTCTGTTGCTACATGTCTCTTGCTACCACTGGCTACATGTCTGTGGCTACATGTCTGGCTACATGTCTGTGGCTACATGTCTCTTGCTACCACTGGTTACATGTCTGTGGCTACATGTCTGGCTACATGTCTGTGGCTACATGTCTCTTGCTACCACTGGCTACATGTCTGTGGCTACATGTCTGTGGCTACATGTCTGTGGCTACATGTCTCCGGCTACATGTCTCCGGCTATATGTCTGTTGTTACATGTCTCTTGCTACCACTGGCTACATGTCTGTGGCTACATGTCTCTTGCTACCACTGGCTACATGTCTGTGGCTACATGTCTCTTGCTACCACTGGCTACATGTCTGTGGCTACATGTCTGTGGCTACATGTCTCCGGCTATATGTCTGTTGTTACATGTCTCTTGCTACCACTGGCTACATGTCAATGGCTACATGTCTCTGGCTACATGTCTCTGGCTACATGTCTGTGACTACATGTCTGTGGCTTCATGTCTGTGGCTACATGTCAATGGCTACATGTCAATGGCTACATGTCAATGGCTACATGTCTGTGGCTACATATCAATGGCTACATGTCTGTGGCTACATGTATGTGGCTACATGTCTCTGGCTACATGTCTGTGGCTACAGGTCTGTGGCTACATGTCAATGGCTACATGTCAATGGCTACATGTTTGTGTCTATATGTCTGTTGCTACATGTCTGTGGCTACAGGTCTGTGGCTACATGTCAATGGCTACATGTCAATGGCTACATGTTTGTGTCTATATGTCTGTTGCTACATGTCTGTGGCTACAGGTCTGTGGCTACATGTCAATGGCTACATGTCAATGGCTACATGTTTGTGTCTATATGTCTGTTGCTACATGTCTGTGGCTACATGTCTGTGGCTACATGTATGTGGCTACATGTCTCTGGCTACATGTCTGTGGCTACAGGTCTGTGGCTACATGTCAATGGCTACATGTCAATGGCTACATGTTTGTGTCTATATGTCTGTTGCTACATGTCTGTGGCTACAGGTCTGTGGCTACATGTCAATGGCTACATGTCAATGGCTACATGTTTGTGTCTATATGTCTGTTGCTACATGTCTGTGGCTACAGGTCTGTGGCTACATGTCAATGGCTACATGTCAATGGCTACATGTTTGTGTCTATATGTCTGTTGCTACATGTCTGTGGCTACATGTCTGTGGCTACATGTCTGTGGCTACATGTCTGTGGCTACATGTCTGTGGCTACATGTCTGTGGCTACATGTCTCTTGCTACATGTCTCTTGCTACATGTCTGTGGCTACATGTCTGTGGCTACATGTCTCCGGCTATATGTCTGTGGCTACATGTCTGTGGCTACATGTCTCTTGCTACCACTGGCTACATGTCTGTGGCTACATGTCTCTGGCTACCTCAGCTGGTGTCTGTCTGACGTCTAACTGCTAGTGTGTCCTACTGATATCTGAACCTTACACTGGAGCACCAAACTGCAAGCAACAGCAAGATTCACAGCAGACGACTCATTTGCGTAATACCTAGTCATTACTGGCGGCTGTTCTTGAAATAGGACATCACGTGACAACCTTTTATTCCCCCCCCCCCCCTCCATCTCCCTCCCCCTGCGTCCCAATCGTCAACAGTTTAGTTTAGCTCCAGGTTTTATTCTACAAGAACTAAGTACATGAAACCAAATGTAAATTGAGGGCCCCATTAAATTCTATCTTTAATGAATGAGCTAGGCAACGTTTCAAATCAAAATCGGCAGGAAATAAAAACCGACGCGCGTGACCTGACGTCACATCCGGGAACACAGCGGGAAGCGAGCCGTAATGGATTGTATTTGATTGCGTCGATTAAATTGCTTTTCAGTTTTAGGAGATTAAACTCTTCTCATTCACAGATGGGCTGGGTTTTTTTGGGCGTGGTCAACCAAGCTGGTAGAGTTTAATCTGCAAATGTGGTTTTAATCACGTGATACATGACACACATAAACACACAGACGCACACACAAACACACACACATATAGATATATATGTATGTGTGTGACGTCATCCATAAACAGTGTCACGTTTCTTTAACGTCCCCCCCCTCTTCACCCCCCCCCCCCCCAAAAAAAAATCACACGTCGTTTTGTCAAATATTTACAGAGCCTGGTTAACCTTGGGTAGTCGATCCTTTTTTATTATCATCAATTTTTATTATTGTTAATTTTTATTATCATCAGTTTTTTTTATTATTAACAGTTTTTTTATTATCATCATTTTACCATCATCAATTTTTATCATCATCAAGTTTTTTGTTTCAATTAGTACTATCAATTTTAATTATTATCAATTTTTTTATTACAATTTGTAACCATCATAACCTTTTAACTTTCATCCTCCTCTCAACGTCAACACGCCACCCCCCCCCCCCCCCCACCCCCAACTGTGTATGTTATTTAATCGCGTTACTAGGTGTTCTTTTTTCTATGTTAATGAATTAAAACCAAATTGCCGATCAGAAAAAAGTCTTGACATTTGACCTCATCTGTCAGCATGCAAGAAATTTGATGGTGACAAAATGTTTATTTATTTTAGTCTCTGAGAGCAAACATCTGAGCAAATTTATTTCGTTTTTATATGCTTGTTAGGGCTTCTATATTTGAAGCCCTTTGATTTTTAAAATTATTGCAAGGGAAATAATTGTGTAAAATAAATATTACCATTAAGTTTGTGTCGATTGTGTCCCCTTCCATTTGAGCATCACAGACCATTAATTATTCAAGTGAATTGTTTTCATGAGCTAAGTTGTTTTAACTTTCAGTATATTCTGGATGTTTGTTGTATGTGTGATGGCCTTGTTCCTGGGTACAGTCATCTACTGGCAGATGTCAGACTACTACAACTATCCCACTGTCACCAGGTGCGTTCATTGCACGATGTCATCCGTCATGTCCGCTGTCATGTCGTCCGTCACGTCGTCCGGCATGACGTCCGTCATGTCGTCCGTCACGTCGTCCGTCATGTCGTCCGGCATGTGGTCCGGCATGTCGTCCGGCATGTCGTCCGGCATGTCGTCCGTCATGTTATCCGTCATGCCGTCCGTCATGCCGTCCGTCACGTCGTCTGTCATGTCGTCCGGCATGTCGTCCGTCATGTCGTCCGTCATGTCGTCCGTCATGTCGTCCGTCATGTCGTCCGGCATGTCGTCCGTCATGTTGTCCGGCATGTCATCCGGCATGTCGTCCGTCATGTCGTCCGGCATGTCGTCCGTCACGTCGTCCGGCATGTCGTCCGTCATGTTGTCCGGCATGTCATCCGGCATGTCGTCTGTCATGTCGTCCGGCATGTCGTCCGTCATGTCGTCCGTCATGTCGTCCGGCATGTCGTCCGTCACGTCGTCCGTCATGTCGTCCGGCATGTCGTCCGTCACGTCGTCCGGCATATCGTCCGTCACGTCGTCCGGCATGTCGATACTAACCCACCTTTCACTTCAAATAACTACATTCAAAACATGGTTACTTACTACCTTTTAAAAATGTAGGGATTACGTGCGGTAAAAATAGCCGGACCAGTAGGTCTACACATTTTCTCTATTACGTTTAGATCAAAGCGCCATTTGTAAGCCATTAGACGTATCACTCATACAGCTACATGTTGAAGTAAAACATATTTTCCTAGTTGTTTTGTTAAGATTCAGTGTTTGTTAATTAAATAATCAACCGAATTGTATACCAGAAATAAACTGTATAATGTTTTAGGGAGCGTCGTCGCTTTTTGTAAACAGTTTCAAAGCAGAAAGCTACGACAGCTGGTGTTAAAATTAGAAGGGCGGGGAGTTTTGAATTTTTTCACGAGGAACAACTCATAATTTTTGCCTTTGGTAAAAGAAATGTTTTGTCATTTTAACACAATTTAAATACGGTCAGGAATGTGCTCATTGATCGCTAGTATAAGCCAGTGATGCACGTTGTCTGAATGCTTGCGAGTGAGAACTAGTTCACGGTGTTGATCCTGTATTATTTTTACATTTTTGTTACCAGCGCGTTACGCGATCTGATGCAATCTGACGCGATCTGACGCGATCTGATGCGATCTGACGAAAAAAACACCAAATTGCTCGGTTTTTTTTAACGATGGGTTAATCATTTGTCACAATTCGGCTGCTGTTTGTGCTGTTTAACGCTAAAATCAAGTTATTATATTGCCATTAGCGAACGCTGGTCATGGGAGCTTCGGTTTTATTTAAACAATGTCTGGGTAGGTGGTGATGAGAGGTGGTATTTATACTCAAGCGTGTCCACGTGTTTGATATTTTGAAAAAAAATTGATTTAAGTTTGTGATTTTAACATTCAAACATGTAGGGGGGGGGGCCCTAAAGATCGGGGCCCCTGACTGCAGCCCTCTCAGCCCCCCCCCCTCCCCTTAATCCACTACTGGTTTAAACTGCTGTTTAAAGATGTGTTTAAAGTGTGCATTGTGGATTTGGTTCAAGTGTATTTAAGCTACCCGTTAAAGCATGAAATAAAGCATAAAATAAAGCATGTATACTTTGATTGACAGCGTGGACATCAGTTACGTCACAGAGAATGACTTCCCGTCGGTGACCTTCTGTGACCAGAACATCATGAACCGAAATGAGGTCAAAGGTCTAAAAGATGACCTGACGGCATTCTATCTGGCTGAGCTGACAGAGATAACAGGCATCTACATGAACCAGGTCCGACCGATCAAGAAAAAAATGCAAAAGTAAGGGCCGACATATAGATTAGATCCTGTATTGTTACGAAAGTGAAAGGGGGAAAGTGGAGGAGTTGGGAGTGGGACTTTATTCGTAATGTGACACACACTTATATATATATATATATATATATATATATATATATATATATATATATATATATATATATATATATATATATATATATATATATATATATATATATATATATAACGTTTTAATATTATATATATATATATATATATATATATATATATCAGAGGCGTAGCGAGGGGGGGGGGGGGGCGGGGGGGGGGGGCGGACCGCACCGGGTGACACCATTTAGGGGGTGACACCAAGGCCTTTGGGGGGGGGGTGACACCATTAAGTGCCGCACCGGGTGACACCCGACCTCGCTACGCCACTGATATATATATATATATATATATATATATATATATATATATATATATATATATATATATATATATATATATATATATATATATGATCTTTCTCGAATATTCTTACATAAAACAAGAGGGGATGGCAACTCGGGATATAGACAATATTTATAATCCATTTAAAATTACTTGAACTTTTAAAAATAGAATAGAACCTCGTAGAAAAAAGAATTGCACACCAAGTGAACGCAAAACAAAATGTGTATAATAGTGCGGAATGTGTTTAGTACTTTATAAATTTATGTGCGTTTTTTTTTTAGAAAAAAAATTTCTTTTAACGGAAATTACTCAAAATTCGACAGAAAGCAGAGAATTAGATATTTTACTTACATGTGAAATTTCATTTATCTGAAATAGTACTCAAGTTATAAGCTTTTGAAAAATTCAAAGCATTTTTGTTAATATTTCGTTTGTGTTTTTTGTGTGTTTGTATTTGTGTTTGCGTTTTTGTTTGAGTTTGTGTTTTGCGTGTGTTTGCGTTTGAGTTTATGTTTCGTTTGTGTTTTCGTGATGCGTTTGCTTAAGCGTTTGATATTATATTTTTTGTGAATTTGTGTTTTGTGTGTGTTTGAGTTTGTGTTTTTTTTTGTGTTTTTTTCTTTTCAGTTTGCGTATTGCGTTAGCGTTTTCCTTTGAGTTTTTGTTTGTGTTTTTGTGTGTGTTTGTGTTTTCGTTTGTGTTTTTGTTTATTTGCGTCTGCATCTGCGTTGCTTTTGCGTTTGCATTTGTGTTTGCGTTTTCTTTTGTCTTTGTATTTGTGTTTGGCTTTGTTATTTCCAAGTTGGTACTTTAAAAAAGATTCACCGTGGCGGAGCCCGGGTATGCAGCTAGTATATATATATATATATATATATATATATATATATATATATATATATATATATATATATATATATATATATATATATATATATATATATATATATATATGTATGTATGTATGTATATATATATATATATGTATGTATATGTATATATATATACACACATCTATTTTGTCCCCAGACCAGCAGCGACCAACCGAAGCAGCAGCGAGCTGGTGGGTAACTACCTGCGTGACTCGTTGATTCGATTTAAGATAGCGATGTCTAAACCAGAAAACCAACCCGTCTGCTCCTGGGGTGACTACTACTGGACGCCGTGTCCATTTGTGTCTTTCAGGGTCACACAGATGGGCTTATGCGGCACCTTGAACGTCCGTGACCTACCTAGAAACAGGTGAGGATAGGGGCAGGTGTGGTTTGGCGAAAGATGAGGCTATAAAGAGAAGGGAGGGTAGACGATAGGAGATGAAAAGGGAGGGGATGGGAGGTGGGTGGGGGGGGGGGGTAGAGGAGATCAAAGATGACTGATTGAATTATTGGCTCCTATTAAGTGATTAGCCCCCCCCCCCTAAATAAATAGACCAATTCAATGATTCTCTCCGATATTAAATAGTTAAATTAGTTGGTCAATTATTGCAAAATGAAAGGTCTGTTGTTAATGTATGATTTAACATTCACCAACAGTTGTTCCATGTTTGTCGTGTATCGCATTTTTGACGAGTTTATTAATTTATATAATTAACTATTCTAATCACTTCCTACCCCCCCCCCCCCAACGTGCACGTGACCACAGGTCAGACAACAGCACCGAGGACACCGCCGTGAGTAACGCCATGAGAGGCTTGACCATCCTGCTCGACGTCCCCTCGTTGGAAATCCCTTTCCGTTTTAATCACATTGAGGATGGAGGTGAAGGGGGGTTTACTGACACATTCCATACACATGCGCAGACACAGGCTGTCATACACATGCTCAGTCACATGCTCAGACACATGCTCACAGTCTAGACACATGCTCATAACACTGGCTCATACACAGGCTCATACACATGCTCATACACATACTCATACACAGTACTCCATACACAGTCTCATGACATTCTCATACACATTCTCATACACATTCTCATACACATGCTCATACACATGCTCATACACATGCTCATACACATTCTCATACACATTCTCATACACATACTCATACACATTCTCATACACATTTTCATACACATTCTCATACACATGCTCATACACATGCTCATACACATGCTCATACACATTCTCATACACATTCTCATACACATTCTCATACACATTCTCATACACATTCTCATACACATTCTCATACACATTCTCATACACATTCTCATACACATTCTCATACACATTCTCATACACATACATATTCTCATTAAGGACCACGCAAATAGACATACACATTCTTATGCAGGTACACACGATTCAAACTATTAATAATTGTTTCGATACCACCCACTCCCCCTCCCCCCCCCTACCCTCCCACAGATTGTCCTACATGAGCCAGACGAGGAGCCCCTCCCACTGTCCAGCGGGTTTTTAGTACCCGGCAATACGACATTAGAGGTGGAGATCTCAAAAAGTCTGGTAAGTTTCCCACATTTCCCACATTTCCCACATTTCCCACATTTCCCACATTTCTCACATTTCCCACATTTCCCACATTTCCCACATTTCTCACATTTCCCAACGCCTTTCTGTCACAGGCTTTTTCTCCTACCTATTTCATGGCACACACTCAAAACAAAAATCAACCCTTGTTCCTGGAATTTCCATAATTTTATTGGTTCATAAGAACATTGCCTTCACTCCCAAATATCGCCATGTTGTTTTTTCGCTATCTACCTCTCGCTTCATTTCCTTCGCGCATGCGCACACCCACCTTTCATTTTAGATCCATATCGCCTTTTTACTTTCTCGTATATACGAAGTATAGAGAAAGTCTTGTAATCGTGCAAAAAAAAATCGAAAAATCGAGATTTTTGCAAATCTCGACGTTTTGCATCTCACTGATACGGAAAAACATAATTTTGCAATCTTGTCCGTATGTCTGTGTGTCTGTGTGTGTGTGTGTGTGTGTGTGTGTGTCCGTGTGTAAACACGATAACTTGAGTACCGTTACTGCTAGGTTGATGAAATTTCATATATAAGTATTTTATCAAAATCGTAGATCCGTATCAACTTTTGAGCGATTTCCGATAACCGGAATTGGTACTTTTTCTACTTTGAATTTTTCAAAAGCCTATAACTTGAGTACTATTTCAGATAGATAAATGAAATTTCACATGTAAGTAAAAGATCTAATTCTCTACCTTCTGTTAAATTTTGAGTAATTTCCGTTGACCGGAAGTAGTAATTTACGCTACTTCCGATTTCTCAAAAAACTAATGTAAATTTTTAAAGTACTAATAATATTGCGCACTATTATGCGCTTTTTTATTTGGCGTTCACTTGGTGTGCAATTAATTTGTCTACGAGATTTTATTCTATTTTTAAAACTTTAAGTATTTAAAATGGATTAAAAATCATGTCTATAGCCCGAGTTCCCATCCCCTGTTATTTTATATAAAAATATTCGAGAAAGTTTAGGGGAGATCACTCCCGGTTTATTTTAAGATACACATTCAAAACATACATTCATCTACATTTAACTGTTACACTTTCCCACAAAACTTTTTGCATCCTCGTTCTCTCCGAACTCATCATTTTCCACATGAAGAATTCTGTGGTTGTTTTTCAGCGTTATTCGTGAATTACCTCTAAGAAACATCTACCTTAAGGGTTGTAAGGGGTTCTTAGGGGTTGTAAGGGGTCTTTAAGGGTCACGGATTGTTAACAAGATGTATCTGTTTGTTAACAAGATGTATCTGTTTGTTAACAAGATGTATCTGTCTAAGTGAGTCTCACCGTTGCCAAGGTTAAAAAGCAAATCACTCTACTCCACCATCTTGAATCTTTTATTTACAAAGGATGTCTTACGTCGAACAACAGCAGGACACGTCAGTCAACACAGGACCTGTCACACAACACAGGACCTGTCACACAACACAGGACCTGTCACACAACACATGACCTGTCAGACAACACAGGATGTTTGACCAGCACTAGTAAATCATAATGAGCTGTTTGATTGTTTATATTGATTGCCTCCCCTTTTTAACAATTTCCCTTATATTCTACAGAAACATGAGTTGCCTCCACCTTACAAAGCTGTTGATTATTTCCCTTATATTTCACAGTATCCTGTGTTGCCTACCCTTACCAAACTGTTGATTATATCCCCTTTCCTCTACAGAAACACGGGTTGCCTCCCCCTTACAAAGCTTTTGGCGGGAGCACGTGTGTTGACACGGGGGGCGGGTCCTTCAAGAACCCACTGACCAGGTTCAACAGGTACACCAAGGAGGCTTGCGAGACGGAATGTTTCATGAGCTTCGTGGTGGAGGTGTGCGGTGGATGTCGTCACTTCTTACATCCAGGTGGGTGGTGGATGTTTCTGGTGGATGTTTTGCGGTGGATGTCGGTACTTGTTACATCCAGGTTTTTGGAACTTTGTATATGTGTGTGCATGCGTGCGTGCGTGCGTGTGTGTGTGTGTTTGTGTGTGTGTGTGTGCGTGTGTGTGCGTATGTGTTTGTGTGTAAATATATTATATCCACATCTTAACCTCTCTATTCCAGGTAACGAGAGCATCTGTGAGATGGAGCACCTGACGGACTGCTACGAAATAGCCCAGAGTGAGTACTTGCCTCCTTTATTGCTGCAGCATTTTGCAAACCGAGTCAAACAACAGTTGTGTCTGCATCCGTTAGTCTGTTTCACATCAACCATCTTCTTTCTATAAATATGTCGTACCTAATTCAATCGGAATGAAATTAATTATAAAAACTTTCAACTGTGTGATTGGTAGTGCTCTACAAAGCGCCAGAAATTAATATAGGATGAGGTAAGCTACAACAACTAAAACTAGCTACAAAAATCGTTATTTTATTAAAAATAAATTGTTACACTTTTTGACCACCAATATATATTGACCGATATATATTTACACCTGTCCACATTTTTACATCTGTGATGACCTCTACCTGTTATTTCTGGCACCGTATCAGGGCAGTACTACGGTGGTGCCGACAAGAAGAAGTGCCCCTGCCCTCTGCCCTGTGTACAGGCACACTATAAGAGCTCGGTGACAACCTCGTCATTTCGACAGACTCAACATTTCATCGAATTAAAACAAAAACATAAGTATGTGTTTAAACACTTTGTCTTTAGACTCAACATTTCATCGAATTAAAGAAAAAACATAAGTATGTGTTTAAACACTTTGTCTTTAGACTCAACATTTCATCGAATTAAAGTAAAAACATAAGTATGTGTTTAAAAACTTTGTCTTTAGACTCAACATTTCATCGCATTAAAGCAAAAACATAAGTATGTGTTTAAAAACTTTGTCTTTAGACTCAAAATTTCATCGAATTAAAACAAAACATACGTATGTGTTTAAACACTTTGTCTTTAGACTCAACATTTCATCGTATTAAAGCAAAAACATAAGTATGTGTTTTGTGTTTAAACACTTTGTCTTTAGACTCAACATTTCATCGAATTAAAGCAAAAACATAAGTATGTGTTTAAACACTTTGTCTTTACACTCAATATTTCATCGAATTAAAACAAAAACATAAGTATGTGTTTTGTGTTTAAACACTTTGTCTTTAGACTCAACACTTCATCGAATTAAAACAAAAGCATAAGTATGTGTTTTGTATTTAAACACTTTGTCTTTAGACTCAACACTTCATCGAATTAAAACAAAAACATAAGTATGTGTTTTGTGTTTAAACACTTTGTCTTTAGACTCAACACTTCATCGAATTAAAACAAAAACATAAGTATGTGTTTTGTGTTTAAACACTTTGTCTTTACACTCAACACTTCATCGAATTAAAACAAAAGCATAAGTATGTGTTTAAACACTTTGTCTTTAGACTCAACACTTCATCGAATTAAAGCAAAAACATAAGTATGTGTTTAAACACTTTGTCTTTAGACTCAACATTTCATCGAATTAAAGCAAAAACATAAGTATGTGTTTAAACACTTTGTCTTAACACTCAACACTTCATCGAATTAAAGCAAAAACATAAGTATGTGTATAAACACTTTGTCTTTAGACTCAACATTTCATCGAATTAAAGCAAAAACATAAGTATGTGTTTTGTGTTTAAACACTTTGTCTTTAGACTCAACACTTCATCGAATTAAAACAAAAGCATAAGTATGTGTTTTGTATTTAAACACTTTGTCTTTAGACTCAACACTTCATCGAATTAAAACAAAAACATAAGTATGTGTTTTGTGTTTAAACACTTTGTCTTTAGACTCAACACTTCATCGAATTAAAACAAAAACATAAGTATGTGTTTTGTGTTTAAACACTTTGTCTTTACACTCAACACTTCATCGAATTAAAACAAAAGCATAAGTATGTGTTTAAACACTTTGTCTTTACACTCAACACTTCATCGAATTAAAGCAAAAACATAAGTATGTGTTTAAACACTTTGTCTTTAGACTCAACATTTCATCGAATTAAAGCAAAAACATAAGTATGTGTTTAAACACTTTGTCTTAACACTCAACACTTCATCGAATTAAAGCAAAAACATAAGTATGTGTATAAACACTTTGTCTTTAGACTCAACATTTCATCGAATTAAAGCAAAAACATAAGTATGTGTTTTGTGTTTAAACACTTTGTCTTTAGACTCAACACTTCATCGAATTAAAACAAAAGCATAAGTATGTGTTTTGTGTTTAAACACTTTGTCTTTAGACTCAACACTTCATCGAATTAAAACAAAAGCATAAGTATGTGTTTGAACATTTTGTCTTTAGACTCAACACTTCATCGAATTAAAGAAAAACATAAGTATGTGTTTAAACAGTTTGTCTTTAGACTCAACACTTCATCGAATTAAAGAAAAAACATAAGTATGTGTTTAAACTCTTTGTCTTTAGACTCAACACTTCATCGAATTAAAACAAAAACATAAGTATGTGTTTTGTGTTTAAACACTTTGTCTTTACACTCAACACTTCATCGAATTAAAGCAAAAACATAAGTATGTGTTTGAACATTTTGTCTTTACACTCAACACTTCATCGAATTAAAGCAAAAACATAAGTATGTGTTTAAACACTTTGTCTTTAGACTCAACACTTCATCGAATTAAAGCAAAAACATAAGTATGTGTTTAAACACTTTGTCTTTAGACTCAACACTTCATCGAATTAAAGAAAAAACATAAGTATGTGTTTAAACTCTTTGTCCTTAGAACATTGTGTATTCCATAGACTACTTATTGAACAAAACAAGGCCTACATCCACATTGTGTTTTCACTAGACCTACAGCCACATTGTGTCTTCTCTAGACCACGTATTGACCAAAACAAGGCCTACATCCACATTTTGTTTCCCTAGCGTGAAGGTTGACCAAAACTTGGCCTACATCCACATTTTCTTCGCGGATCCTGTCGTGACGACCATGAGACAAGTCGCCATTTACTCCGCGGAGGGATTGCTGGGTAAGGTCAAACTAGTTAAGTGAGGTGAAGGTCACCACTAGATAAGTGACATGAAGGTCAAACTAGATAAGTGACATGAAGGGCATCACTAGATAAGTAATATAAAGGTTACCATTAGATAATATAAATGGGATGAAGGTCAAACTAGATTATGTAAGTGACATCAAGGTCAAACTAGATTATGTAAGTGACATGAAGGTCAAACTATATTATGTAAGTAACATGAAGGTCAAACTAGATTATGTAAGTGACATGAAGGTCATACTAGATTATGTAAGGACATGAAGATGCTAAAATAAGGTCCAGTGATGTCCGGCTGGTCGATTATCTGTAGAACCATCAGGTCACAGGTCACGCTGACTAATTTTCTGAAGAATTCTTCGGTCAAACAGGCAATTAGTTTTTATTTAAAGTAAAGTTGTTTTATTCATCAAATGTAGCCAGATTTTTTCATCAAATGTAGCAAATTTGTTTCATCAAATGTAGCCAGATTTTTTTTCATCAAATGTAGCCAGATTTTTTTCATCAAATGTAGCCAGATTTTTTCATCAAGTGTAGCCAATTTTTTTTTATCAAATGTAACCAGATTTTTTTTCTCTCGTGCCAGGGAGCATCGGTGGCCAGATTGGCCTGTTCATGGGTTTCAGTCTAGTGACGGTGGCCGAGATGTTGGAGCTCATCTTTCTCCTGGCCACCCGCGGCCGGAAGTTGGACGAGCACGTCAAGCGGCACAGGGAGACGGAGGCCGCGGTACAGGCGGCCATCCAGGCCAACGCCTGAGGGGGGGATCGACGCCAGGCCAGATCAAAGCAATCACGTGACCAACATTTGGGCAGCATTGAACGAAAGGCCTCACGCAGCCATACATTTCAAGCATAAAACATGAATTTAATCTAACTTTAAACGTGAAGAGTTCACTGAGGTCATTTTACGCGTGTGTTCTGATACTGAGGATTGAGGTTTATGAATTTTTTTTACCGGAAGTCCTACAAGTCCTACATGTCCTACAAGTCCCAGAAGTCCTGGCTGATGTCCCCTAGTTATTAACGTCCTTCAAGTCATGACGTCATATCATGTGTTTTAGTATGTAGCAGTGATTGGTTTTTTTGTTGTTGTTGACGTGAGTTAATGTCATGTGGCTAATTAGTGATTTTATATTTCCTTCACTGATTAGCCTCAAATCATTAGCCCCATGTTGTGTTACAAGGTTTCCTTTACAAAATTTATTTTTCTGCTACTTTGCCTGTGGGTCAACTCAAAATATTTTTTCAAAGCATAGAAATTTATATATATATATATATATATATATATATATATATATATATATATATATATATATATATATATATATATATATATATATGAGTGTGTGTGTGTGTATGTATGTGTTTGTGTGTGTGTGTGTATTTGAACGAGTGGCGGTGTATGAAGCCAAGGTTTTACAAACATACGTACCGGAAGTCGTTTGATTGGTGTAAACAATCTCAATGTCTTTTCCATAAAAGGTCAGGTGTTATTTCACCTGACTGATGTGATATCACGTGACTGATGTACTATCACGTGACTGATATGATTGCACGTGACTGACGTTATTTATGTAACATTAGAAATTGTCATTTGAGAGATTTGTTACACTCTTTTTCCCTCTCCCCTTCTCTTGCCTTCCTTACCTCCCATCTCTAACTTTACAACCTGACATTTCTAACTTTACAACCTGACATTTCTAACTTTACAACCTGACATTTCTCAAAGCTGACATACTACATGTAGCAGGGGGAATCACTACCGTTAAGGTCGATGACCCCGACCCACAAATCAATTCCCTTAAAGGCCGATACCCGGGCCCACAAAGATCGACCCAATGTTCCAGAACAAGGGCACTAAATGCTAACGTCCTAAAGGCCGGCTAGGTTTTTTACAGTTGTCGCCCTTTGGGTTACTTCGTAAAACAAATTTATCGTGCAATATTTCCTCTCATTGAACTGTCATTACATCATACATGCACTCATTGAACTGTCATCATACATGTACTCATTGAACTGTCATTATACATGTACTCATTGAACTGTCATTATACATGTACTCATTGAACTGTCATGTACTCATTGAACTGTCATTATACATGGACTCATTGAACTGTCATTATACATGTACTCATTGAACTGTCATTATACATGGACTCATTGAACTGTCATTATACATGTACTCATTGTACTGTCATCATACATGTACTCATTGTACTGTCAACATACATGTACTCATTGAACCCATTCCGTTTCCTTCTGATCACAATGTCCTATGTAAATCTTGCTGATATTTTGTCCATATATTGCTTTCAATATGTTATGTACATCAGTATATCAAATCTATGTGATAAATACACCTTTACGTTCACAAAGTAACGAACGATTAACGGCTGAATATATATAAACAAATAAAACTTGCCAGTTATAAATTAAACTTACCAATAACAAAATAAAACTTGTAAAAAAAATTATTGATTTTTTATGTTATTCAAATAATTTTTAGTGTATGATATTGCGTGTGTGTGTGTGATTTTGTTTGAGGTCAACAACTGATAAAGCGACAATGTCACATCAAGATTGACATCATGATGTGACATCTAGATTTGACAACAGAGCACGTGGCCCTTCAAAAACTATTTACCAATTAAATTATTAATTTAAACCGCAAAAAAAGGGGGGGGGGGGGTGTTTTTTGACAGGTAAGCAGCCAGGCAGTGTGTGTGTGTAAGTGCGTGTGTGCGTGTGTTTCTGTGTTGAGGTAAACAGAGGCGTAGCGAGGGGGGGGGGGGCGGCGGGTGCGGACCGCACCGGGTGACACCATTTAGGAGGGTGACACCAAGGCAAAAAATAACAAAATATATAGAGAAAAATTTAAGGGGGGTGGTGCAAATTGAAAGTTTGAGGGGGGGGGGGGTGCAAATCGAAAGTTTGAGGGGGGGGTGCAAATCGAAAGTTTGAAGGGGAGGGGTGCAAATCGAAAATTGAAAGTTTGTCCCCGGGAAGGGTCGCTACGCCTCTGGGGGCGACACCATTAAGTGCCGCACCGGGTGACACCCGACCTCGCTACGCCACTGGAGGTAAATACATTCAAAACGACACCTTGTTATTTGAAAACAATTTATTTCAAGATCCATTTTAACTTTCAAATAATTTAAGTAGGTCAGTGCCAAAACTGTGCTTACAGTGGTGGAATTATTCAAAGTTTTAAATTTAAGTCATACATTAAAAGTTACACGTTTGAAGTCACACGTTTGAAGTCACACATTTGAAGTCATACATTTGAAGTCATACATTTCAAGTCATACATTTCAAGTCATACATTGCAAGTCATACATTGCAAGTCATACATTGCAAGTCATACATTGCAAGTCATACATTGCAAGTCATACATTGCAAGTCATACCATTTCAAGTCATACATTTCAAGTCATACATTGCAAGTCATACATTGCAAGTCATACCATTTCAAGTCATACCATTTCAAGTCACACATTTGATGTCATACATTTCAAGTCATACATTGCAAGTCACACATCTCAAGTCACACATTTAAAGTCAGACAAACTTTTAAAAATCTGACCAATCAAAAGAAGCACACAGTGAACTGTTCTCAAATGGTCACGTGATTACAAATGTTACAAGTCCACATTATAATTGACGCCAAGTTCAAGGTCAATCCTAGGCTGTGTTCGCTACCTTGACCTGAGTCCACTTGAACCGGAAAATGTGAGGATTGTGTTCTGTTGTAATGATTGTTAAACCGTCTAGACGGCCAGCACTGTATTATTATGGTACCAACTAGACGGCCAGGATTGCGGACCGTATAGACGGCTAGGATGTATACCGTCTGGACGGCCAGAGTGACAATGTGAACCCCTTCATTGAAACACTGGAACAACCAGCACAAGATCCAACCGTCCATTCAAATAGACGGCCAACGGTACAGCAGAATTTCCGGGGAGGTAAGACATACGTGCTATAATTATATCTTCCACCATCAACCACCCACCCTCACACAACCTCTCACCATACCCACTCATCTTCCCACCACACCCACATCCACACTATTACCCCCACTTCCCATTAACACATCGACCAATTATTCCCCCCCCCCCCCCCACAACCCTTCTTACCGTCACAGGGAGAGCACCCAGCATGATATATTCAAGTCAAATCTTACAACCCAAGTTTTCACGTGAAAAAAAAAAATTCTAACAAATCTTATAGTCATTCGGAGTTACCTCCCTGCAACAATAGAACAATTCTGGATAATTTTTTGTGAGAGAAGAATTTGATGTTTTTAAGGTGGATTTTAAAAAATCATATTTTGATCAATAATATGTTTATGACCCGGAAGGCGTGACATATGATCACGTAGGTTTTGTTTATGACGTATGTTAGAGACGTATGTTGTTTACATTTATCGATGACGTATGTTGGCGACCTATATCGATGAAGGTCGATGAACTATGTCGGTGACCTATGTTGGTGACCTATGTCGATGACGTATGTTGGTGACTTATATCGATGACGTATGTTGGTGACCTATGTTAATGACGTAAGTTGGTGACGTATGAGTAGGCGTATGTGATGACCTATCATCAACTTCTGTCGTCTGTCTGGAAGGGCCGGAACAGTCCTTTTGTTATGGCAGACGATGACGATGTTCCCGCCTTTTTGGCTATTGGTGCCAGCACTGGGTGAGTGGTGTGGGGCGTCTGGTGTGGGGGCTGGTGTGGGGGCGTGAGGGGCTGGTGTGAGGGCGCCACTGTACTAGTGTGGGAGAATGCGAGGGTTGGGTTCGATGCTGCAGACACGGCCGCCGCTAGTCGGGCAGAGTCCAGTGACGTCATGAAATGCGATGACGTCAGATGGTGAGGCGATGACGTCAGAAGTGACATGGCCGTGGGGTCAAGGAGCGGACCGGAAGGGAACGATGGGTGTGTCCCGGGCACGGGCTGACCCCCGGGGTGCCCGCCGGTCTGTCTGAGATAGCTGCTCGTGAAGTTTCCCAGGAAGTCTGATGACGTCATGGATGCCGGCCTGACCCCCGGGGACATCTGGAGGTGGGGCGGTGACTGGAAGCCGGAGGGCGATCTGGCGAGAGGCACGGCAGCCGGAGAGTAGCAGCCGAGAGCCGGGTGAGCAGGAGGCATCCCGTAGGGGTAGGAGGCGGCGGCGGCAGCGAGGTAGGCGTAGAGGTGGGGGTCGGCTATCCCATAGGGCCAGGCCAACGCCATCCGCTGACGTTTGTCTTTCATGCGTCTGTTCTGGAACCAGACCTGCCGAGAGAAATATGTGTCAATATATTGTTCATATCAACGTCAGTCTATTGTTCACATCAACGTCAGTCATTAGTTCATATCAATGTAAGTCTATTGTTCATATCAATATCAGTATATTCAATATATTTTAATGACAGATAATTTGGTCAGATAATAATAGCAGATAATAGCAGATAACAACTGATACAAGAGCCGGGTTTGTCTGCTTTCATCTATAACCACCTTGGCGTAAAAAAAACGAAAATTTTGATCATAAAATAAAATTGTTAGAAGTAGACAATGTATTGAATCAATGTTGTTTTATCAAATTATTTACCTTTATAGTTGCTTCAGGTAAATTTAAGGAGGCTGCCAGTTCGCACCGTTTAGGCCTGGACACGTAATTCTCTTTTAAGAATTCTTTCTCCAGACGACCTATCTGCTCTCGCGTGAAAGCTGTCCTGTACCGCCTAACTTGACTGTCGTCTAGTAATGAATCTGTGAAAGGGATATAACAATGATATACTTATTTTTAAAATGTATTTTTTACGGTTATTTCCCTTTGATCAACGGTTTAAAGTAAAGAACAGGGGAGGTGACAATGGAAATACTGAAGCAATATGTATTTTTAACGGTTGTTTCCCTTTGACCGTCAATTGCAAGCCGATAAAAGGGGAGGTTACAAAAACTAAACTATAGTGATAATTTAATTTAGTTGTTGTTTCCCTTTGACCGTAAATTGAAGCCCCCAGAACCAAGGGAGGTGACATTAAATAACGAATTTAATAAATGAATTTAACGGTTGTTTCCCTTTAACTATCAATTTAAACAAACGTAACAATGAAAAAAACTAAAAGTAATAAATATATTTTAAATTTTGACCAAATAAGGTACAGAAGAGGACAAACAATAGAATAAATTACCTATGGAATAAATAAAATGGCTGTTTTCCTTCTACTGACAATTAGATATCATGTGACGGTGAATTAAATAAAAAAATTTTAAGGCCGTTTCTCTTCGGTAACCAACACAACACAATGAACAATGTTCAATTGCTATAGTAATTCCATTGTCACTTCCCCTGTTCTTTTCTTTGATTATCAAAAAAACAGTATTAAAAACGGAAAATTTATACGAGCCCATGGCGTAAAATTGTCGTGTTTCCAATTACACTAAAGAAGTAACAATTTAAATTTTTAAAAATTAAAGTATTTCCAAAATTCAATAAAGAAGTTCAACAATTTACACCAAAGAAAGACAAATTTTAACAGCATTAATTAACGCGTCTAATTGCTGTTTTATACTTTAAAATACACGATTTTTAAATGCATAATTTTCGCCTTGCAAGATGAAGAAATGGCTGCTGTCTTTTAGTTTGACAAGACAAGCGGTGTGTCAAACAGCGGAGGGGGAAGGGGGGGGGGGTAAATTCCTAGATTTTTTTTATTTTTTTTTCTGTCATAAATTGATTGGCACCGCTGAGTCTAATGAAAGGCCCCTAACATTATTGTTGACCTACATTTTTTTTTAAAAAAAGGTCTGTCAATTTTCGTCTTTGTACTGGCCGTAACATGAAAAAAAAACTTAAAGCTGAAAAAAATCGAAATATAATATTTTAAGAATTAATCTTATAGTAGCTACAAATGTAAATAATTTGAAAAATTTGTTTTGCGTTTAAGACTACGTTTAGATCTCTTTTTTTGTAACAAATACCCGACATTTTAACCTACAAACAAACTTGTGATTAGTTGTATAAAAACATCCCGATCATATTTCTGTAAATCCCACTTTGTCCTAAAAACCTTTCCGGTTAAATATTTTAAATAAACTTTTTGAACAGCACATGACCTAGTCTGCCGTGTTTGTTTACATTTTCAACGAGGAAATAAAAAAAAACATGAAGCAGACAAGTCCAACAAAAGCCACACATTTTAAATCCCATCTGATTTAAAAATTCGGCACGCGATATTGTAATGAATGACAGGTCACCTTTAGACAGGTCACCTTTAGACAGGTCACCTTTAGACAGGTCACCTTTAGACAGGTCACCTTTAGACAGGTCACCTTTAGACAGGTCACCTTTAGACAGGTCACCTTTAGACAGGTCACCTTTAGACAGGTCACCTTTAGACAGGTCACCTTTAGACAGGTCACCTTTAGATGCCAGCACGCGCGTCTTTTTACACGTGCAGCTAACACGTGATGTGTGAGTGAGCAACAGCTAGTCAAGGTCATTCAAAGAGCGTCATCATGACCTCTAAATTTAGAATGTCAATTTAAAGAGTGCCATCAGACGCATCAGCATGTGTGACGTCACGGCGTCCACTTGATGCCAGCCCCTATCCTGGCACTGATCAGACAACCCTTACCCCCCCCCCTCTTCAACTTTTAGAAGCCGCTTGCGTTGATTGGCTGTCTTAATTAAGACAGATTCGTGTGACGTCACTCACGTATGGCCACGTGACCAGAATAAAATCGTGAAGGTCAAGTACCAGCAGACGTCAGGTCAAGGTCGTCTGGGGTTGGCATCAGGGGTTGGCGGTACCACACATCCACGCAACCACAAGGACATTGCTAACATACATTAGAGTAGACAAACGAAATATTATTCTGGTACCAGTATGTGATCTAATGGGCTCTGTCTACGAGATCAACATACACATATCAATTATCCGAAGTTCACATAGTCCCCATCGGTAGGTTCACCTTTCTCCCCATACACCTCGTCCCTACACTCAGCTATCCTCATCCAGGGGCGGATTAAGCTTGGGCGGGGCCCCGGGCTGAAACTTTTAGGTCTGTAGCAGTTTCCGACATCTAAATCATAACATATAGGCTAGTTATTCGACGGTCATTCAAGTATTTATATTGGGCGTGTGAAAGCAGGAAATGCAGACTAACAATTAACAGACATAAATATCCATGAGAATGTTATAATGTCGTTATAAAGCAGACGATAAAGACAGTTGGCACTTGTTTGATTCCAGACGCAAATAGAAAAAAAAATAGAATATCAAACCACTCTATGTAGGAAATTATTAATAACATACAGAGGTTAAATTAGGCCTAACTAAAAACAGTAAACACACCTCCCTGCTCTTAGTGTTTAGTTTCAAATCATAGAGTGTCCACACCAGATTCATTTCATATATTTCTCTCTAGGCCTAATTTAGGCCTAAATTTCGGTTTATTTTACAGGGCCTAAATAGTTCTGCCGCGACATAATTGCCCATTGATTTGGGTTAAAATAACATGGACACTGCCGTATTTGCTTTTAGGCCTACATTGTTTATGCAGCTTTGTTTTTCTTATAAACAATATAGAGCAGCCTATTATTCTTTGATTGTGATGTCTACAGAGACCCTCCCCACCTCCCCACCTCCCCGCCTCCACCCATACACCGTCCGCACGTATCCACAATTGTCTAAATTTTTAGTTCCATAAGTTGATGATTTCTTATATTCTTAAGATGAATATAACTTAGTCGCCAAAGAAATTACAAGCTAATTAATTCGACTTTACAATAGATGGTAGAACGCACGACTGCTGACCCAAAAGTCCTGAGCTCTGATCACAGGCTCAAAATAACAACTAAATATGTGAACTATATCTAATATTCTTTATGCTCAATTAATGACCAAATGAGCAACTAAGAAATTAATCTAGGGAAATTTAATCCAAATAAATAGATCTAGAAATCATATGCCTAAAATAAAAAGTAACTAGATCTATATCTAAATGAATATTCGAAGCCTCACTTCTAATAACAAAAATGTGAAACATTTTCATAACTTTCTTAGTGGTGCAGCGGGTAAGCAAAGACAGTCAGGCAGTTTTAATGCTAAGGCTGGTCAATAATGTTGCTTGTCTGGATGCTTGCGAGTGAGAACTAATGCAGAATGTAGACCCTCGGCCTAATACTTGTATTATTTTTATTTTGGTTACCACCTCGCTACACGATTTGTCTGACGCTGTCTGACTAAATAACTTTCAACTGCTGAGTATTTTTCAAAAGGCGTCAATCATAGACCGCTATTTGTGTTTTTAAGACTATCAATCAACCCATTTTATCGTCATAAGCGAACGCTGTACGTGCTATTTATTTTAGCGAGGTCGGCTTTATGTAAACAATGTATGGCGATGACAACTGGTAGTTATGCTAAAGTGTGTGCTCGCGTTGGATATTTTGAACACAAGTTGAAATAAGCTTGTGATTCAAGTAGTAAAACATTGGTTTTTATAGTAAAAAAAAAAAGACCCCAACAATTTCGCTTTAAAAGAAAATTTACTATGGTTGGAAAAGGAATATTGGGGGCCCCTAAAAATCGGGGGCCCTGGCTGCAGCCTTCTCAGCTCCCCCCCCCCCCCCCCCTTAATCCACCACTGCCTTTATCCCTACACTCCCACCCTCTCTCTACCACCTCCCACCCACCCCACGACCTCCAAACTTCCTTTACTGCGCCCCTGATGATTCGGATATAAAACAATCATAAATATCTCTTTATAATAGCAGCTCCCCTCCACCCCCCCTCCCCTGCCCGCATCCATCTGTGGATGTCGTCTGCTTGTCTTATCTTACAGCGCTTAACTCCCCTTGTGGGCTAATCGCTGGCCACTTGATGGCCCGCTGAGTGGCCCATCTCGCATGGCCGCTAATTGAGCAATGAGCGCGTGGAGGATGACCAGTGGTCAGCGGAGGTCCGTGGGCCGGGGGACGAGTGGCCTTTCAAGTGGCCATCACGCGCCGCTGGGGCCGGGGTTAGCCAGGAACACGTGACCTTGTCATGTATGCCTCCAGTGGTCCTTTGGGTGGGGTGGGGAAGGGGGGGGGGGGCGGGGGCACAATAAACAGTATGGCGATTGTAAGTGGCTTGTAAATTAAGGTAAAAATACTTTTCGTTAAACTGAGTGTTAAATAATAATTGTAGACCTATTCTAATTTTAGAAATCATGTGACTATGCTCCCTCCTATCTGAAACCTCGGCAATGACAAGCGAATATTTTGTATTGAGCTGTAGTAACTAACGTGGAACTCTGTATGTGTGCTTGTTTTGTTTTTTTTAACATTAAAGACTTTTTTTTAAAACTCCATCTCCATCCCTACACACACTCCCCCCCCCCCCCACATACGAACATAACTACAAAAAGGACCAACCACCCCGCCCCTCCCCTCGGCTTCTGACAAGCAGCACTGATGCTCATCTTTGAAGGTCATCTGGGGAAGGGGGGGTGAGGGTTGATATTGGTCACGTGATGACCAATTAAGATGTGAATTGGGTGATCACATCAGTGGCCCTTTAAGATAGCGATAAAACCCTCGGTTTGGTCGCTAATTACCGGCCTTAATTACCGGCATAGGTTAATGAGCCGAGAATTGGCGGGTTGGTCAGTTTTGAATAGTGTGTGGTATGTGAAGAAGGGGGGGGGGGAGGTGGAGGATGAGGTAATTTGAGGGTGAAACATTTTCGTAACAAACACTTGAACTGTCGGCGGCGGTTTCATAAATAATTGGACTTGATTAATTAGACTAATAATTAGAGCTGGTTAATTAAACTTGAATACAAAACGTAAAATAGTTTTAGATGACAATACCTAACGAAATGTTAATAAATAAACCCATCCAGGTAGAATTAGAGAATATACCGTTTAGCACGGAAATGTTGCCGGGTAATTTTCAAAGCTTGGTAAAAGAATTGACTCATAACAACACAAAACGATTAGAGGGAAGCCACTATGGCAGGTACAAAGGCGGAGCGGGCAGATAACTCGAGATAACTTATTTGTCTGTTGATGACGTCACGTAATGACGGTAGATTACCGTGTTACCGGGAAGATAACTCCACACCCATTAAGTTATTTCAGTAATTGCAGATGTTCCCCGACCCCACCAATAAAGTTTGTCGGCTCCCCATTAGAGCAGGGCGAGACGTGTGAACGCTGAAAGGTGTTGTACGCCCCTGGTCGGCCCCGCCGCACTACGCCCCTGGATCAGCCCACCGAGGGGTTTATGGCTTAGGGTCGGGACGGTAAGGTTGTATAAAGTGGGGGATCAAAGGGGGCGGCGAGATCAAAGTGACCCGGGTTTGATGGAGCTATTTATAGACGTCCGCTGGTGTGTTGGGCTACATCTATTTATAGGTGTGTTCAATGTATAAGTTCCACTGTGTTTATGTTATATCCTCTAGTGTGTGTACACAATATATATGTGTTTATTTTGACGGAAGTTGTTGGTATAGTGCATGTGGCTAAAACTGTGCGCATATAAACTTAGCCTAATTGTTATAGTTAAACGACAGTTATGGCAGTATTAAGCAGCTGTGTAATTAAATTACTTTATGTTTTGCTGGAAGAAAATAGTTTGGTGCCTGCTAGTGATTTGTCGGTCAGATTTAGACATTCGCTAACATGATCACAAGTATAAGTCGCAGGAAAATAAACTAAACATTTCTGCTTTTTCAAATAATTGTAGAATTTTCTTTGTCATTTTTTAATCGTCTACTTTACCCATTTACTATTCTCATTACTACAAACAATAATTACTCATTAATCCTTACAGAAATTACTCATTAGTCCACGCAATAATTTCTCATTACTCCACACAGTAATTACTCATTAATCCATACAGTAATTACTCATTAATCCACACAAATAATTACTCATTAATCCCCGTATATTTCTAATTATTTTCACCATGTGTTCCTAATACACCCAAGTAACAAGTTAAAATAAATTGTGGACATTTTTACACATTATACAATAATGTCAAGCCACTGTTTTTAGTCCAAAAAATACATAAACAATTATAAAGCGTCATTAGATCGCGTGCAATATGGCAACTGATTTGTTTACATGTGAACAGTATGTGAAAGATGATGACGTGTCTTAGTTGACACAACTTCTGTTGTGTTCGGGTTGTACACAAATAAAACCTTGAGGAAGGAATTGTTCTAGAGAAATAAAGAGCAGCACGCAGAGTTAGTTACTACAAAATTTAAAATCGGCGTTTGTGCACCTGTGCAGATATATATATACAGCAGATAACATCTGTGCAGATTTACATACAGCAGATAACATCTGTGCAGATATACATACAGCAGATAACATCTGTGCAGATATACATACAGCAGATAACATCTGTGCAGATTTACATACAGCAGATAACATCTGTGCAGATATACATACAGCAGATAACTATGGGCAGATATACATACAGCAGATAACTATGGGCAGATATGCTTAAGGCAGATAACATCTGTGCAGATATACATAAGGCAGATAACTATGGGCAGACGGAAGACAAAGGGCTGCAACTCACACAAGGCACAGAGTGAAATAAAAAAAAATATGCACGGCAGGAGACAGCAAGAAAGTTGGCGATGGTTAAGATTTTAAATAGCTCATAAGCGACGGTCAAGATTTTAAATTGCTCACATGGGATGGTCAAGATTTTAAATTGCTCATAAGCTACGGTCAAGATTTTAAATTGCTCATAAGCGACGGTCAAGATTTTAAATTGCTCACGAGCTAACATATCTGTTTTCAACTACAAATGTAAACGTGCAGTTAATAAATTGTCTCTGATAGCGCTAAAAATATTTTGTTTTATTCGGCTCAATGGGGTGGTTTAGTCAGAGATTGGCACGTCATTTTTTTCCAACTAAAACAGTTATAAACAGCATTATTTTATCGTCAGATTCATGCGGTCAGATTCATGAAAGAATACAACGATGTCCTCTGCTGTACTTAGTTTTTGACAGGACAGGGCCGTGTTTGTCAAATAGAGCAAAGATTTCACGAACCACGGTACAGCTGCATGTCAGACGTTGATACATGCATACAGTCAGAGTTGGGACATTTTCAATCCAAAGGTCACAGAGGAATTTTTTCACCCCAACTTGTGATTTAACTTTAACTAAACATGATTGTAGCAGGCTGTTTTATTTAAAGTCGTCGTCTTTAAAATCTGCACACTTTAGGAAGTTGGAGACAAATCGCAGAACTTGATGTAGATTTTTTTCAATGTCAAGAGCCGTGCCAACATTTTATTTGTGAAAACTTTCACATCTGTTGGTATCTCAGTATGTTCCGCTATTGCTAATGTCCCATTTGACAGACGCGTGATTGGGCGAAATCCAATAATTCCAATAGTGCTGTTTTTATATAATGTGTGTGTCCAATTCAAACCAGACTTATAATATTAATGTTCACACATTAGGAATTTTAATACAAATAGGCATTTTATAATGTTTGCATTCCAGTACCTTTGTTATGAATCACAATGTAAGAGACAGAATACATTCCAGTATTTTTGTTATAAATCACAATGTAAGAGACAGAATACATTCCAGTATTTTTGTTATAAATCACAATGTAAGAGACAGAATACATTCCAGTATTTTTGTTATGAATCACAATGTAAGAGACAGAATACATTCCAGTATGTTTGTTATGAATCACAATGTAAGAGACAGAATACATTCCAGTATGTTTGTTATGAATCACAATGTAAGAGACAGAATACATTCCAGTATGTTTGTTATGAATCACAATGTAAGAGACAGAATACATTCCAGTATTTTTGTTATGAATCATAATGTAAGAGACAGAATACATTCCAGTATGTTTGTTATGAATCACAATGTAAGAGACAGAATACATTCCAGTATTTTTGTTATGAATCATAATGTAAGAGACAGAATACATTCCAGTATTTTTGTTATGAATCACAATGTAAGAGACAGAATACATTCCATCAACGAACATGTAACTTAGTTACCATGCAATAAGTTTGGTCTATCTATCGCTGACAGTAAAAAATTTTCAAGACCGCGAAACAGCAAAAACCTTCGTTTGGGAAACTTAAAAACACGGAGTTAAAAAAAGTCTGGTTCAAAAGATGTGAATTATATAGGGCATATATATATATATATATATATATATATATATATATATATATATATATATATATATATATATATATATATATATATATATATATATATATATATATATATATCAGTCAGTTCGTTTATCAGTCTAATTGATTATTTGATTTTTATTAATGTATTTTTTCTGCAACTTTTGTAACAAATTTTGTAACAACCCAAACCCCATCTCTTTCTCACCCCCACCCCCACCCCCTACCACTATTCTCATTGTGAACCGTGCCGACTAAATACCAGAAACTAGGAGACTCGCAGACAAAGTCACAAGAAACATTATGTTGACCAATATGTTTTTAATGTGTTTTTTTTATTTGTTATAATCTGCTTATATTTGTGGTTTTATAAAAGCAACCGTTCAAATTAAATGTCTAAATAACGGTTTTTGCTTACTAATACGACTTCCGTCTTTAAACGTCAAATGTATTTTTCATGACACATACACACATACACATATTCAAGTTGTGCCACTTGGTTCCTGTAATTTGATAAGTTAGTTCCCTCCCCCCTCACGGACCCTCACATCAAGTTTGTTACAGAATGGCATCTGTGTGTGTGTGGGGGGGGGGGGGGGGGTAAAGATCATTATTGATGACGTATAAAAAAACGCATTTTTTTTTGTCAATATCTCTTTCTGCTGAATCTTACAGCTAATCCTTACAAAATTTATTTAAGCAGAAAATGTGTAGTGGACTAATCAAATGTACACATGCATTGATCGTGAGAAGAATTGTTTGTTTGTTCTTCAGCTATTGGTACATGTACACATCCGACAAGTTACCTCGTCGTTCATATCCAAATCAAATTTGTCAGATAAAAAACTTCGACCGGCTTTTTAAACAGCCCCTTCATTATTTTTGTGCTAAACTCAGCCTGAAAATGTTTTGATTCGTGGCATTTGAAAGTGTTTGTTTTAAAACGTATGCGATTATGAAGAGTAATTAAAAATTCATAAAAAAAAAAACTTTTAATAACAAGCTTTTATGTATTAATGCACTAAAAAGTAGAAAATAAATAAGTTTCTTTAAATATATAGTAATATAATACACTACTATTTATATAACTATAAAGAAAAGCGTGAGTCGCTTCCTAAATATTAGTATAAGTATCCAATAGATAATATAGTGACCCACGCTTTTCTTTATAGTTGTATAAATAGTAGAGTATTATATTACTATATGGGCCTATTCAAAGAAATTCATTTATTTTCTACTTTTTAATGCATTAGTACATAAAAGCTTGTTATTAAAACGTTTTTTATGAAAAAAATTTCCGTACTTTAAATTTGTTAATGCAATAGAGTTGCATGACTAAAAAACATTGAGCACCTAATGAACGTAATGACGCCGTCTAATAGTGCGGAATAGTTTGATGAGACAGCCTACTAATTTGGACAAAAATTAAATAATTCATAAAAAATTAATTAGACAACCAATTAAGTCAATTTAATGTCATGTTGCATTGTCTTCATGTCTTGACCCACGTACCAACTACGAACCGTATCTGTCAGTTAGAAGTGCCTGCAATTTCGCTCGGGCGTTTCGATCTAGACAGACTGACGACTGATGACAGATTGACGACTGACGGCAGAGGGAGTGAGTTAAATTAAAGCTTGTAAAAATGCATTTAAAAATCAATATGGTGAGTGTAATCGGTAATTCCCATCAATTTATTTATTTTTCTCCTACAAAAATGACTTAGGTAACTTCCAACACCAAATCAAGTGAACGTGTTTGATACTTACACTTACAATTGAGCTTCTGTAATCAAATATAGTTTAATAGCGCTGAAAAAAATATTTTTTTGATATATCCAACTCCCCCAAAGCAGATCTACCGTTGATTTTTTAAAATTCAGTTTTAAATGAGCACGAAATGTTTCCGAAATATCCAGCTCCCTAAGATATATCTACACTTTTTTCCTTTGGGGGGGGGGGGGGGCAGACATAATAAGGTGCCGCACCGGGCGACACCCGACCTAGTGACGCCACTGAAAACGTACTAATGTGTAAATTCTAGGAGAGCTAATCTATGTACGAACTTTCAAATTCTAGAAGAGATAATCAATGTGCTAATGTGCAAATTATTGTTTTCTTAGAAAGTTATCTACCCTTGTCTCACTACAATGGTCTACTTCGTTGTTTAGGTCACAGTCGTCAAGTTACACGGTAACACACACACATACATTCTGTCCCATACCTACACACTGCGTCACTCACATACATACAAGCAGGACCCCCCCCCCCCAACACACAAACACTCAAGGGTTGATTTCACAACCACAAAAGAAGATCCAGCTCCTATTGATGAAATTATCTCCTCGTAAAAATCCCACGTGACGTCATAATGGTCAAAAACCATTCAACTGGCTTGTCATAACATGAACCCCCCACCTCACCCCACCCCTCACAAATCGTCCCTTTATCCTGGCGGCTGTGAGCGGTGGAATACCTGCTGACGGAGGACCTTTGTCCGCAACACTGGTCAGACTCGTCATTGTGTCAAACAGGCGGGTCAAGCTGTCAGGACAATCTGAGTGACCCACGACTGGCCAGTGTCAGGACAATCTGAGTGACCACGACCGGTCAACCTTCACACCTACCCGGGGTAAGCACGTCTCGTAGGACCAGAGATCAGACCTGATACAATCTGTCCCTCCCCCCCCCCACCACACACACTTCACATCCCCCACACACGGCGCCTCCCCCCCCCTGTGTAATGGTCAATGTGATAGCACGTCCGGCTGAACGGGGTGAGGGGTTCTTACAGTGGACATGGGTTAGATCACTGGAGCCTTTCCCGGGGGACAGGTCAACGGGATCTGTACAGGGTTTGGTCCTGTTGGTCTTGTAGGTCCTGTTGGTCCATCTGTTGGTCAACCTTTTGGTCCTGTTGGTCAACCTTTTGGTCCTGTTAGTCAACCTTTTGGTCCTGTTGGTCAACCTTTTGGTCTGTTGGTCAACCTTTTGGTCCTGTTAGTCAACCTTTTGGTCCTGTTGGTCCATCTTTTGGTCCTGGGTTTTGGGTCCTGGTCAGTAGTACGAGGTAGAGCAGTAGTTGCTGTCAGCACCAGTCAGCAATGTTGGGGAGACCAATGGCTCAAATCTGCACCAGACAACACACACCATCGCTACACCACTGTGGTCAGCCCAGCATTTAGTCAGCTAGTGTGTGGTTGTATGTGTGTGTATGTCAGCTAGTATGTGGTTGTATGTATGTGTAGGTCAGCTAGTATGTGTTTGTATGTATGTGTAGGTCCCAGGTATCCAGTAGCGGCCCCCATGTGTCTTGGACCACAAAAAAGGAAAAGATGATGCTGATGATGAAGTATAAAGTATAGGCCTACGTGTTTCTATGTGTCTTTACACCGGCTGTGCGATATGGGTATAGAACTGTTGATGTAACTTTATCCATGTTTGTCAGAAAAGTATTAGCGTGTGTTTTGTATGTTACCTAGCATGGGTATGTGTATGTGTACCTTGTCTTTACTACCGTATGTATGTGTCTGTATGTGTGTGTCTATGTGTGTATTACAGCCAAGACTTGAATAAATTGACCAAGAAAAAACCTGACCCCCCTTCCCCCCCCCCCCCCCCTCCCCCACGTTCATCAGAACAATCGACAGAAAAAAAATTGATTTAAAAAATTGCACCGCTCCGTGTGGTCGGGTACAAATCACTTCCGGTTTTATGAGGCGTGTAAACACACATGTAGCCCATAAACCTGCGGTAATTGATCCATCCATTGAGCCGTGACCGGGGGGTATTCGCTCATGTAATCGATGAAAAGATAAACTTCCGATAAAGTGGGATTACTTTATTGATTGAATTCTTTACTTAATTAATATTGTCTTTTTTTTCTTTCAATTTCGACGTTTTCAATTTTCCCTCAGGCAGAAAGGTGTGTGTATGTGTGATATTTATGTGTGTGTGTGTGATACTAATGTAACAGGCAGATGTATGCAGGTACTAAAGAGAAGTACAGAGAGGTCATGACCTTGAACCCTTAAAGCTAGACAAACGGTACAAATGTATACGACACTGAACTTGAACACACTGACCTATATAATACATTATATATACATGATGTATACATGTTATATACTGTGGTATACACGCTGTATACATATTCAAAAACCTTCTGTGGGAAACTTAAAAACACTTTTTAAAAAGTCTCGTGTATGTATACACATTGTATACACATTATATCCGTGTGTTTGTAAGTAATTTATACTGGAAGAAGTGTTATAAGAACAGTAACAAAAAATTAAAATCAAGTGAAAGTGATAATTTTACTTCCCATAAAATAAAAGATCTTTGTCACTAGATTGCAATATCCAACGATCAAATCAAACGTCCATTCCAAATACCTGCTTGAATTTATTGTGTTATACACAAAAGGGCAAAAAAAAGTCATGTAAAACCTGTCAAGTAATAAATTTCAAGCAATTTTTTTCAGGTAAAAATTGCCATGTAAAAAAAATTGGCAGGCGAATAGTCATCGATGGAACATGGAATTTGACCTTTGACTTTTTTATTGTAATTGACCCTCTAGGGGTCACATAACCCCACTGGTCTAAATCTCCGCCATATTTGTTCTGTATCGTGGTTGTCTATCTGCTCAGGTCGGGTTTAACCATGTAGTTAGTTGAGGACATGAGAAGGTCTGGTTCGAATCCCGTGACTGACTGACAAGTTTGTTTTGTGGGGGCACGGAAGGTGGGGTGGGGGAGGAGTTGAGGGGGTGGGGAAGGGGAAGGGGGTGACCGAACGGCGCGGTAGGTGGGCTGTGGGAGTGGAGGATGGGGTTGGGGGAGGGAGCGCGATATATGGTGTGGGGAGGGGCGTGGTAGGTGGTGGGGGGAGGGGGCGGTAGGTGGTGTAGGGAGGGGGCGGAAGGCGGTGTGGGGAGGGGGAGGTAGGTGGGGTGTGGGGAGGGGGTGGTAGGTGGTGTGGGGAGGGGGCGGTAGGTGGGGTGTGGGGAGGAGGTGGTAGGTGGTGTGGGGAGGGGGAGGGTAGGTGGGGTGTGGGGAGGGGGCGGTAGGTGGTGTGGGGAGGGGGCGGTATGTGGGATTATATTTTGACCTGGTCGTCAAAGACAATCAGAGCGGTTAATCACACGGGAACACGTGACCAGGTGGGCGTGGCACCCCCGGCAGGTCTGGACGTGAGTGATGTCATGATGTCACCCATGTCATACATGTCAGTGACGCTGTCAAGGCTCGTCCTTTGATGTCCCGGGGCCTGACTCCCCTGACGAGCGGGGGTGACGTGACTGTCCCCACCCACAGATAGATGCTGTCGGGGCTGATTGTTTGAATTGGCTGCTCCATTTGGTACTCGTCATGTTTTAACTAGACCAGATCACGTGATATGATCAGCCGGTTTGTGAGACGACACACGTCACGTGACAGGGTATGGGTGGCTCCAACAGATGAGTAGCATTAAAGTGGGGGTGGGGGTGGTATTGGTCAGGGATAGCCCATTGGGGGGGGGGGGGGCAGTGATAGCCCATTGAACTAAAAGATTTGAAATGTCATAAACTGAAAGTGTCAGCTTCTTGTGTCTGTTTTTGTAATGTCATATTTAGTGATGTCAGTTATGTGACGTCAGCTTTTGTGATGTCATTTTTTTTGACGTCTTTTTTTACTTTCTCGTATACGAAGTATAGAGGAAGTATTCTAATCGTGCAAACAATTGAAATCAAGTTATTCACAAATCTCGACGTTTCACACCTCCCTGAGTCGGAAAAAAACATAGTTTTGCATTTTTGTCGGTATGTCTGTGTGTGTTGTGTGTATGTCTGTGAACACGATAACTTGAGTACAGATAAAGCTAGGTTGATGAAATTTCATATATAAGGTTTTCCAAAATCCTAAAACTTGAGTAGTTTCACAGAGATACACGAAATTTCCAATATAAGTTATATATTTCCGATTTCTCAAAAAACGCATATGAATTTATAACATACTAGTATTCCGCACTATTATACACAGATTGTTTGTCATTCACTTGATGCGCAATTCTTTTTTTCTACGAGATTTTATTCTATTTTGAAAAGTTTAAGTATGTAAAAACTGATTAAAAATCATGTCTCTATCCCGAGTTGCCATCCCTCGTAGTGTTATATAAGAATATTCGAGAACGTTTAGGGGAGATTACTCCAGTTTTATTGACATAGAACAACCTATCTGTCTATCACATACACCAGTAAGTAGTTCAGCCCCACCCTCCACACCTCCTCCCCCCCCCCAGCTTGTAGATCCTGCACTATATATTGTATACCATTCTCACACACCAGCAACCTTAAATAACATCTCCAGCATCAACCCAATTCCCCAGCCACCAGCAACACATTTTTACTTTCTCGTATATACGAAGTATAGAGAAAGTCTTGTAATCATGCAAAAAAAAAAAAATCGAGATTTTTACAAATCTCGACGTTTTATACCTCACTGATACGGGAAAACATAATTTTGCAATCTTGTCCGTATGTCTGTCTGTCTGTGTGTAAACACGATAACTTGAGTACCGTTACAGCTAGGTTGATCAAATTTCATTTATAAGTATTTTATCAAAATCGTAGATCCTGATCAACTTTTGAGCGATTTCCGATAACCGGAAGTGGTACTTTTTCTACTTTGAATTTTTCAAAAGCCTATAACTTGAGTACTATTTCAGATAGATAAATGAAATTTCACATGTAAGTAAAATATCTAATTCTCTCCCTTCTGTCAAATTCTGAGTAATTTCCGTTGACCGTATTTTTAAAAGTTTAAGTAATTAAAAATCATGTCTATATTCCAAGTTAACAACCACACGTCTAACCACCACACGTCTAACAACCACACGTCTAACAACCACACGTCTAACAATAACACGTCTAACAACCACACGTCTAACTACCACACGTCCAACAACCACACGTCTAACTACCACACGTCCAACAACCACACGTCTAACAACCACACGTCCAACAACCACACGTCTAACAACCACACGTCCAACAACCACACGTCTAACAACCACACGTCTAACAACCACACGTCTAACAACCACACGTCTAACAACCACACGTCTAACAACCACACGTCTAACAACCACACGTCTAACAACCACACGTCTAACAACCACACGTCTAACAACCACACGTCTAACAACCACACGTCTAACAACCACACGTCCAACAACCACACGTCTAACAACCACACGTCTAACAACCACACGTCTAACAACCACACGTCTAACAACCACACGTCTAACAACCACACGTCTAACAACCACACGTCTAACAACCACACGTCCAATAACAACCTATAACATCCTCCTTTCCAACTCATTTATATGGATGTCAGTTGGGTAATGGTGAATTTGGGGTGGGTGGGGGGGGGGGGGGGTAGAATGTGGGTGGGAACACGAGCGACATCAGAAAAATATCCAGGATTAGTTTGTACCGTGAGACTTAATTAATTCTGCCTGCTTAAGTCACACATTTGCTAAAAGTTCAAGTTTGGTGTACAATGATGATTCAAACACTATAGTCACTGCCTTATGTTAACCCTTAATGTACTGGTGTATGGATGACATTAACCCTCCACCACATGAACTGGCCCAATGGTTATATATAATACCGTCATTATTCGCTCAATTAAATTTGGTACATAATTTTTAATGATCAAATATCATCATGATACGAGACAGGTGTTAGAGCATTTGTGAGAAACAAATCATTCAAACCCTACCCGCACACCTCTCAGAATATACTTATATATACATAGACACACATTTTATATATATATATATATATATATATATATATATATATATATATATATATATATATATATATATAAAGTAGAGAAAGACTTGTTGAATGGTGTTAAGGAGTAAATTAGAAAATTAATAAACAATTAATTAATTAAGATCTTCAATCCTTTAAAATTTATTGATTACGGTTATTTTCGAAGAAATTTCCCTAAAAAGAATGTGACAATCTGTAGCTAATAAAAACGTTGTAAAGATTATTTTAATTCTGCTCGTGACAAAGATATTTCCATGTCTCGAACTGATTTGGTGTCACGTGATAATCCCCAGCAACCGTGATTCAAGTGACAGTTTCACACAATTATAATCAGACTATCCAACTTGTGTGAGGGTGGGGGTTGGGGGTGGGGGATTTGATGAAGGTAGTCATGGTAACAAACTACTTTATGTATGTGTTAACGCATCAAACATCAGATGTTGTTGAAATACCATCAAACATTAGATTTTGTTGAAATACCATCAAACATCAGGTTTTGTTGAAATACCATCAAACATCAGGTTTTGTTAAAATACCATCAAACATCAGGTTTTGTTAAAATACCATCAAACATCAGGTTTTGTTGATATACCAGAACGAAATGGGTTTTAAGATGGCCATGTTAAATTAGCACGAGACTTAATTAATTGTTAATCCGGTCAGTGCAAGTCGGGAAGGGGGGGGGGGGGAGGGGGGCTAAGTCTCATTAGCATGCAGGTGGATGTTATATAATTTAATATTTTAATGTATTATAATTATTCACATTTTTTAAAAAGTGTCTTCTAGCCCTAGAACATCACAGTTACTGGTGTTTGGTGTCTGTTGAATTAACTGGTGTTTGGTGTCTGTTGAATTAACTGGTGTTTGGTGTCTGTGGAATTAACTGGTGTTTGGTGGCAGTGCACGTTTTTCAACTAGTGGTGTCTAGATCTAGGTGGTGTCTAGATTTATAATTAGGTGGTGTCTAGATTTATAATTAGGTGGTGTCTAGATTTATAAGTAGGTGGTGTCTAGATTTATAATTAGGTGGTGTCTAGATTTATAACTAGGTAGTGTCTAGATTTATAACTAGTGGTGTCTAGATTTATAATTAGTGGTGTCTAAGATTTATAACTAGGTAGTGTCTAGATTTATAATTAGGTGGTGTCTAGATTTATAATTAGGTGGTGTCTAGATTTATAATTAGGTAGTGTCTAGATTTATAATTAGGTGGTGTCTAGATTTATAATTAGTGGTGTCTAAGATTTATAATTAGGTAGTGTCTAGATTTTAGGTGGTGTCTAGATTTTTAGGTGGTGTCTAGATTTTTAGGTGGTGTCTAGATTTTTAGGTGGAGTCTAGATTTTTAGGTGGTGTCTAGATTTTTATAAATAGGTGGTGTCTAAATTTTTATAACTAGGTGATGTCTAGATTTTTAGTTGGTGTTTAGATTTTTATAATTAGGGGTGTGTAGATTTTTATAAATAGATGGTGTCTAGATTTATAAACATATGTATGTCTAGATATTTTTAAAATATGTGATGTCTTGATTTTAAACTAGATGGTGTCTAGATTTTTAAAAGTAGGTGGTGTGTAGATTTTAAACTAAATTGTGTCTATTTTTTTTAACAATGTGGTTTCTAGATTTTTTTTTAAATAGGTTGTTCTAGATTTTAAACTAGATGGTGTTTAGATTTTTTAACAATGTGGTGTCTAGATTTTGTAACTTGGTGGTTATATTTGTATTATTAATCAGAAGTAAGCGACGTTTGTCAACTTCATATTCTACCGCCCCTTGCACCCTGTTGATATCATTAGTTTTTTTACTTCTAACACGTTGAATGTTTGTACTGACTTACATGTTTAGTTTTTGTTTAGGTGAAGTAGGTGTTTTAAAAACAACCTGCTTTGATGTGCATAATTTATTCACACTAGCACATTAGCATTTAGAACAATCTAATGTCCGAATTTTAACAAGTTGATGTTTGTATTTTTACAAGTTGATGTCCCCGTTTTTACCAAGGATGGATAATGTAGGCCTTGCTAGACAAGTATGTGAACGTTTTATGATATTATTGGTTGAGTTATGGAAACTAAAGCATGAACTTTAGGTGCTAGCAAGCTGGGATGGCTTTAACATTGCATCAGGTCTAGGGGAGTGGGGGCAGGGGGGGAAGGGATAAAATGGATTTTTGGAGGGGGTGGGGTAAATTGATTTTTTGTTCTCATAAGCAAAAAAAAAACCTAACAGACAGGATGTGAGTTGATGACAAGCAAACAAGCATTTCCTGTATAAAACTAGAACTCACCTCGACAGTCCCCGCCCCCATGGTGTGCTGGGTGGGATTTCCTCCCCGAATCCTCGCTGTCACTGACGTCATAGTGTTTCAGGCCGTCGTCATCGTCGTTTGACGAGATCCGTATGTCGTCGTCATCGTAATGTTTCGTGACGTCATCGTCTGACGTCGTTGCGGCGCCCTCTGACGTATCCAAGCTGTTGGCGCTGTCGTTGAGGCCGCTGTCGGCACTGTGGTTGGGGTCCGAACCCTGTTTCTCAGGGGTTCTCATGCTGGGGTTCGGGGGGTTCCTGTGGTTGAGCCCGGGGTTGCAGGCCAGACGGTTCTGTGGGGGTGGCATCATGAGGAAGCTTCTGGCATCCCTCTCCTGCTGGCCGGACGGCTCCACGCGCTGGAGGGGGGAGCGGTGTTGGTAGTGCTGGCGGAGGCTGGCGTCAACGTCCATGGGTGGGGAGGATGGGGCGCCACCAAATATCAAATGGAAGGGGCGCTCGGGCGTTCTGGTCTGTGAAAGCACGTGATCACGCATTCACGATGACGTCACGACTACCCAGAGTCGACCACTTATGGCATAATGTGCGAGTTATTACTCAGTGATTGATATCAGCAGTCGATACAAAAATTACTTTAGAAACTCAAGCTGTGTAATACTGACAGTTTAAATAGTTAAATGATTAATCTTTTTTTTTTAAATACCTCTAATCGGGCTATTTATCCAAACAACATGCATCAGCCTAAATTGTCGACTTGACGTCTGCAAGTAGATTTTTTTTCTAGGTAAGTAAAGAAGAATCCAATACTATCGTCACTAGAGATCTAGTATCTCGATCTAGAGAACACAGGCTATTGAGCTGGCTGTCTGAAGCTCTTGATTCAATGACACGGTGTGGTGATGGGGCCAGGGCCACACAGGATGGCCTTTGAGTGGGCTCCGTGAGGCGAACAGGGAGAGATGGCAGCCGCAAGTCGGAGCTAACAGCTTACAAGAGCTGGCCCAGCGCTGATCAATCGGGGAAAAATCAGCCGCGGCCTCGCAGTCACAACACTCGCTCAGTCTCGCGCCTGTGATTAAAAGGCGGGGTTAACTACGTCATAAGGCGTGGCTGAACGCGTCGATTTGAGACGCGGTCGTTGATTGGAGGAAAACAGCGCCAGTGTTGTTGTAGGCGAGACGCGGCTGAAACGTTCCATAACTTTTCTTAATGTTGTTGTTTCCCTTTGTTTATTGTATCAGGAAATCGGGGAGGGGAAATTGACGTCTGCTAATCAGAAACGGGGCGAGTTCTGCAGCCAAGTTCCGGTCAGTGTGAGGGGCGAGTTGATGGCTGGCTAACAGAGGAAAACCGTTTACTCCGGCGGGATGAAATTGTCAGGAGCGTCGGTTATCTGGCAGTTGGGGGTTATTGCTCCCCAGGGGCCCCTCTCGGCCTTAGAAGAGCCCAAATGCGGTCGGAATGATGGCTATTTTCTGGTCGTTCAAGGCGGAAGTCGGTTTGAAGCCGGGGTTGGGAAACAATTATGATTTATGAGAGGTTAATTAACATAGAATTAAGTCATGGGGCGGGGGGCAATTAATTAATGGCCCAGTCTCAGGTTCAAACACCGCGCTTGATCTCGCGAGGGACGAGGTGGCTGAGGCTGACGGTCTGTAAAACATTTCCCGGCGAGACACCTGGGACAGAAAAAAGGGGGGACATTTTGGGATAAGTTCTCCTTAGACCAACTCAACTCTTGTACATCATCTCTAGATCATGGCGTGTTGCGGACATCACACCTAGAGACAAAATATATTCATAAGTTCGTAGTTCTAAAACTGTATCTTTTGCTTTGGCTTTCTGTGTGAAGATATACGCCATAATATATAGGCCCATATGCATAGATGTCTAACCACCACATACATACACAAATACACACATGCACACACACACACACACACACAATCTTAGTGGTTAGAGCTGCCTGATGGGTCGGCGTGTTCGAGTCGGTAAAGCTCATGGTTGTTAAACCGAAAGGTCCTGCGTTTGAATCCCCCGGTCATTAAGGCTCAATAGCTGGGGACAGCAATCCGTCTACGAGAGGAAACAACTGACTGCTACCTTGTCGTTTGTTCTTTCTAAGATAAAGGCTATGGATGATGTAGAAGCGTATCCAGAAAAGTGGTATGAAATTGGAGACACAGACATGTATGGCGCACAACAGGTTAACGCGTAATGTATTCCAACACTACAATCAAGAACTGATGCTGTTGTTAAGGGGGGGGGGGGGGAAGGACAAAACATTTTAAAAACATTCATGTTCGTCATCACGAAAAACATTTTTAAAATACATGAATTTCAAATTATTTGAATTTGAAATGTGTTACGAAGATAAGCGTTTACAAATACAGTGGGGAAAAATGTGTAACGCCAATTTAGATTTAGAAAAAGGTGTTTTAAGGTAAAGCCCCCCCTCCCCTACTTCTTAGTTTACTTTCATCTAGTAGACACATCAAAGCGTTTGTCATGTGATGGTGACCATGTGGTGGTGGTGGTGACCATGTGGTGGTGGTGGTGACCATGTGGTGGTGGTGACCATGTGGTGGTGGTGACCGTGTGGTGGTGACCATGTGGTGGTGGTGGTGACCATGTGGTGGTGGTGGTGACCATGTGGTGGTGGTGGTGACCATGTGGTGGTGGTGACCATGTGGTGGTGGTGACCGTGTGGTGGTGACCATGTGGTGGTGGTGGTGACCATGTGGTGGTGACCATGTGGTGGTGACCATGTGGTGGTGACCATGTGGTGGTGGTGACCATGTGGTGGTGGTGACCATGTGGTGGTGGTGGTGACCATGTGGTGGTGGTGACCATGTGGTGGTGGTGACCATGTGGTGGTGACCATGTGGTGGTGGTGACCGTGTGGTGGTGACCATGTGGTGGTGGTGACCGTGTGGTGGTGACCGTGTGGTGGTGACCGTGTGGTGGTGACCGTGTGGTGGTGACCGTGTGGTGGTTGTGACCGTGTGGTGGTGACCGTGTGGTGGTGGTGACCGTGTGGGGGTGACCATGTGGTGGTGGTGACCGTGTGGTGGTGGTGACCGTGTAGTGGTGACCATGTGGTGGTGACCATGTGGTGGTGGTGACCGTGTGGTGGTGACCGTGTGGTGGTGACCGTGTGGTGGTGGTGACCGTGTGGTGGTGACCATGTGGTGGTGGTGACCGTGTGGTGGTGACCGTGTGGTGGTGACCGTGTGGTGGTGACCATGTGGTGGTGGTAACCGTGTGGTGGTGACCATGTGGTGGTGGTGACCGTGTGGTGGTGACCACGTGGTGGTGGTGACCGTGTGGTGGTGACCGTGTGGTGGTGACCGTGTGGTGGTGACCGTGTGGTGGTGGTGACCGTGTGGTGGTGACCATGTGGTGGTGACCATGTGGTGGTGGTGACCGTGTGGTGGTGACCATGTGGTGGTGACCATGTGGTGGTGGTGACCGTCTGGTGGTGACCATGTGGTGGTGACCGTGTGGTGGTGACCGTGTGGTGGTGACCGTGTGGTGGTGGTGACCGTGTGGTGGTGACCATGTGGTGGTGACCATGTGGTGGTGGTGACCGTGTGGTGGTGGTGACCGTGTGGTGGTGACCATGTGGTGGTGACCATGTGGTTGGCTTATTTTGTCCTGTTTAGAGGTTGGGTTGGGTTAGGGTTTTATTCAAGTATTTGGACTATGAAAGCGATACGATAAAAAACGTTACTATACCCCCCCCCCCCCCACGTGGAACACACCTAACCAACCTCACCTATACGTAGCGTCAACATGCACCGAATAACCCGGCCCTAATTGATACACTCGATTAGATCAGTACTATAGACATTTGTCTCAGACCCCCCCCCCCCCACCCAGCTCTGCGACACCTGTGTAATAGTTCTACTCGGGATCACTCGGTACATACCTACGACGTCCCCTACCCGGACCCCCTTGGAACTAAACCTCACCCCCTTCCCTCCCATACCGGCAAATTTTATGACTCAATAAATGTTCCAGGCCGACCAACCAGTCCTTTCATTGCTCCCCCAGACTTTAGCTCGGAGCTTCCACGTGAAGGGGTGGCTTGAATCAGTGCCCTAATGTCACATGATTCCCGTCTTTAGACCGCCGCTCAACCCCTACGTATGCCATGACAAGGGAGATTAACTTGAAAACATTCACAAAGGGAGGCTAGTGGCGCATGACCATAACAGAGATGAGTTATGCAGCTTTTTGGTAGATTATGGTATCAAATGTATACCGGTATAAGCTGACTGATGGGTTGGTGGATGTACATAATGGTACAGGTATGTGCTACTGGGGAGGTGCTTTAGAATAAATTAATACATGAGCTTCAAGAGGTGGGGCTGGGGAGGGGAGTCTTGACCTGACCGGTGAGCTATGTTTTGACTTCATTATGACTGCAACAACTCCAGTCACCAATGACTTCACTCACTCATTTCTGACTTAAGTCATCCTCGCGGTGACAGAGTTGACAAAGTCACGCCAGGTTAAGCTGGTACACACGACGGCCAACTGAACTTTTTTTTTTTTATTTTTTTTTTATTTTAATATCCCCCAAATTCCCACCGTCCTGTGGGTTTACGAGCCGAACGGGCCCGCACATCAAAGGAGAGCCGCATTAAAGCGATTACTATTCATTTGGAAACGTCTTTATACCGAGAGTTGCCCCCTTTTTTTAGATGATAAAACTGCAAGCAAGGGAGGACAACTCATACAGTTCAACTCGTTCGCCGTTTCTTTAACTCCAAGAATTCGGATTTTATTCGCGACAATCGCAGAAGTCAAAAACTGGCGGAGGAGTGTGATCATGATAGACAAAGAAGGGTTAAAGTAGGCTTGAGGGGGTGTGAATGGGCTACAAGCCCAGTCAACGGCATATCACAGCGCGGGCCAGCGGAGGTGTTCGAAGAAAGGAATCGAATTATGCGACCATACACCACCCGCTCGCCGCACTAAGTGGTTTCCGCTAACCGATCACTCGGCGCTGGCGGCCTTCTTCAAAGGGGTTTCTTTTCAGCTACGCTGTTTACCTAAACGCAGTCATTAGGGGCAGAAAATGCCCTCCCCCTCCCCCGCTGGAGCAATGTGTGCGTGCGATAGTTAGTTCCACTATAGCGGCTTCAATGGCCGCTCCGACGCCGGGGTTTCACACTGGTACTTTCGATTGTATCCAATCAAATCGATTGTTTGTTTGTTTGTTTGTTCGTTTGTATTCGAGGTTTAGGGAGCGGGGCGCATGGTATAGAAGGTGCTTGTGAGTTTTAGGAGCGGTGGTCGAAAGGTTTAACTTACCGATTGTCACACCACCGGCTTTTACAGAACCGGCTATGATAAGCCGGTTGTCAGTAAACTGCTACATCAGAACCGGCTAGTATTATTCTTGATAGGGAAAGATAAAAGAAAACAAATGAAAGAGAAATTTTTATTCCGAGAAAACAAAACAATACCAGACTTAAGCAGCATGTTAGATCAAATTAATAGGACAAATATTAGCACGGATAAAATGTGTCCCCCCCCCCCACCCCCATCCCTTACCAGTTTTCAGTATTGAAGTAAGAATTTGAAAAAGAAGGAATACGTGATAAAAAGACCACATCTCTATAAGCATTACAACAGTGCAATGTTAAAATAGGTTGACTAATCGCCGCTGCTTCTTTAATGAACGGTACGACAGGAAACGCTACTGCGCATGACCCGGAAGTGAGATAAAACCCAATCAAAACGTGTTGCCGTGGTTTATTGATTACCTGAGAGGGCAGGGGGCGATTAGGTTGGCTGGGCACAGGTGTTCATTGTTGACGGAAAACTTTATCGGTAAACTTTTATATGCAATCATACATGTTTTTTTTTAATGTATGATTGTGACATGCTACATTAAACATTTAGAAAATAAATGAGGCACTGCAAAGAGGGGTAATTTAGGAGCCGCAAATGTGGCGTGTGTGTGGAAGGGGTGGGGGGGGGGGGGGGAAGGGGGACTGCACTCCTTACATAATCTAAATCATTACCTAGGTTTAGACCTAGTGCTAAATTAACCCTTTACATGTCGCTTTTAAGCGAAATGCAAATTAATTTTCATTAGCTGAAGTAATATCGAACAATAACATTCTAAAGTAAAAAAACAGCCTGAACTCAACAGTAAAATCATACAGCAGAAAGTCACCACAGAAGTAACAAATACCCTTTTTATATATCACACAAATATGCATAATTTCTTTTTTGAGTCAGTGGGGGGGGGGGGGGGTAAAGGGGAGGGGAGGTCAGGTGGGGGAGGTCAAGTAGCGAATGCCAGGTTGAGGTCGGTGCAACTCAAGTCACGCCCCCCCCCCCCCCAAATTTTGCACCTCTCTATAAATAGCCTAGAGTAGTCTGGCGCCGCGGACGGCCATCGATACAGCACTCGTTCACCCGGCACTGAACCCGATCACCTATCGATTCTCAATAGCTCCCGTGAATACGTCATTCACCCCGCCAGAGTCGAGACTTGAGAGAGACCCCCTTGGACCCTTTGCCCCGAGTCGAGTGCCCGATGAAAGGCCGGTATGTGCCAAGTGTGCAGGTATCAAAACACCAGAGTTTGTAGTGCCAGATTTCGGGCTTTGTTGGGATGTAATGAATCGCATTGCCGCTAATCTTTGCCTGCATTCACAGTAAGGGGCAGGGGGGACGGAGGCGTGTCATAAAAAATTTAGAGCTTCAAAAGATTATTTACAGTAAAAAAGGGATTAGGTATTAATGATCTTTAATTGCGTGAAACGGTATCTGATGTTTTGGCGCTGGTCGGAGGGGGGTTGGTGTGAAGGCATTTGTGGCCATTCAGATTTTCAATGGCTGCTCGCTTGATGTAAGCTCGACCTCATGACTTGCGGTTAAAACTTGTATCATTACGACAGCTGTTTCACTAGATTAAACGTCAAAACTTGTATCATTACGACAGCTGTTTCACTAGATTAAACGTCAAAACTTGTATCATTACGACAGCTGTTTCACTAGATTAAACGTCAAAACTTGTATCATTACGACAGCTGTTTCACTAGATTAAAGTCAAAACTTGTATCATTACGACAGCTGTTTCACTAGATTAAACGTCAAAACTTGTATCATTACGACAGCTGTTTCACTAGATTAAACGTCAAAACTTGTATCATTACGATAGCTGTTTCACTAGAATAAACTTAAAATTTGTATCATTACTATAGCTGTTTCACTAGTTTAAACGTCAAAACTTGTATCATTACGACAGCTGTTTCACTAGTTTAAACGTCAAAACTTGTATCATTACGATAGCTGTTTCACTAGATTAAACGTCAAAACTTGTATCATTACGATAGCTGTTTCACTAGATTAAACGTCAAAACTTGTATCATTACGACAGCTGTTTCACTAGATTAAACGTCAAAACTTGTATCATTACGACAGCTGTTTCACTAGGTTAAACGTCAAAACTTGTATCATTACGATAGCTGTTTCACTAGATTAAACGTCAAAATTTGTATCATTACGATAGCTGTTTCACTAGATTAAACGTCAAAACTTGTATCATTACAATAGCTGTTTCACTAGATTAAACGTCAAATTAAAACTTGTATCATTGCGACAGCTGTTTCACTAGATTAAACGTCAACTTTTGTATCATTACCACAGCTGTTTCACTAGATTAAACGTCAACACTTGTATCATTACGATAGCTGTTTCACTAGATTAAACGTCAACTTAAAACATGTATCATTACGACAGCTGTTTCACTAGATTAAACGTCAACTTAAAACTAGTGTCATTACGACAGCTGTTTCACTAGATTAAACGTCAAATTAAAACCTGTATCATTACGATAGCTGTTTCACTAGATTAAACGTCAAAACTTGTATCATTACGACAGCTGTTTCACTAGATTAAACGTCAAAACTTGTATCATTACGATAGCTGTTTCACTAGATTAAACGTCAAAACTTGTATCATTACGATAGCTGTTTCACTAGATTAAACGTCAAAACTTGTATCATTACGATAGCTGTTTCACTAGATTAAACGTCAAAACTTGTATCATTACGACAGCTGTTTCACTAGATTAAACGTCAAAACTTGTATCATTACGACAGCTGTTTCACTAGGTTAAACGTCAAAACTTGTATCATTACGATAGCTGTTTCACTAGATTAAACGTCAAAATTTGTATCATTACGATAGCTGTTTCACTAGATTAAACGTCAAAACTTGTATCATTACAATAGCTGTTTCACTAGATTAAACGTCAAATTAAAACTTGTATCATTGCGACAGCTGTTTCACTAGATTAAACGTCAACTTTTGTATCATTACCACAGCTGTTTCACTAGATTAAACGTCAACACTTGTATCATTACGATAGCTGTTTCACTAGATTAAACGTCAACTTAAAACTTGTATCATTACGACAGCTGTTTCACTAGATTAAACGTCAACTTAAAACTTGTGTCATTACGACAGCTGTTTCACTAGATTAAACGTCAAATTAAAACCTGTATCATTACGATAGCTGTTTCACTAGATTAAACGTCAAAACTTGTATCATTACGACAGCTGTTTCACTAGATTAAACGTCAAAACTTGTATCATTACGATAGCTGTTTCACTAGATTAAACGTCAAAACTTGCATCATTACGATAGCTGTTTCACTAGATTAAACTTAAAATTTGTATCATTACTATAGCTGTTTCACTAGTTTAAACGTCAAAACTTGTATCATTACGACAGCTGTTTCACTAGTTTAAACGTCAAAACTTGTATCATTACGATAGCTGTTTCACTAGATTAAACTGAAAACTTGTATCATTACGATAGCTGTTTCACTAGATTAAACGTCAAAACTTGTATCATTACGACAGCTGTTTCACTAGATTAAACGTCAACTTAAAACTTGTATCATTACGACAGCTGTTTCACTAGATTTAACTTAAAACTTGTATCATAAGGATAGCTGTTTCACTAGATTAAACCTCAACTTGTGTATCATTACGACAGCTGTTTTACTAGATTAAACGTCAAAACGTGTATCATTACAACAGCTGTTTCACTAGATTAAACGTCAAAACTTGTATCATTACGACAGCTGTTTCACTAGATTAAACGTCAACTTAAAACTTGTATCATTACGACAGCTGTTTCACTAGATTTAACTTAAAACTTGTATCATAAGGATAGCTGTTTCACTAGATTAAACCTCAACTTGTGTATCATTACGACAGCTGTTTTACTAGATTAAACGTCAAAACTTGTATCAATACGACAGCTGTTTCACTAGTTTAAACGTCAAAACTTGTATCATTACGAGAGTTGTTTCACTAGGTTAAACGTCATAACTTGTATCATTACGATTGCTGTTTCACTAGATTAAACGTCAAAACTTGTATCATTACGACAGCTTTTTCACTAGATTAAACGTCAACTTTTGTATCATTACCACAGCTGTTTCACTAGATTAAACGTCAACACTTGTATCATTACGATAGCTGTTTCACTAGATTAAACGTCAACTTAAAACTTGTATCATTACGACAGCTGTTTCACTAGATTAAACGTCAACTTAAAACTTGTGTCATTACGACAGCTGTTTCACTAGATTAAACGTCAGATTAAAACCTGTATCATTACGATAGCTGTTTCACTAGATTAAACGTCAAAACTTGTATCATTACGACAGCTGTTTCACTAGATTAAACGTCAAAACTTGTATCATTACGACAGCTGTTTCACTAGATTAAACGTCAAAACTTGTATCATTACGATAGCTGTTTCACTAGATTAAACTTAAACTTTGTATCATTACTATAGCTGTTTCACTAGTTTAAACGTCAAAACTTGTATCATTACGACAGCTGTTTCACTAGTTTAAACGTCAAAACTTGTATCATTACGATAGCTGTTTCACTAGATTAAACTGAAAACTTGTATCATTACGATAGCTGTTTCACTAGATTAAACTGAAAACTTGTATCATTACGATAGCTGTTTCACTAGATTAAACGTCAACTTAAAACTTGTATCATTACAACAGCTGTTTCACTAGATTAAACGTCAAAACTTGTATCATTACGACAGCTGTTTCACTAGATTAAACGTCAACTTAAAACTTGTATCATTACGACAGCTGTTTAACTAGATTTAACTTAAAACTTGTATCATAAGGATAGCTGTTTCACTAGATTAAACCTCAACTTGTGTATCATTACGACAGCTGTTTTACTAGATTAAACGTCAAAACTTGTATCATTACGACAGCTGTTTCACTAGATTAAACGTCAAAACTTGTATCATTACGACAGCTGTTTCACTAGTTTAAACGTCAAAACGTGTATCATTACGATAGCTGTTTCACTAGATTAAACGTCAAAACTTGCATCATTACGATAGCTGTTTCAATAGATTAAACGTCAAAACTTGTATCATCACGACAGCTGTTTCACTAGTTTAAACGTCAAAACGTATAATTACGATAGCTGTTTCAATAGATTAAACGTCAAAACTTGTATCATTACGACAGCTGTTTCACTAGATTAAACGTCAAAACTTGTATCATTACGATAGCTGTTTCACTAGATTAAACTGAAAACTTGTATCATTACGATAGCTGTTTCACTAGTTTAAACTGAAAACTTGTATCATTACGATAGCTGTTTCACTAGATTAAACTGAAAACCTGTATCATTATGATAGCTGTTTCACTAGTTTAAACGTCAACTTAAAACTTGTATCATTACAACAGCTGTTTCACTAGATTAAACGTCAAAACTTGTATCAGTACGACAGCTGTTTCACTAGATTAAACGTCAAAACTTGTATCATTACGACAGCTGTTTTACTAGATTAAACGTCAAAACTTGTATCATAACGACAGCTGTTTCACTAGATTAAACGTCAAAACTTGTATCATTACGACAGCTGTTTCACTAGATTAAACGTCAACTTAAAACTTGTATCATTACGACAGCTGTTTCACTAGATTTAACTTAAAACTTGTATCATAAGGATAGCTGTTTCACTAGATTAAACCTCAACTTGTGTATCATTACGACAGCTGTTTTACTAGATTAAAGTCAAAACTTGTATCATTACGACAGCTGTTTCACTAGTTTAAACGTCAAAACTTGTATCATTACGATAGCTGTTTCACTAGATTAAACGTCAAAACTTGTATCATTACGACAGCTGTTTCACTAGTTTAAACGTCAAAACTTGTATCATTACGATAGCTTTTTTACTAGATTAAACGTCAAAACTTGTATCATTACGATAGCTGTTTCAATAGATTAAACGTCAAAACTTGTATCATTACGACAGCTGTTTCACTAGTTTAAACGTCAAAACTTGTATCATTACGACAGCTGTTTCACTAGTTTAAACGTCAAAACTTGTATCATTACGATAGCTGTTTCACTAGATTAAACGTCAAAACTTGTATCATTACGACAGCTGTTTCACTAGATTAAACGTCAAAACTTGTATCATTACGACAGCTGTTTCACTAGATTAAACGTCAAAACTTGTATCATTACGATAGCTGTTTCACTAGAATAAACTTAAAATTTGTATCATTACTATAGCTGTTTCACTAGTTTAAACGTCAAAACTTGTATCATTACGACAGCTGTTTCACTAGTTTAAACGTCAAAACTTGTATCATTACGATAGCTGTTTCACTAGATTAAACTGAAAACTTGTATCATTACGATAGCTGTTTCACTAGATTAAACTGAAAACTTGTATCATTACGATAGCTGTTTCACTAGATTAAACGTCAACTTAAAACTTGTATCATTACAACAGCTGTTTCACTAGATTAAACGTCAAAACTTGTATCATTACGACAGCTGTTTCACTAGATTAAACGTCAACTTAAAACTTGTATCATTACGACAGCTGTTTTACTAGATTTAACTTAAAACTTGTATCATAAGGATAGCTGTTTCACTAGATTAAACCTCAACTTGTGTATCATTACGACAGCTGTTTTACTAGATTAAACGTCAAAACTTGTATCATTACAACAGCTGTTTCACTAGATTAAACGTCAAAACTTGTATCATTACGACAGCTGTTTCACTAGATTAAACGTCAACTTAAAACTTGTATCATTACGACAGCTGTTTCACTAGATTTAACTTAAAACTTGTATCATAAGGATAGCTGTTTCACTAGATTAAACCTCAACTTGTGTATCATTACGACAGCTGTTTTACTAGATTAAACGTCAAAACTTGTATCATTACGACAGCTGTTTCACTAGTTTAAACGTCAAAACTTGTATCATTACGAGAGTTGTTTCACTAGGTTAAACGTCATAACTTGTATCATTACGATTGCTGTTTCACTAGATTAAACGTCAAAACTTGTATCATTACGACAGCTTTTTCACTAGATTAAACGTCAACTTTTGTATCATTACCACAGCTGTTTCACTAGATTAAACGTCAACACTTGTATCATTACGATAGCTGTTTCACTAGATTAAACGTCAACTTAAAACTTGTATCATTACGACAGCTGTTTCACTAGATTAAACGTCAACTTAAAACTTGTGTCATTACGACAGCTGTTTCACTAGATTAAACGTCAGATTAAAACCTGTATCATTACGATAGCTGTTTCACTAGATTAAACGTCAAAACTTGTATCATTACGACAGCTGTTTCACTAGATTAAACGTCAAAACTTGTATCATTACGACAGCTGTTTCACTAGATTAAACGTCAAAACTTGTATCATTACGATAGCTGTTTCACTAGATTAAACTTAAACTTTGTATCATTACGATAGCTGTTTCACTAGTTTAAACGTCAAAACTTGTATCATTACGACAGCTGTTTCACTAGTTTAAACGTCAAAACTTGTATCATTACGATAGCTGTTTCACTAGATTAAACTGAAAACTTGTATCATTACGATAGCTGTTTCACTAGATTAAACTGAAAACGTGTATCATTACGACAGCTGTTTCACTAGATTAAACGTCAACTTAAAACTTGTATCATTACAACAGCTGTTTCACTAGATTAAACGTCAAAACTTGTATCATTACGACAGCTGTTTCACTAGATTAAACGTCAACTTAAAACTTGTATCATTACGACAGCTGTTTCACTAGATTTAACTTAAAACTTGTATCATAAGGATAGCTGTTTCACTAGATTAAACCTCAACTTGTGTATCATTACGACAGCTGTTTTACTAGATTAAACGTCAAAACTTGTATCATTACGACAGCTGTTTCACTAGATTAAACGTCAAAACTTGTATCATTACGACAGCTGTTTCACTAGTTTAAACGTCAAAACGTGTATCATTACGATAGCTGTTTCACTAGATTAAACGTCAAAACTTGTATCATTACGATAGCTGTTTCAATAGATTAAACGTCAAAACTTGTATCATCACGACAGCTGTTTCACTAGTTTAAACGTCAAAACGTATCATTACGATAGCTGTTTCAATAGATTAAACGTCAAAACTTGTATCATTACGATAGCTGTTTCAATAGATTAAACGTCAAAACTTGTATCATCACGACAGCTGTTTCACTAGTTTAAACGTCAAAACGTATCATTACGATAGCTGTTTCAATAGATTAAACGTCAAAACTTGTATCATTACGACAGCTGTTTCACTAGATTAAACGTCAAAACTTGTATCATTACGATAGCTGTTTCACTAGTTTAAACTGAAAACTTGTATCATTACGATAGCTGTTTCACTAGATTAAACTGAAAACCTGTATCATTATGATAGCTGTTTCACTAGTTTAAACGTCAACTTAAAACTTGTATCATTACAACAGCTGTTTCACTAGATTAAACGTCAAAACTTGTATCAGTACGACAGCTGTTTCACTAGATTAAACGTCAAAACTTGTATCATTACGACAGCTGTTTCACTAGATTAAACGTCAAAACTTGTATCATAACGACAGCTGTTTCACTAGATTAAACGTCAAAACTTGTATCATTACGACAGCTGTTTCACTAGATTAAACGTCAACTTAAAACTTGTATCATTACGACAGCTGTTTCACTAGATTTAACTTAAAACTTGTATCATAAGGATAGCTGTTTCACTAGATTAAACCTCAACTTGTGTATCATTACGACAGCTGTTTTACTAGATTAAAGTCAAAACTTGTATCATTACGACAGCTGTTTCACTAGATTAAACGTCAAAACTTGTATCATTACGATAGCTGTTTCACTAGATTAAACGTCAAAACTTGTATCATTACGACAGCTGTTTCACTAGTTTAAACGTCAAAACTTGTATCATTACGATAGCTTTTTTACTAGATTAAACGTCAAAACTTGTATCATTACGATAGCTGTTTCAATAGATTAAACGTCAAAACTTGTATCATTACGACAGCTATTTCACTAGTTTAAACGTCAAAACTTGTATCATTACGACAGCTGTTTCACTAGTTTAAACGTCAAAACTTGTATCATTACGATAGCTGTTTCACTAGATTAAACGTCAAAACTTGTATCATTACGATAGCTGTTTCAATAGATTAAACGTCAAAACTTGTATCATTACGACAGCTGTTTCACTAGATTAAACGTCAAAACTTGTATCATTACGATAGCTGTTTCAAGTAGATTAAACTTCAAAACTTGTATCATTACGACAGCTGTTTCACTAGATTAAACGTCAAAACTTGTATCATTACGATAGCTGTTTAACTAGTTTAAACGTCAAAACTTGTATCATAACGACAGCTGTTTCACTAGTTTAAACGTCAAAACTTGTATCATTAATATAGCTGTTTCACTAGTTTAAACGTCAAAACTTGTATCATTACGATAGCTGTTTCACTAGATTAAACGTCAAAACTTGTATCATTACGATAGCTGTTTCAATAGATTAAACGTCAAAACTTGTATCATTACGATAGCTGTTTCACTAGATTAAACGTCAAAACTTGTATCATTACGATAGCTGTTTCAATAGATTAAACGTCAAAACTTGTATCATTACGACAGCTGTTTCACTAGATTAAATTTCTTTCATCTTGAACACACCTCATAGATATATTGTATACAAGGGTTTCGTAAACAAAACGATATCTTGAATAGGCCTAAATTTCGTAGACATCTTATCATGGACAGGCATAAACTTTATAGGCCTAAAGTTCATGGACATCTTTAATACACCTCTTGGACATCTAGTCAAATGTCGAGGCGACAAATGGGTGACTGGACAACGACTTTCTCTACCTATATCTGTTGGCCACACGACGTGTACCTGGTCAGTCTCCCACTACACGTGTGTGTGGGGGTCAAACCCCATTATTTATAGTCAGTTTATCAACACACCTTTGTTTGTGTGTGTGTTGGGGGGGGGGGGCGTCTAACGCCACCACGTGTGGTCAGCTACTACCTACAGCCACACAGCCACACAGCCACACAGAACACCTGCCATAAACCACGCCGTGTGGGCCCTCAGACAACCACTTCTTGTACCCCCCCCCCCCCCCCCCATCATACGGCACCTAATACAGTCCCCCAATAAAACAGCCTCGTTCCTTCAGCCAGCGTTAATGCCACAGATTATCCCCCTGTTTCAACGCTTAAGGGAATCTTTCTTCCCGCGTGCCCCACTTCCTGATACTTTCTTTGATCTATCCTGTCCTGTCACTGTCCTGTCACTGTCCTGTCACTGTCCTGTCTGGTCAGACAGGTAAGGTCATTACATCACCATTCTCTTCTGGCGAGGTCATTACATCACCATTCTCTTCTGGCGAGGTCATTACATCACCATTCTCTTCAGGCGAGGTCATTACATCACCACTCTATTTAGACGAGGTCATTACATCACCATTCTCTTCAGGCGAGGTCATTACATCACCACTCTATTCAGACGAGGTCATTACATCACCACTCTCTTCAGACGAGGTCATTACATCACCATTCTCTTCAGACGAGGTCATTACATCACCATTCTCTTCATGCGAGGTCATTACATCACCATTCTCTCAGACAAGGTCATTACATCACCATTCTCTTCATGCGAGGTCATTACATCACCATTCTCTTCAGGCGAGGTCATTACATCCCCATTCTCTCAGACGAGGTCATTACATTACCATTCTCATCTGGCGAGGTCATTACATCACCATTCTCTTCTGGCGAGCTCATTACATCACCATTCTCTTCAGACGAGGTCATTACATCACCATTCTCTCAGACGAGGTCATCACATTACCATTCTCTCAGACGAGGTCATTACATCACCATTCTGTTCATGCGAGGTCATTACATCACCATTCTCTTCAGACGAGGTCATTACATCACCATTCTCTTCATGCGAGGTCATTACATCACCATTCTCTCAGACAAGGTCATTACATCACCATTCTCTTCATGCGAGGTCATTACATCACCATTCTCTTCAGGCGAGGTCATTACATCCCCATTCTCTCAGACGAGGTCATTACATTACCTTTCTCATCTGGCGAGCTCATTACATCACCATTCTCTTCTGGCGAGCTCATTACATCACCATTCTGTTCAGACGAGGTCATTACATCACCATTCTCTCAGACGAGGTCATTACATTACCATTCTCTCAGACGAGGTCATTACATTACCATTCTCTCAGACGAGGTCATTACATCACCATTCTGTTCAGACGAGGTCATTACATCACCATTCTCTCAGAGGAGGTCATTACATTACCATTCTCTCAGACGAGGTCATTACATTACCATTCTCTCAGACGAGGTCATTACATCACCATTCTCTTCTGGCGAGGTCATTACATCACCATTCTCTTCATGCGAGGTCATTACATCCCCATTCTCTCAGACGACGTCATTACATCACCATGATCTCAGACGAGGTCATTGAATTACCATTCTCTTCATGCGAGGTCATTACATCCCCATTCTCTTCATGCGAGGTCATTACATCCCCATTCTCTTCTGGCGAGGTCATTACATCACCATTCTCTTCTGGCGAGGTCATTACATCATCATTCTCTTCTGGCGAGTTCATTACATCCCCATTCTCTTCAGGCAAGGTCATTACATCACCATTCTCTCAGACGAGGTCATTACATCACCATTCTCTCAGACGAGGTCATTACATCACCATTCTCTCCAGACGAGGTCATTACATCACCATTCTCTCCAGACGAGGTCATTACATCACCATTCTCTCAGACGAGGTCATTACATCACCATTCTCTTCACGCTGTCGCACGAGACCTGCGGTCAGACCTTTGGGACCTTTCACGTCTCACATAGGGAGACTGGGACATATTTTTCCTAATTAATGCTAGAAACGCTAAAGAGCTGAGCGATCTCGCGGTCTGTGAAAAGATTTGTTCGTCAGCTTACACTGAGATCTTCCTTTCTTTTAATTAGTCTCTCCTGACATTGTTAGGTACTCCTGACATTGGTCATTTCATTTCTGGCATTGTTAGATACTCATCACATTGGTGACTCCTGACATTGGTCATTTCATTTCTGGCATTGTTAGATACTCATCACATTGGTGACTCCTGACATTGGTCATTTCATTTCTGGCATTGTTAGATACTCATCACATTGGTGACTCCTGACATTGGTCATTTCATTTCTGGCATTGTTAGATACACTTCACATTGGTGACTTCTGACATTAGTGACTCCTAACATTGGTGACTCCTGACATTGGTCATTTCATTTCTGGCATTGTTAGATATTCATCACATTGGTCACTCCTAACATTGGTGACTCCTAACATTGGTGACTCCTGACATTGGTGATCTCCTGACATTGGTGACTCCTGACATTGGTGACTCCTGACATTGGTGACTCCTGACATTGGTGACTCCTGACATTGGTGACTCCTAACATTGGTGACTCCTGACATTGGTGACTCCTGACATTGGTGACTGACGCTGTGATCAGTTCCTGATGTGCAATAAATGTAGCCTTTCCGAAACCCCACCCACCCTTCGTTACCCCTGCAACCATAAATTTAAAACTGCCCACAAGTGGGTCACGTATACCGGAAGTCGTCTGTTGTATCTTAATCAGGCCATGAAACATCGAAGTAGGTCAGATCAAAAGTGTGCCAGATTTATTAAACTAGGTCATAAATTAACCTGTGAAATATTATCTAGAAAAATAGTAAAGTGAATTGGTTGACAATGATTTAATAAAATAAGTGTATGGTGTAAGTGTTTAGAATAAGTGTATGTGATAAATTCATGTAATGAGTTTATGAAAAAGTTTTAAAAATTAGTGTATACAATAATTGTATGAAATAAGTGTAAGGACTAAGCGTAAGGACTAAGTGTAAGGAATAAGTGTAAGGAAAAAATGTAAGGAAAAAATGTATTCTCTAGCAAAAAGAAAAGAGCTGAGTCAGGAGAGACAACACTAACTGCCAAGTTTTCAGGTGATGTCGCGTCCAGATTTTGAGTGATGGCGTCGCATGTTCTTTATGGCAGACAATATTTAAACTCAAGAGACATAAATCCACTGGCCCACATTAAAATCTAATTATTAATTATTAAATTACAAGCAAGTTGATGCGGTCTATTCATAGATCAAGTGTTTCCGGTTGTGTGTGGCTGTGTGATTTTGTGTGAGGACGTCTGTGGTTATGCGTGGCTTTTGTGTGGTTGTATGTGGCTGTGTGAGATTGTGTCTGGTTATGTGTGGTTGAGTAAGATTAGGTTAGGTTAGTTTTGTCTGTCGTCCCACCTGGTACATAGGCCGCTGACAAGAGCTTTCCAGGCATCTCTGTCCTGGGCTAGGGTTGAGTGTCTGGTTATGTGTGGTTGTGGAAGGTTGTATGTGGCTGTGTGGTTGTGGAAGGTTGTATGTGGCTGTGTGTGGCTGTGTGGTTGTAGAAGGTTGTATGTGGCTGTGTGGTTGTGGAAGGTTGTATGTGGCTGTGTGGTTGTGGAAGGTTGTATGTGGCTGTGTGGTTGTTAAAGATTGTATGTAGCTGTGTGGTTGTGGAAGGTTGTATGTGGCTGTGTGGTTGTGGAAGGTTGCATGTGGCTGTGTGGTTGTGAAAGGTTGTATGTGGCTGTGTGTAGCTGTGTGTAGCTTTTGAAGAGGATCTGATCATTGGTGACCAGAAAAATGCGCAATGGAAAAAAGCGCAGACTTATATTATACGGTCTGGACAAGAAACTATGGCCCCAGACTTATATTTTATGGTGTGACCAAGAACGTATGGCCAGAGATTAATATTCTATCACACCTTACACTGCGCATGCCCATCTGTCATCTTCAGTTGACAACTTCCTTTGATGCCAGCTCGCGCTAATGAATATTCATGGGAAAAGTATCCAATGAATCACGTTATTTGCAGGTCTATCAGAAAAAACCTGATTTCACTGTGAAAACAGACAACCCGACATCCCTTTGACCTAAGTAAGACAACCCGACATCCCTTTGACCTAAGTAAGACAACCCGACATCCCTCTGACCTAAGTAAGACAACCCGACATCGCTTTGACCTAAGTAAGACAACCCGACATCACCATGATCCTGAAAAAAAAACTGCTAATTATCAGCTTTGAAAAAAAACGGACTTAAGGAACTCTCATAAGTCGCCGACTCCATGTTATAAACCATCAGGGCTAATCTTTACACGCTAATCTCCTGCGTCAGCATATTTTTTAGCCTGGCATAATGAGTAGGATAATAATTTACTTCGTTAGCAATTTTAGGGCGAACTTGTATATCAGGCTTCATCAATCTAGACCACGGGTTCCCAACCTGGGGGTCGCGACCCCCCTGGGGATCGCGAAGGTCTTTCTGGGGGGTCGCCAACTGGTATACTAAACCTTAGTAATTTGAAACAAAACATAAATATTTAGAAGAATTTTTTAAATTCGGCGTCATTAACATCACTGGAAATGTAATAGAGAAGAAACAAAGCGCACTGTACAAAGTTGTTCTTAGTCACGAATCTATGAAATCTTCAAAACTAAAACGTCATTCGGAACACACCAAAAAATATATGGAGTTCTTTCGTCGGTAAGAAGCTAGTTGCAAACGCCAGAGACTTGATCGAAAAAGAAGTTTTCACTAGCATTAGTGCAAGCATCAAATGAAGTCGCGATAGAAAATGCCAAGCAAAAAAAAAACAATAGGAGACAATCTCATCAAACGCTGCATGTAAGTAAATGTTAAATAACACATTTTTATTGAAATTAAGCTTTCACCATTGTTTGCTTTTCAAGTTGATAAATCAACAGACGTGAGTTCTTGTTCGCAGTTGCTGGTCTGTGTCTATATTCACGCGGATGATAGCAAAGAAGAGTTGCTCTTTTGTGAAGATAGCAAGGAGAAAATAAATACATTTTTTTGAAACTGGATGATTAAAATGGGTTAGAACGGCTGTGGGGGTTTGTACGGATTGCGCGCCATCTATGTTTAGCTCAAAATCGGGCTTTCAGAAAACAGAAAAAATTTAGCTCCCTAACCACTGCCCTAACCAATCGACATCAAGAGTCCATTGCTAGTATAAGTCGTAAATTATATAAAATCTGGAGCCTTCAAAGAACTGAGCAAAAACATTAATATAGATCACGAGGTTCTGCTCTTCTACACTACAGTACGCTGGCTGTTAAAGCGAATTGTTGTTGTGTTTTTTAATTGAGATCTGAAATCAAATTGTTCTTGGAAGTCCAAAGGAAACAAGACTTTTTGGTATACTTAAAACGACATAGATTGGTTGGAGAGAGTATCATACCTAGCAGATGTGTTCGAACATCAAGATAAGCTTAACTTGAAGTTTCAGGGAAAATGAACGAATATTATAACTTTCCATGATAATCTCGGGGCATTTTCATCTAAACTGCAAAATCGGTAAAGAAAATAAATCTTGGAAATATTGTAAATTTTAGAAACTCTGCGGTGTGGTAGATGAATCTGATTATGAGATAATTAAAATTTTGAAAGAAGCGATTTCTGGGCATCTTGAATCTCTTGAAAACGAACTGCATCGCTATTTCTCTGAGCTGAAAAAAAGAAGAATCTGCATTTATGCATTACCCATTCTCTTCTTCCCTTGATGTTGCCAGCATTCCCGATGAATTACAAGATGAATTCTTTGATTTGCAGAATGATTCCGAGTAAGATGAAAAACTGCAGACACAATTTTGGTATAGTATTCACCATTCATACCCAAACGTAAAATTGATTGACTTTTCGATAATATATTTTCAACACTTTTTTTCGATTAAAAACAAAATTAAGATAATTATAATGACATAGGTTGGCGTTAACAAAAATTTTTTTTTAATTAAAAAGTTAACCACGAAGATTTAGTGAATAGTATGCAATTTTACTCATGCTATTAAAACAGTTATCAAGAGTAGTTCATATTGAAAGTCTACTAGAAAATCTTATTTTATACTTATTAATTTCCATACTAATTTCGGCTTTTTAATTCTATGGGGGTCGCGGGTCACTTACTTTTTATAAAAGGGGGTCGCCACTCGAAAAAGGTTGGGAACCACTGATCTAGACCATATATAGCACCAGACTCCATCAATCTAGTACCGTTACAGCTAGGTTGCTGAAATTTGATATATAAGTATTATATCCAATGTATTGTTCTGTATCAACTTTTCAGCGATTTCCGATAAATGGAAGTGGAACTTATTTTACTTTTAAATTTTCAAAAGCCTATAACTTGAGTACTGTTTCAGATAGATAAACGAAATTTCACATATAAGTAAGCTATCTAATGCTCTGCCTTCTGTCAAATTTTTAGTAATTTCCGTTTACTGGAAGTAGTAATTTACACTATTTTCGATGTCTCAAAAAATGCATATGAATTTATAAAGTACTAATAATATTCCGCACTATTATACAAATACTTTTTTTCGTTCACTAGGTGTGCAATTCTTTTTTCTACGAGATTTTATTGTATTTTTAAAAGTGTAATTAATTAAAAATGGATTTAAAATGTTGTCTTCATCGTGATGTGCCATCCCCCGTAGTGTTATATAAGAATTTTCAAGAAAGTTTAGGGGAGATCACTCCGGTTTATTTTTTTTTAGTTCATAAATAAATCGTGCGATAAATTCAAACTTTTATGACATTATTTCTATTTGTTTTTATCTAATAAAATCACATTAACCAATGAAATAATGAAATGGAATTTCTTTTAAGCACAAAACTAGTTAATTATTACGTGTAATTTCACTTCGACTTAGTAAAGTATGCCATAAAAATTGGAATTATTCATATTTACGATTTAATTGCTATTAATTGGAAAACTTGGTTATTAAAATGAAATACAAACAATATAAACAATAAGCTTTCGATGGGGGTGCAGGGAGGTTATTTCTGGGAGTTGGGGGAGGCATGCAATTGGTGGCGGGGTGCTGGTACAAAGGGCGCCTGGGGTGGGTGTGATGGGGTAAGAATCGCGCATAATCTCACTTTTGAACATTATATGTTGGAAAAAAATGTAATTATAAGTAATTTAAACGATAAACGCGTAATGAAATAGTTGGGATACTTAACGTGTGAAGGCGGTGGGAATGGGGTGGTAGACTTGGTCGTTTTGGGGGGGGGGGGGGGGGAGCGTCTGAATTGGGTGTTGTTTTGGGGTGGTAGGTGCGGGTTTCTATCTGTTAATAATATTTATTGTTTTTAACTTAATAGTGACAACATAAAGAGAATTATTAATGATTTTTAAAACAATTATTTATTTAACTAAGACGTTTAAAATAATAAAAACGAAAATGGGTTTTTAAAATAAAATCCATTTTTTATGATCACACATTTAAAGCATACTGCACAAAATGTTGAAAAATAGTCAGACCCGACTACAAGAGTTAATTCAATTCGATGCCATTACTTTGGTTTACTGAACCCGATTGTGTTAGTGTTGATGTTAGTTTGTGACTTCTTAGATTGCACAAAATCTTACTATAAAAAAATTGCGCTCTTTGTGTTTCTTCGTCAAATAATGTTAACTTTCACTGTTTTCGTATCAAAAATATAACTAAGCTATCCTATAAAGTCAATACCCCCTCCCCCATCAACCACACCAATAACATAATTCCCTCACATATCAAAAATATCACCAAGCTATCCTGTAGCGTCAATATCCCCCACCCCACCCTCCCTCTACATACCAATATTCAATATAATAAAACTATAGTATACCACCCCCTCCTAACCCACAACATCACCCTTTTTCAAAATAAAATCATACCCCTTCCCCCCCCCCCCCCCCACTCCAAAGATAAAGCTCAATAACATCTTTAGGTGTTCCAAAAACTCATTTGCCGTGACGTCACGTCGAGATTAGAGAAGATGAAGAGGCTCGTGCGTGAGCAGTCGCCCAGCACCCCCGGGGAGCCGTCGGGAGGGCCCCGCCCCCGGGGAGCTGTTTTGAGGGGCTCATCGACCCAAATGGCGAGGTCCCCACCGCCGTTGGACACCACCATCGAGCGCGGGGCTAATGGAACAAAGATTTCCTCATCGCGCCGGTTATTAAAGGGTCAATTTGTAATAAAATGATACCGTTACAGGCGCTTAAGGGTTAATACTTGTCGATTGGAAGGGGGATAACCCCGGATTTGTTGTAGATCGTTGCCTCCCCTGAGTGCCATCTTGGATCAGGAGGCGTGATGGCTCCCGATTACGGAACTCGAATTGCACAAGCGTTCCAGAAGCCATCAGATCTCATTTATCCCCCTTGTCTGGGCCTCGGTTGGGAGAAGCGTTATCTCCCCGCTAACAGAGTAGCTCACAAGAAGTGGCCAGAAGGAATTTGTTAATTTATTAACCGCTGTAGATCACGGAACAAATTAAGGATGTAAAATGTGAAATGAATCCACTAAATCTGGCAATTGGCTGTGGCCCAAACTCTAGGTGTCAGCCATTTTGTTTTTATCTTTTTGACAAGCGGCAGAGCTGAAGGATTGCCACGCAGTCGTTCAGTGTTCGAATCTGGTTGGTTCTTGGGGCAGATTCCGTTTTTTTTTTATGTCTAGGTGGATCTGGTGGAAACAAATTGATTTTCTAGTATTGGTGGAGCAGACTTGTGATTTCTATCTTAGTGGATCCAGTGGAGCAGACTTGTGATTTCCGGTGGATCCAGTGGAGCAGGCTTGTGATTTCCGGTGGATTCAGTGGAGCAGGCTTGTGATTTCCGGTGGATCCAGTGGAGCAGACTTGTGATTTCCGGTGGATCCAGTGGAGCAGGCTTGTGATTTCCATCTTGGTGGATCCAGTGGAGCAGACTTGTGATTTCCGGTGGATCCAGTGGAGCAGACTTGTGATTTCCGATGGATCCAGTGGAGCAGGCTTGTGATTTCCGGTGGATTCAGTGGAGCAGGCTTGTGATTTCCGGTGGATCCAGTGGAGCAGGCTTGTGATTTCCATCTTGGTGGATCCAGTGGAGCAGACTTGTGATTTCCGGTAGATCCTGTGGAGCAGACTTGTGATTTCCGGTGGATCCAGTGGAGCAGGCTTGTGATTTCCATCTTGGTGGATCCAGTGGAGCAGACTTGTGATTTCCGGTAGATCCAGTAGAGCAGGCTTGTGATTTCCGGTGGATCCAGTGGAGCAGGCTTGTGATTTCCGGTGGATCCAGTGGAGCAGGCTTGTGATTTCCATCTTGGTGGATCCAGTGGAGCAGACTTGTGATTTCCATATTGGTGGATCCAGTTATTTTATATCTAAAGTTTAGATATCTTGTTATACGGAGGCAAATTGTCCCATCTCGGTGTATCCTATGGAGCAAGATGGAAAATAAAAGCCAAAAGAAGAGGCAAAGAAAACAGATCGCAAACCTAACGCCATAACTACTAATTAGCATAACGTTAATCTAAAAACAAATGTACAACTATTATTGTTTGTTTGATTTTAAAATATATTTTTTTAAATTTTCATTGCATAAACTGTATCTCTAACCAAGATTAGACAACATAATATCAATTAAACAAGCACTTTAACTTGGGCACATTCTTGTTTCGAAATGTAGGCCTATACTATTAGTCGCACAAATCCTAATAGTATATTTTTACTATTTGTTTAGTAGTGTCACGAATCGGGAAATTCCGATCTCAAAGATTGTTTTTATTATCCCCTAAAGAAAAATTTGGGGAAATTCCGATGTTGCCAACTATCTCAAGTCTTAAGTAGCTCTCTTTGCGCGGCGAGCGAAGAAAACAATGTGACAATCACAGAACCCATACACAGCCCATCCAAGGCAGCACGGTGGTGTAAACACTAGATGATGGGAAATACCATCTGCCTAATTCTTACAAGTCCCTCTAAGCCTTTTATCAACAGCGGCGTGCCGGGGTCGCCAAGACGGGGGAGGGGTCCACATTTCAGGGGAGCCACCGCTTCACCCCGGGTGACTTTTGATGTGGCGGCGTTAGCCACATTTTGGCCGGTCTCCACCTGTCTGGGCACATGATTGATGCCAGACCCGGGGGGCCCTGGAGGGGCAACAGGTCCCGGGACGACTGGTGACAAACCCAAGTTTGATAAGAAAATTTTACACTGGATCAAATGCTGTACTGTACACAGGAGGGGGGGGGGGGGGTAAAACATGACTTGACCGATGCCAGACTAGCTGGACATCACACAGTCACTCACATCACACAGTCACTCACATCACACAGTCACTCACATCACACAGTCACTCACATCACACAGTCACTCACATCACACAGTCACTCACATCACACAGTCGCCGTCACTCACATCACACAGTAGCCGTCACTCACATCACTCACATCTAACAGTAGCCGTCACTTACATCACACAGTCACTCACATCACACAGTAGCCGTCAATCGATGACGTGTTTATTACAAAGATTGAGCCAATCACGTAATATCGTAATGGGGGGGGACACATTTTGAGTAATGTGGTCGTAATGTGGGATTATAAACTGCACTGATTTCACTTCCCAATCTATTTACATCAAAGTTCCCGGTCACGTATCGTCTAAGGTTCCCGATACCGGTATCGACAAAGTTTCTTGTTCCCGCTTAATTCAAAGTTCCCAATTACTCCAAGATTCCCGATACCATTGTCTTCCAAGTTCCCGATTCCCGTTTCCTTCAAGGTTCCCGATAAGGTCCCTATAAGACCTTCGGCTCCTGACCTACCCCTGCCATCCAGCAACGGAATTCTGGTACCGGAATGTCGCGACTCGCAGGATGTGTGAAAAATGTCGAGTTTGTCCCCGGCGTTTCTCTGTGCAAATAGCGTCGTGATTACGGCAGACAAGAGCGCTCGATAAGGACGCACCTGGATAAGCCAGATGAAATACCGGTGTTTAGACCACTGATTGCCTGTTGCTCCACTATAAAGGAAGAGATCGGCAGGGGCAACAATTGTAGATGTAAATACGGAGTTACCTCCCGTAATGAATTCGCTTATCGGGAGAAAGAAAACTAAATACCCGAGCAACAGTTGTGTCCCCTTTAATCTATTGCTGCCTGATAACAGAATCGGGTTAATGTTCCTTGTTCTCTAGCTTAGCTATGCTTATATATATATATATATATATATATATATATATATATATATATATATATATATATATATATATATATATATATATATATATATATATTTAATGCGGACATCATTGTCGAAATGGTGGAGCTTTCACATTAACGTTGCTCGGTATAAAGTGTTTTGTGATCATATGATACATACACATGTCCCGACTTCGTATGTTATTAGAACAACGCGTTTCAATCCAACACGCTGGTAGATGCTCAGTATCAACATGAATTATTATTTATTTGTCTAACAATAATAGGGAATTGTCTACCCTTTCTCAAAGAGTACTAAGGGTAGAAACTATTTTAAATTGTCGCCCTTACTCATTAGACTACATGGTAGATGGGATCCAAAAAGTCTATTGACAAACGAATATAAAGCTAAATCTTTTGACGCAGACCACGATGCAAGTTATCGATTTATAAAGCTGTTTTGTTAATCATTAAAAGCTATTTGCTCTAAAACTAATGTTTCCTTAAGCTTTGACATGACGGATAAAATGCGATTTATAAGAAAACCCTTGGTTTTAGTCATGTAGCCCTCTGATAAAGGAAGACAATTAAACGTAAAGATTAGCGGATTACAAGATGTTCACGTTTCAAGTGAAGAGTTCATTCCCTTTGACATGTTATGAATTTTTTTTCAAGGAACGATAACTTATTATTAACCCCCTTTGTTATTTAGTTATTTTCGAGAGGGGGTGGGGGGGTGGCAGAGAGGGAGGGCTTTAATTTTCCTTTATTTCAGATGTTAAAACGGTAGGATTTAGGGATAGGATTTGCGGATTGGATTTAGGGATACACACAATCATTGTTTGTTTTTAACTGTGGGGGATGGGGTGCGCCATGTGCATGCGTGTGTACACGTGCGTGGGTTGAGGGCACGTGCACCGCGTGAGCACGCTGATATCATTTTGACGAGTTTATTCCAATTTTCTTTCAATATATCTGTCTGGCTGTAGAATTAGGCAGCGTGAACTTCCACTACGCACCAGCATCCCATGATACAACATTACACTACCGCTACTACACATCACCACCACTAAATACCACCAGTACACAATACCACCCTTACTAAATACCACCAGTACACAATACCAGCACCACAAAATACTACCACTACACCATCACCACTAATGCGCTGATGTTTTCAGTCATCACTATCATATATTGGCTAAAGCCTCAACAATCTCCGTCAAAAACAAGCTACCAGCCACATCCCCCTACATACCTAGCCGTACCTTGTACAACAATCAAATATGACAGTCCAAGGTCTCCTAGATCTCCGACCCCCCCCCCCCATCCCCCAAGCTCTCTGACCCCCCCCCCTCCACAAGCTCTCTGACACCCCCCCCCCCCTCCCCAATGCCTACTGACCCCCCGTCTACACACAAAGTAACTTGTCGTCTCCACGTTAATTTTTTAATTGCCCACGAATGTTAACAATAGAAAAATGCGTTTATCACCTACTCCCCCTCCCTCCCATCAATTGTCACCCCCCCCCCCCCATCCGCAATTATCTCCCATCTGAACAAGATGCCCGCCCCTGACAACCCGCGAAGCCTATGACTCCCGGGAGAGCATCACTTTGCAATCCCCAATTAATTCGTCTTTAACCCCAGCCCCCTCCCCGTCAGTTGCACCCCGCCCCTCCCCCCCCCGGGCCCCTCCACTCACATCAAACCCCGGCTCGTCCAGCGTATCGTAGTATATTAGGTCCTACAGGACATGCAATACATTAGGTCCTACAGGACATGCAATACATTAGGTCCTACAGGACATGCAATACATTAGCTCCTACAGGACATGCAATACATTAGGTCCTACTGAAATCATCGACAGAAAGTAAGTACTAAAGTAAACTACTGAAATCGATGATTTAAATAGTTTACTCCAGGAGTTTCTTTATCTTGATGATTTCAGTAGTTTACTTTAGCAGTTACTTTAAGTGGACCATTTCAGTAGTTTACTTCAGTAACTACTTTCTCTTAACATCGCAAGCCCCGACACTACAAGGACTTGTGACTTAGAGCAGTGTCAACTTTTTTGTGACTTAAAGCAGTGTCAACCATCGGAACGATAAAAGATTTACTACCTCACAAATTCTTTATCCAAAAAATACTCCACCTCTCCCCACCCCAAACTCTCCACCCCCCCCCCCCCCCAACATCTATTTCGTGCGTTGGCATCTCCTATTACCGTTTCGTGTGGGACCTAGACCAATCATCGAAAGTTTCAGCGATCATGTGACACGTGTCACCGTGTTTACATCTATAAAAAGAAGTCGATTATTATCAAAGAGGCCATTGGATACATTGACTGGGGACTGGATGGACCCCTTGTTCGTGCGGCGACCCCGTACATCACAGGGTACCCCGGCCATTCAGGTCGTAAGGGCTCTGTGTCCCCTCCCCACACCAACTTTAATGACTCCTCTGCTTAGGGGCGCGTTTGTGCCATTCAAATGTCTTTTATCATTTAGGGCTTGTCAATTCTCTATCCCCGAAATTTTACGGACAATTAATTTTTATCAAAAAAATATAACGCGATAAAGGTGGTTGGGAGTTTAAGAGGGAATTTTTTTATGGTTAAAGAAGAGGTACAAAACACGGAATTTGGGGGATGTGGGTAGTATGGGAGGGTGGGGTATGGGGTGTTGGTGGTATGACACGGAATACCTGGTCATATGTTGAGGTAGGGAGACTCAGGAATACGAGATACAACATACATTATGACAAGCTAGTGGATCTTTATCTGTTTGTAGTTTGAAGAAGTTGTCTTGTGAAATTGTTATGTCAGGGGTTCAGATACGTCATATCAGGGGTTCAGATACTTGTCATGTCAGGGGTTCAGATACTTGTCGTGTCAGGGGTTCAGATACTTGTCGTATCAGGGATTCAGATACTCAATCAGATCTCCGGTGACCGTTCTACACTAAGGTAAGTTTTGTCAAGGCATTTTGTTGACATGTAAACTTCAGCTAACCCTGACTCTACTTACCCTGTTTTCAGGGTTTGAAACCACCTAGACTAAGGCAAGAGGATCTGGGATTAGCCGTACCACCGCTGGATTAACCTGTCTATACTAGAATTTTCCAGCCACTCCCCACCCCACAACCACGGATAAGGTGGGCAACTCCCATTTAAAACACCACCTTACATCCAAACGACCATAGGATGACGTCACACCGTTCACAAATTCTATCCTCGAGTCTGTCCATCACCAGCCCTCAGCCTACCTGTCCCCCCCCCCCCTTCAGCCTACCTGTCCCCCCCCCCCCCCTTGATGCTGCGTACAGGTGGAATTAATTACACCTTATAATCTTCTTTAATGTTCATATTTAAAACCGACGTTCGCCTGGGGTCGCCTTAAGCAGCCTACATTTGTTCAACTTTAGCGTGGATGACGTACATCCGTCACCCAGCTCTGCCGTCATGTCGCGGAAAATCGCGCGCCCTTCAAAAGGAAAAGATAATTCCTGTTACGCCGAGAACGATTGGTTTATGGACACACATGAAACGAGTTTTTCATTTTTCATCTGGAAATTTTAAATTTAGATGACATTGTTGCTGTCAGGGTAAGGCGATAAGAGATAAGGGACTGTACTCCGTCACCTCGCTCACCTGAAAGGGGGGTAATTATAAACATTTAACGGCTTCATTTGTGCAGGTAATGAAGGGAGGCTATGGACGGGGGAGAGTCATTAATTAAGCGCGTCGTGTTGGGGGTGCTTTGAAATGGATCGCAAAGTCTGGGTCGTTGGCTGTTTGAGTAGAGTCGACCTCTGTCGCACCGCAGGGATGGTGGTGCAGAGAACGGCGAGGTATAGGTGAAGCAGAGTTTGTCATGAATACGGCAGACTAGGGACCTTTATGATGAGAATTAATGCTGACCTAGCTGACCGTACACTGGACCACAGACCACTGAACCACAGACCACTAGACCACAGACCTCGGGACCACAGACCACTGGAACACAGACCAACATTACCTTGTATTTTGTGTGCGCGGTGCACTAAATAACGTATACATGTTGTAATAAGCTGCGCGGCAGGTTCAAAACTTCTGCGCGGCCGCGCCACTGCGCAGCCTAGAGAGAACACTGCCACAGACCGCTGGACTACACTATACCTCATTCGTAAACAACTTATTCTGTTGCTATAATCTTGCCAAACTTGCCTGAGTGTGAGAGGAGAAGGAGAAATCCTGCACAACCACCCCCACCCCGTCATACGACCAGGATACGGAACTTCATAAGACGACCGGCTTGAACGAAGCTTACACTGGGATAATAACGATGGTCCCCTACAACCTCCGAATGTCAACACACCCCTTGTCTCTTGCTCCCCCCCCCCTTTCACAACCAGCTATACAGTAGCTATACAGTGTGCCCCTCCGTACAACCAGCCCCCCCCCCTCACAACCCCCTCCCCTACCCTGGCTGCCCCATCTGTCTAATTAAAAAAGTATTTTGTACCATCCTGATTAGTCCCGCTCTACACATTTGTCTTCGTACAAACTTCCCTATGTCGCTTAGTAGATTGTGTGGCCGGGATGGTTGTTGTATGTGTAGTTTTATGTGGTCTGTGTGGTTTTATCTGGTCTGTATGGTCTGTGTGGTCTGTGTGGTCTGTGTGGTCTGTGTGGTTATATGTGGTCTGTGTGGTTATATGTGGTCTGTGTGGTTGTATGTAGTCTGTGTGGTTTTATGTGGTCTGTGTGGTTATATGTGGTCTGTGTGGTTGTATGTAGTCTGTGTGGTTTTATGTGGTCTGTGTGGTTTTATGTGGTCTGTGTGGTTTTATGTGGTCTGTGTGGTTTTATGTGGTCTGTGTGGTTGTATGTAGTCTGTGTGGTTGTATGTAGTCTGTGTGGTTTTATGTGGTCTGTGTGGTTTTATGTGGTCTGTGTGGTTTTATGTGGTCTGTGTGGTTTTATGTGGTCTGTGTGGTTTTATGTGGTCTGTGTGGTTTTATGTGGTCTGTGTGGTTGTGTGTGGTTGTATGTAGTCTGTGTGGTTGTATGTAGTCTGTGTGGTTTTATGTGGTCTGTGTGGTTTTATGTGGTCTGTGTGGTTTTATGTGGTCTGTGTGGTTTTATGTGGTCTGTGTGGTTTTATGTGGTCTGTATGGTTTTATGTGGTCTGTGTGGTTTTATGTGGTCTGTGTGGTTTTATGTGGTCCGTGTGGTTGTGTGTGGTTGTATGTAGTCTGTGTGGTTATATGTGGTCTGTGTGGTTTTATGTGGTCTGTGTGGTTTTATGTGGTCTGTGTGGTTTTATGTGGTCTGTGTGGTTTTATGTGGTCTGTGTGGTTTTATGTAGTCTGTGTGGTTTTATGTGGTCTGTGTAACTGTGTGGTTTTATGTAGTCTGTGTGGTTTTATGCGGTCTGTGTAACTGTGTGTAACCTATGTGGCTAGAGAAGACTTCCACTGTGTGACATCTACTCTAAAGTTTGACCCTGTAGTGTGGCCCTTTGTTCAATACTACAGCTGCCACGTCACTAATTCATGCATCTACGGCTCCAACATTATGTGCAGGGCCGGCGCTACCTATAAGGCGAACCAGGTGGTCGCCTAGGGCGCCATACTTGGGGGGGGGCGCAAAATGTTTAACCGCTATTATCAAAAAGTACCTAATAATTAATAACTTTTATAAAGGAGTAGCGATCTATTTCGGCGCCCGGGACGAACTTTCAATTTTGCACCCCCACCCCAAATTTAGGTCTATATATGCGTATATTTATTCGCGATGGTAAAAATGCAACCCCACCTCCCTATTTTGGAAAGGTCGGGGCGCTTTTTACCAGTCACTTTGCATTTTAATTTGGTTTCAAATAATTGCTGTACAAAAGATTAATTTAAATTTCGAACATTTCAAACGGTTATCTAATTTTAATAGGGCTTTTAAGTCTCGTTTTCTCTGACTTTGAATTAGAAATCTGTCCTAGTGTTTTGTAATAACGGAGTGTTCAAAGTATTTTACTTGTTTGGTAAGCTATGATGAATCGTTTAGATTAGGGAGTAACGGCGGAAGGCACTGATATGGTTTCGTAGGTATAAAGTATCGAAGTGTTCAAGTGTCACAATTTTAATAAGGCTGTTTTGTAGATAAAGGTCTAGTGGAATCTGACTAGTAATAGAGAAATGAGAAAGAAGGTGATGATAGTAGTTCTGGAGTTCGGGAGTATTGATTTTTGTGGTATTAAGGTATCGAATTATATTCACTGTTAAAGTGTAGTAGTAGGTCCAGTGAAATCGTTGTTGATTGGGAGTACTGTTTGAGGAGCCTGGTGAAGTTAAGCGAGGTTGCGTCGTAGTTCTGAAGCATCGAGTCTAGTTATGTTTAGGCATCGATATGTGTTTTGAATGTATATCGAGTAGTCGAGTTTATCGTAAGTTGGATAATTTCAATTCAGTACGGAACACACTACAAAGAAAGGTGGGCGTTCTCTAGTTGAAAAATCTTTAGATTTTTTGGAATCTATATTACCACTCTTTAAGTATTAATTTATAATATTAAACAGGATGGAATTTATAACTAACCGTAAACTTTGTTTTTTTCAAATTATATATTTTTTATATTTAATGAATAATGATAGCAATGTCTAAAACAGTTACCCCTGTTGGAATTTTTTGAAAGGCGTCCCTTTATCTATTTTTTTTTTCTTTTTTTCTCCGCCTCAGACATGTAATTTACAGCGTCAGTTGTGTGTTCGCTTTAGCATTAGTTTTCATCATCGGCTTGTGGGGACATTTACAATAGTAATATTTCTTTCTTACTTGTATTGTAGCCTACTTTCATTCCTTTAAGATGGTTTACTTATACATAGATCTAATACAAAACGTCTAAATATAAAAAAAAAATATTTAAAAAAAAAAACCAACCTGAAAATGCAAATTAAGTGATGATTCAAGGGATTTTTTTCCTCGGCGTGGTGGGCTGAGGGGACGGGGACGGAATTTGGGTTTTTAAGTAGAGCTGAAATAAATTTGGGATTACAGAGAATTAAAATTATACAAATTTTAAGCAATAGGAAAAGTTATGTTATTACAATGAGACACTTTGAAAGCAAACATTCTTCCCTTTCAAACCAGTGTTTCTTCCAGACTTTTTTCTCCGGGGGGGGGGGGGGCACTTGAAATCTTCGGGGGGGCGGTAAACTTTCTTCGGGGGGGGGGGGGCGGACACTGTTAAAAGTATATATTTTCTATATAAATTTCATTTCGTTCAAACATCTATATCTTTACAATCCCTTAAGATAAAGGGATCCAAAATTTTATATTAGTTTTGTTCATCAGCATGCGGATTTATGTATGTCATCAGAATTAAATAGAAGTATGTTATAAAAAGCTACCGTTTTTAGACTTTCAAACAAAAACTACAATTAAGTATTCAATAGATAAAATATATTGTTTTTACAAGGGTTACATAGCTAATATAAAATATTTGTTATAATTATTACGTAATGAAATTTAAAACGTTTTATTGTGTTTTTCAAGCATGTCTTAGTTAGACATAGTTAATTTTGCTATTATTGTGAAAGTTATTTCCCTTGAATTTAATTTTGGTATTTGGATTTTCATATGGGAGATATTTAATCGTTTCTTAACTTTACATTCATTACAAATTCAAGCACCTTAGGTTGACGGCTTACATATAAATATAACTTTAAGTTATTATTTGCTATTGTAAAAATTATATAGGGCTTAAGTTCTAAACAAAATAGGTGTTTTAGCATTATTAAGTTGAAAAACAAATATACCAGTAGCCGATGTAGATTGCAATACTTAATGTTAGTAGACATACAGCCTTAGTCGTAATTTAAACATCTAATTAATTGTCTTTTCATATTTTTCACCCTCTCCTAAAGGATTCATATATAACAATTTTAGGCTGGAAGCTATAACATTTATAACCCTTTATTTTTCAAAAACAAAAAGTACCGTTACAAAATCATACAATATAGAAATTTTACAATTATAACAAAACACAGTCAAGCTTAAAACATGTAAGTTCCGTTTTGGAACTCACCTTGGGAGGTCTGCAGAGAGCCCAACACTACAAGAATTTTATTTTTCAGTGGGTTTTTTTCAGACTTTTTTTTCTTTTTTGTCCCCGGGAGGGGGGGGGGCTATGTCGTAAAGTAGACTCGTGGACTTGGCAACAATTTCAATATAGTGAGAATACGCTTGCAAACTGGAATTGAAGGAATTAGTACAATCCTTTGAGACGAAGGAGGCAAGTAAAATTTGATTTTGATGTCTTCTTATAACGTGTATGCAATGGATAATAAGTTATACGTCACTTTTAATTATTTTTTTGCTTACACATATGTTGTAGTGATTAATTTGTGATAAAGGGGGCATTTTAATAAGTTTTGCCTGGGGCGCTAAATAGCCTGGCGCCGACACTGATTATGTGATGCATCTACAGCTCCAACATTATGTGATGCATCTACGGCTCCAACGTTATGTGATGCATCTACAGCTCCAACATTATGTGATGCATCTACAGCTCCAACATTATGTGATGCATCTACGGCTCCAACGTTATGTGATGCATCTACGGCTCTAACATTATGTGATGCATCTACAGCTCCAACATTATGTGATGCATCTACAGCTCCAACATTATGTGATGCATCTACGGCTCCAACGTTATGTGATGCATCTACAGCTCCAACATTATGTGATGCATCTACAGCTCCAACATTATGTGATGCATCTACAGCTCCAACATTATGTGATGCATCTACAACTCCAACATTATGTGATGCATCTACGGCTCCAACATTATGTGATGCATCTACAGCTCCAACATTATGTGATGCATCTACAGCTCCAACATTATGTGATGCATCTACAGCTCCTTCATTACTACACCTACGGCTTCTTCACTACTCCAGTTCTGATACACCTACACCTCCTGCTTTGATGCAGTGAAAAATCTACATGAAGCTGCATCTTGTAGCCTATCATATTTTGTTCTATAAGACATTGTAGAACCTGTGTAATCATTAAAGCCAAGAAATATCTTTCTGCCTGTCTATTTACCTGTCTGTCCAGTTGTCTGTCAAAACGTATGTCTACTTTCATGTCTACTTGTCCTCGGCCCTGTCTATAATTGGACGACCTTGACAGAAATCATTGACACCGGTCTGTAGGTGGTCCAGTCCATGATGTCTCTCTCGGAGTCAACTTTCTCACCCAATTAGGGCATCCTGCTAGAGAATCGATACCAAACCTACTCGTACCTTTTTTGTTGTTATGGTGGTGTGCAGTCTGTAACATAAAGTATCGATACCCCTAGTGTTGTATCCGAATCCACGTGACCAGGTTCAACCATCAGCCCTCTCTACTAATCAGAGTGTCGGGAGCTGTTACTGCTCATGCGAGAATCTAATGATCCGTTTTTTTCCAGCGCTTGTTTGCAAACACGAGTGTTAAGGCCATAATTGCCCTCACAGATGTCAGACCCCACAGTTCGGGGTCAGCCCCTCCCCCTCAAACCACCCCCTTCCCCCCCCCCCCCCCACCAAACAAACAGATATACCTCGCATCCTTGGGTCTTCTCAGCAGACACCCCCCCCCCTCCCTGCTACACACACAAAATCAGACCACGACACAGACAAGGTCAATTGCAAATATCCTAGACCACCACACCTTTGAGACGTTGTTGAAAACGGTTCAATGACAAAAACCACCCAGCTGTCTAGGGTGTCCTCACGAGTAGACTAAGACCACGACCCACCAAACACAGTTGCTGTGTGTCTCACAGTTGCTGTGTGTCTCACAGTTGCTGTGTGTCTCACAGTTGCTGTGTGTCTCACAGTTGCTGTGTGTCTCACAGTTGCTGTGTGTCTCACAGTTGCTGTGTGTCTCACAGTTGCTGTGTCTGGTTTCAAGTATTCCTCCAGCGTGTGTCCTGTTCTGTTTGCTCGTTCAATTAACAAAATAAAACTGACTTGTGATTAGATCAGTCTTACAGCTGATTATCTTCATAGAGCACCAACATGTCCACCTGGATCAAACTCTAATACACCACATTTTACTGCACCATCTGAGCCTCTAGTTTAAAACATCAGGTCTCTAAAACAGCGTCTCTAAAATCCATCAGTAAAATCATCAAGAAGAAATGGTACTGTTTTCCTGTTTCAGCCAAAGTCCTTACAGTTTTTTTATTTACTAGCGGTTACCTCTTTTGTTCATTAAGATAATTTCATACATTAAATGACGTCTATCAACTATATTGTGCTGTAAAGGATAGAATATTTCTTCCAAATTTTCTAACCTAATTCATGTGTACATAATACCATTAGCATTGCGTCATATTCTAGATTCTAGCATGCACGGCTTACAAAAAGCAACACAGTCGTGTTGTGTGTGTAGGCTTACTAACGCCCCCTGTGAAATAATCAAGTTCGTCAGGCAAGATTTATCTCAAGCAACCACCGACTCGATCATTGTACCTACATTTTTTTTTTCGCGATCTGGGCGGCCGCGTCGTTTAACGAAATGATAAAGTAATCGACGTCACGCCAGCGGACCGGACTCACCGCAACATCTACCACCAGCACGACAGTCCGTTCAGGTTGGGACCATCCATCCGCTAGGGGCGCGTTTATCTCAGCAAGCACTAAGCCGGCGCTTACCTTTTTTGTGTTCCCGTGAGCCGGGATGAATGTCTTTTCACTGGAGTTGCGACAAAACACAACCCATGAAGAAACAGGCTCATTAGTCAGTGACAGGGAGGTCGTCTGCTGGGGGGAGAAACAAACGAGCGCGCTTAGGAAGGTGTACACCGCCAGTGGTCTACCTTGTGTTTACACCTCCGTGCTAAGATAGCTCATTATTGACGTCATTAATAAACTTGGCACCTGGCCTGAAGGAATTACGGTCCGGATTATCGGACCAGAAAGGCAGAAAACCTGGAGCTTGTCTGCCTTAATGGAATCTGTCCTTTTTAATTAGTAAATCAGTTTTACAATATAATTCGCATTCCATGTAGTATTCGTGGATATTAAAATACTGTTAAATACACGTCACACATGTAAGTCTAGCCTCAAGTATTCACACATCTATGTCTAGCTTCAAATATTCACACATCTATGTCTAGCTTCAGCCATTCATACTTGTTCGACTAGCTTCGAAGTATTCATGGCACACGTAATGAGTAAATTTCTTACGAAAACGTGTTTACACACGTAATTAGTTAATTTCTAACCCCCTTGTTTATTGAACAAACAAACAAACAAACAAACAAACAAACAAACAAATAAACAAACAAACAAACAAACAGAGAAATTCACACACCGCCCCGTCTACTGTACAAATGTCAACAACTTATAGCACACTCCAGCCCATACACCATACATATCTCATAAGGGCTAGCACACTCCTACCCATCTACCATCCAGATTTGATAAGGACTAACACACTCCTACCCATCTACCATCCATATCTCATAAGAGCTTGTTTAAAAAAAAAAGCTTCTTTCCTTCCACAACGCTGAACGGCCTAAACCTATGAAACTAAATCTTCAACTGTTGCACCGGGCTACCTCCATCGACACCCCCTCCCCATCCTGTCCTGTGCCCCCAACAATTGCCAACATCCCCCCCTCCCCTGGACCAACAAAGAGTTTGAGTTTATTTATCCGGGGCTTTTTATTATTATCTTACCTGAGATAAAGGTGCCATTAATAACTGACAATATCGCACCTGAGTTCTAGTCCTGGTATGTCGGGCTGATACAAGATTCCATTGTTGCTGGCCTAGTGTGTGTGTGTGGGGGGGGGGGGGGGCTGTACAAGAAGGGGGCGTCAAGGTGGGCTGTCACGTGACTTGCGTAGACCTGGTCATGTGACGTTTGATGACGGTAGTATGACTTGTGGTCACGGACGTAGGTCTGTAGATCCAGAACCGCATGTGACTGTCTGTTGGTCCTGTATGCTTTACCACACCATTTATCTGTTGGTCCTGTATGCTTTACCACACCATTAATCCGATTACCAGAAATCCCGAGTTTTCCGCATACATTTTTTATTTTCTCGTCCACGAAGTAGGCCTATAGAAGAAGGTTTTGTAATCGTGCAATAGAAATCCAAATTTTAACAAATCTCCACGTTTTACTCTTCGATGAGTCTAAAAAACTTAGTTTTACAATTTTGTCTGTATGTCTGTATGTAAATAACGGTACTAATTTGTAGTTCTGTGCCAACTTTTGAACGATATCCGGTAACCAGAAGTGGTACTTACACTATTTCCGGTTTCTAAAATAACTTGAGTACCGTTTAAGTTAGGTGAATGAAATTCCACCCAATAGATTACATTATAAGTGCATGCATGTGCATGTCTCTACAAAATTTTAACGATTTCTGTTATCCGGAAACATTATATGCATTATTTAACTAATGCGTCCGTTAGTTCGACAAAATGTCTTATCTAGTAAAAGATCTTATTCTTGGATTATTCGCAATTTTTGAGTGACCTCCAGTAAACGGAAGTGGTACTTTATTTCTGGTTTCTAAAATTAAAAACTTGAGCACCATTTCAATTAGGTGAACGAAATTTTAACATAGGCATAAGATCGTATCCTCTTGATTTTATTTTATTAAACGATTTCTGGTGACCGGAAGTAGTACTTTACACAATTTCCGACTTCCGAAAAAAAACTCCTACCGGACCGATATAATCTTGACGTAGGCTGGGCTGGACGACATGCATTATGACATAAGAGTTGGTCGAATTAGATGGTTAATTAACTTTTAAAAAATGAATCAACTTTACCATTATACAACACTACTTTTTCGCTATATCCAATATACACACTGCTTAAGTTAATTTGGTGCGCTATTTTTTTTTGGCACGAGATGATATTATATTGAAAAGATTATAAAGGAGAGTTGAGGTGAGATCACTCCGGCTTTATTTACTTTATCGTATACGGAATATAAAACTTTATCGTATACGGAATATAAAACGTATCGTATACGGAATATATAGGATGCACTGAATTCGTGCAAAAAATTCGAAATCGAGATTTTGACAAATGTTGACGATTAAAATTAAAACCTTCCGGAGCCGAAAAAAACATATTGTGCGATGCTGTCCGTCTGTGTGTGTGTGTGTGTGTGTGTGTGTGTGGTTGTGTGTGTGTGTGTGTGTGTGTGTGTTTGTGTGTGCCTGTAAAGTAGATCATTTGAGTACCGATTCAGTTATGTTGACGAAATGTCATTACTGACGTATTATATCAAATTTGCAATTTTCTAACAACTTTAGAGCGATTTCCTGAAACCAGAAGTGGTACTTGATTACACTTACGTTGGATTACTTGAGTACTCTTTCAGCTAGGTAGAAGAACTTTCATGTGATATATGTGATTTTTTTTGAGTGAGTATAAGCTGTTTCGTGTGGTTATATGTGAAATACATGTGCTCTTGTTTATAGTGAGGATAATTGAGTGATGTTTCTAGTGATGTTCATATGATTTCACTTCGGTTAATTACCACTTTCCAGGCTGTCCCCGAACCCGCAACCAAAAGCCATACATCATCTGACAAATACCTTACAAGGACGAGAGCAGGCCGCGTAAGGCTCACCGCGCCAGTTGAAAGGGGAACCATGCAGCTAGTACTTGTTGGGAGTTCTGTCCCTTTGTCGTCTCTAGCCGAGTGGCCGCCTCGGGCAAGAAGGTAAACTGGCGCATTGTCCTACCAGCGCATTGTCCTGCCAGCATATTGTCCTCGGCGGACAGTTGGTGACACGTGACAAATGGAGGAAGAAATCTGAAGGACGAGGACAAAATTGTGGAGTTAATCGTTTTCATAAATGGTCGGCCATTGACTTGCTACCGTCCGATGGTCGGCCATTGACTTGCAACTGCTACCGTCCATGTGATGGTTGGCCATTGACTTGCTACCGTCCATGTGATGGTTGGCCATTGACTTGCTACCGTCCATCTGATGGTCGGCCATTGACTTGCTACCGTCCATTTGATGGTCGGCCATTGACTTGCTATCGTCCATGTGATGGTCGGCCATTGACTTGCTACTGTCCATTTGATCCATGTGATGGTCGGCCATTGACTTGCTACCGTCCATTTGATGGTCGGCCATTGACTTACTACCGTCCTTGTGGTCGAATAAAAAATGTATTGATTAAATAAAAATCTGATGATAGATTACTGACGCAATTAAAAGCATAATAGCCGATTCATCTTGTTTAATATGTAAATCAATATTTGAGCCGTCAAACTGAGGTGAACAGTTTTGATGAATGAGACATTTTGATTAACGGCGGATTTTATGTTTTCCTCAAAGCTGGGGGGTTTGACGTTTGCTATTTTTAACCATTGGAAATTTCCGTTTAGTTCTCGTGTCATTTTAAGTGCTTTAAAAGCATGTTATATGGATCTGAGTTTTTAAAAGGCTAGCTTATAAAAACATTTGCTTTTAATCTAATCAACCTAAGCATTCTATTAGGAATTTTTTTTTTAAATTATATCTTAGGTGTTTTAATTCAAGTACTATGTTATGAAAAGCAAAGTTTCTTTCGGGCAAGGGGGGGGAGGACTTGAAACTTTGGGTGGGGGTGGGGTAGGACTTAAATTGCCGGGGTGAGATGGCGACACTGGCTAAAGTGTATTTTCCATAGAAATTTTATTTTTATTCTATTTCGTCCGGGGGACAGTGCCCCTGCTCCACCCCCCCCCCCCCTTCCCAGAGACGCCTGAAAGAATCTGCTGGAAAGTGTAGATGTGGTGGTGTATGTGGTGGATTTGTTGGTTAGATGTAGTGGGAAAGATAAATCATCCCCCTCCCGCGTACACGTAAATTATGCTACCCCCTCCGCCCCTCCTCAGTCTCTACTTCATCTCCCCCTCCCCCCCCCACCCTCCCGTCCCCACGGTGGAGTGACAACTTTTGATGAGCCAGTCCTCGTTGTTTCGTGATCCAGCATGACCCTTTGTTTTGGCCGTCCAGACGGCCGTGGTCTGGCTGTTACCTCAACCCTCCCCTGTCGTATGTTCCCCGGCAGTTCATGTTTGTGCCCCCCCCCCCCCCCCCACGTGACACACATTTCACTTGTAATTTTCTGATTTTGAATTTAGTAACTCGCAGTTTAGTGACCTAATTCAAATCGCGAGTTAAACAATTTCAAATCTTGTACAATAGATACTAATTGTTTTATCTGAAACTGTACAAATTAGGGTCGTATTCCAATTTCAAATTCGTGACAGAGAAAGCTTTGTAAAGTCCCCTACTTAATAATTAAGTTCTAAAAAAAAAATCGACAAATTAAATGGTACTCAAACCGGCACTTATAATCAGAGGGGGGAAAAACAAACCGACGCTCATAATCTGAGGGGGGGGGGGGGGGGGTAACACATAAGTAATGGCATCATGCAGTTAAACCACAACAGTCGCTAGATTATTTATAAACGTTAAAACTTCTGTAATTAAAGAAATTTGATAGTGTGATTTTTTTAAGTATTATCTTTGTATAAATGCGATGTATTTGACACTAAAATGTTATATAATAGTGGGCTTTGTCTAAAGCAGGGGTCTCCAAACTTTTCAGCCCGAGGGCCGCATTAACTATCAAATATAAGTTCGGGGGCCAGAGTTTCTTCCAGGCATCTCTTCGGATATATATATATATATATATATATATATATATATATATATATATATATATATATATATATATATATATATATATATATATATATATATATATTCAAATTTCAAGTACCCCTACCCGAGAAAAAAAGCCTGAAAGAAACATTGTCGAGGACCGACAACAGACTCTAGGTCCAAGTTTGTTCTCAAATTTTTCTCAAAAAGATCTCCGAGGGCCGGATGAGATGACCTCGCGGGCCGCATCCGGCCCGCGGGCCGTAGTTTGGAGACCCCTGGTCTAAAGGTATATATTAGAGGGGTTTGTCCAATGTTTACAAAATAGAGCGTGTGTAATCTTGAAACTTTTTTTTATCTATATGGTGAGGGGGCGGGAGGGCTGATTGTGACGGCTTTTAATCATAGCTACCTGGACGGCCAAATAATCGCTTAATCTTCCTATTGTACGCCGACATAATCCCCGTCTACCTGTGGTTGGGTTGAAAGCCAGATCGTGGTTAATGGGAGCGCTGAAGATTAATTAAACAATAGCGCCAAGATTAATTAAAACGGTACGCTAGATGTTCATGTGGCCAATTACGTCCGTGTGCGATCAACTCGGCCGCTTAAGATGATCAAAGGCAGCCCTCAGATCAGAAGCCGCCGGGACGGGAGTGAGCGACCCTTATGATAAATATTAATGGATCTGTTGAGAGTGGCGTCCCCTTGTTTCGGGTTAATTATTTATTTAGGTATTACGAGCCTGTGGTAACATGGTCGTTATTAGGATAGACGTGGCCCACGTGACGTCATCTAAGTGGCGCGGTCCTGGGTTCAGTGGACGTCAGCTCTGAGGGGGGGGGGATGTTTACCAGGGAGGGCATAACGAGAGAGGGCACAACGAGAGAGGGCATAACGAGAGAGGGCACAATGAGAGAGGGCACAATGAGAGAGGGCGCAATGAGAGAGGGCTCGACAAGAAAGAGCACAACGAGACTGTGCATAGCAGAAAGTATAACGAGAGAGGGCATAACAAGAGAGGGCACGAAAAAACATGGCATAACAAGAGAGGGCACGACAAGAGAGGGCACATCAATTTATCAAGAGATGAGCAAGCTGTTTAGGGGGTCCCAAAATCCAATCATAATTAAATATTTGTAAACGACCTGACCCGCGGCGTATCATACGCCGCGATTAAGTTGTTTTATTTTCTACTTTTCAGAACTTCATAGTTAGTGAATTTCGTGCACATTGGTTGCGTTTTTGTAAATAAAAACAAAGCTACTAGCACGGTATTAACTCTACAATCTCTAACCCATTCTGTATATCACATCCTCCGGCATGCCAGATTTGTGGCTTCTACTCACAGTTATGGCCGGCAATGAAATGCTTATACAAAAATTTAAAAAAATTATGTTACAAATCTGAATTATTTCAGGCTTTAAATCAGACGGGGTCATGGTGGATGGGTAATGTGTGTGAGGGGGTGGGGTGGATGGGTAATGTAGCAGACACTGACCTCAGAAATAGCAGACACTGACCCCCACAAATAGCAAAAACTGACCCCACAAGTATCAAATGGTGACCCAAAAATTGGCAAACAATGATCTCTCATCCCAGCAAGTAGCTAACAGTAACCCCGAATCTCAAAGTTGATTGTCACCAGGAGCCATCGTGACTCAACAATGCTGACCTTTCCATAGTGACCTATCCATTATGACCAATCCATAGTGACCTATCCATTATGACCAATCCATAGTGACCTATCCATAGTGTGAGCTATCCCCCCCCCCCCAAAGCCAGGTGAGTAACAAATTGACCTAATCCCACTTATGTTTAATAACTCACCCGACCAGTCAACGCAATTTGACCATCCACACCGCGCCAAACCAATATTTGTGAACTGACATTTGATTGGTTGACTGATTCCATTCCTTGCATCCATTGGTCGAGAGGGGGTAAACACAGCATATTTCAATAAATCGTTACACATCAAAGAGCTAAAACTTGCACGGTACGGAGGGGGATGAAAGGTGGTTTTGTGGCCAAATTAGCGGGCTGGTGGTTTTATTTTCACCTGCTTGGGTGAACAATATCTACACAGCGTGTTCGGGAGTTTAGAATGGTTTACTTTCGAGAGGTCACGTGATTTGATGAAACAAATTACGGCGGGTGGTGTCTGGTCTAGAGGTTAGCACTGACCAAATGGTCGATGTCTGGTCTAGAGGTCAACACTGACCAAATGGTCGATGTCTGGTCTAGAGGTCAGCACTGACCAAATGGTCGATGTCTGGTCTAGAGGTCAACACTGACCAAATGGTCGATGTCTGGTCTAGAGGTCAGCACTGACCAAATGGTCGATGTCTGGTCTAGAGGTCATCACTGACCAAATGGTCGATGTCTGGTCTAGAGGTCAGCACTGACCAAATGGTCGATGATGTCATAGTCAAAGATACGTGGCTGACTAAACCAGCTTATTCATAGCAATTAACTGAATTTGTTTGTATGATTTTGAAGGCATTGTAATGTATTAAACCTATGGGGGCGTAGAAAAGGCTCGTTAGATATCAAGTAGGTGCTTTTTGTTCCAAATTTATGATGTTCATGGCCGTGATTTGGTAGAGGCCGATAATGTTGTTGGCTGTTGTTTGGGAGGGGGTGGTGAGTGGGGGTGGGGGTGAGAAGGCGATTGCTGACCTGAGTTCTGGACTACAAAACTGGAGTTTGAGTCTGCACGAGTTCACTCAGCGCTATTGGGTACCTGGCATAAATTATGGTGATGGAATCAAGACCCCTGGAGCTTATTGCTTTAATTTTTAATTTTTGTAAACGATGGTCTAAAGCAGTGGTCTCCAAACTTTTCAGCCGGAGGGCCGCATTAACTATCAAATATAAGTTCGGGGGCCAGAGTTTCTTCCAGACATCTCATTGGGGTGGCATTTTTCCGCAGCCACCTACAACAAACATTTTTTTCCGTGGACAAAAAGATCTCCGAGGGCCGGATGAGAGAACCTCGCGGGCCGCATTCGGCCCGCGGGCCGTAGTTTGGAGACCCCTGGTCTAAAGTGACTACGACTAAATGTTTTTTGGAAAGACTAAGCCATTAGTAGCTGATAGTCACACATCAGTCTGTCACTTGGATAGAGGGTAAGCTATGATTAAACACGAACTAGGGCTGTGACTTTAGAGGGGGGAGAGGTAGTGACAAAGTCACAACTTAACGTGATACAGCAGTTGATTGCTGGATCGACGTCCGCGGCGAGGCTTGTTGGACCAGCAGGTCAAATGATATATTGGTCGTGTGGGGGTACTTCATGTATGGTGTCAGTTGGCTACTGGTCATTCATGTGCATGTATTGGTTGACTAGGGATCTATATCGTGTTGTTCATGTGACTAGGAGACAAAACTTTAAAAAAAATGAAAACAAAAGAATGCTGTAAACCTTTTATTGGTGTCATGGTGAGTACAATCTAGTTTGACAAGCACACACGTAACAGATAGTTTTCCCTGAGACCATTACATCGTTTATTTATTCAAGCAACAATCAGCAACACAAAATATCCTGGCTACATATATGTACATTTATCTGGTAGGTTCTGGATGCCATAGCGGGTTACCGTAGGTAGGTTCTGGGTACCATAGCGGGTTACCGTAGGTAGGTTCTGGGTACCATAGCGGGTTACCGTAGGTAGGGTCTAGGTGCCATTGAACGGGGAAATAATTGTTCCTTTAGTCACCTGACATTTCAAACATCACAAAAAAAAAACATGAATTTGTATTTACATTTTTTATACAAGTCGAGTGGTAAGAAATCTGACATTGCTTCCTTCCTAATATGGGAAGAAACTGGTGTAAATGAAGTCGGCAAATTGCGACCTATGGCCTGGGCGCCACTGATGGAGAGCCTTAGGGGCTCCCAATAGATTTGGGCGCCTGATAGGTTTGGGCGCGACAAAGGTTGCGGGTAAAGAAAAATATTAAATGTAATGACTGACATCTAGGGCCCAAATCAGAAGCTCCGGCAGTGGTGTAGCGAGATGGGGTGTGTGTCATTGGTAGGAGTCAAATCCATGATGGGGGTGGGGGCACTGTCATGCTGCTCCGCCCTCGGTACGACACACAATGTTGATGCCCATGTTGATGTCCAGCGTTAGAGAGCTGGTACGATACACGGGCCCAATGTTGATGTCCAGCGTTAGAGAGTTGGTACGACACACGGGCCCAATGTCCAGCGTTAGAGAGTTGGTACGACACACGGGCCCAATGTTGATGTCCAGCGTTAGAGAGTTGGTACGATACACGGGCCCAATGTTGATGTCCAGCGTTAGAGAGTTGGTACGACACACGGGCCCAATGTCCAGCGTTAGAGAGTTGGTACGACACACGGGCCCAATGTCCAGCGTTAGAGAGTTGGTACGATACACGGGCCCAATGTCCAGCGATAGAGAGTTGGTACGACACACGGGCCCAATGTCCAGCGATAGAGAGTTGGTACGATACACGGGCCCAATGTCCAGCTTTAGACAGTTTGTCCCCGGATGATGCGGGAACTCAGTCGATGCCGAAAGGAAACATTGGCAGCATGAATGGGAAGGGGGGAGTCCCGCCTGAAGGGTTCACTGGAATTCTGGGTAACGGTTTCCTGAACATGACGTCATCAAAACTGGCTCGCTTCTCGGGGTGGAAAGCCAGTTCGTGTTCTGGGATATGGGATTTTAAAAAACTTGAGGCACCTGGGGCGTCTCCTGGAGTAAAGGGGAAAATTGGAGGCATTTGGTAGGCGGGGCTGACGTAGGGGGCGCCCCGGGGGTACAGTAGAGAGAGAAGACTGGCGGGTTGACTGGGCAGTTGACTCGACCCCGGGGGACCGTGCGGGAACGAAGCCGACGCGGCCGCAGCGAGGTAGGCGTACAGGTGGTGGTCCGGTGCTATCCCGTACGGCCAGGTTAGGGACAGTCTCTGCCGCTTGTCTTTCATGCGTCTGTTCTGGAACCACACCTAAAGGATATAAAGAAACAAATCAGTGTTGGTGTGAGTAGGTGCCGATCTAGGCTTTTGGTGGGATTTTTTTTAGCGAGGAGGTGGGGGAGGGCGAGGTTGCAGTACTTGAGAGAAATCTCTAAAAATAGATTTGTGTATTGATCAGTAAAAAAAACAACGAGGTCTGACCTTGATAGTGCTCTCTGGAAGGTTCATGGAGGCCGCCAGTTCGCATCTCTTAGGGCGGGATATGTAGTTTTCCTTAGAGAACTCCTGCTCGAGCTTGGTGATCTGGTCCTTGGTGAAGGCTGTCCTGTAGCGCCGTGACTGGTTGTCGGTGGGGGAATCTGGGGGAGAGGCATGGTATTCTGGTCAGCTGGGCACAGGGGTAGTACACTGGGCACAGGGGTGCTACACTGGGCAGAGGGGTGGTACACTGGTCAGAGGGGTGCTACACTGGTCAGCTGGGCACAGGGGTGGTACACTGGGTAGAGGGGCACAGGGGTGGTACACTGGGCAGAGGGGTGGCACTTTGGGCAGAGGGGTGGTATATAGCAGCTGGGGTGGAAGTATGGTATGCTTGGGGCTGCATCTTCTTACCTTTGTGCAATATAGTGTTCCTATATGCGTCAGTTAATGAGATTTAATACACAGTTTAATACATCGTATATAATTACGATTTTTTTTTAAACAAGTGAACACCATGTCTGCCAATGCAGACATTTTTGCCGTTTCCATTCCTTGAACTATCAAACTGAATAGCCATCTTTTTTTTTCTTCCCGCATGTATTCGATACCAGGCCCCAAAGGCCAACCGCTAACCGTCTCCGCGCCGTATCACCTGGGATTTGTTCCGCTTCTAATCCCGCGCTGAGAAACGAAATCTCCCAACTTTATCATTCAAACTTTAATACGCCTGCACGCATACGTGGTCACCAGTGTGAACTGCGCATGCATGATCGCCAGTGTGAACTGCGCAATAGTTAGGTGCTGGGGTAGAAAAATCAGGGATAAACGTTTCCAGCCAATTAAAGTTGCCCGTTTAACCCCCTCCCTCCCCAGCCTGTTCACAATGAAGCGATAACACCGCTATACCCCCAATTAAACAATCCAATGTGGTGTTCTCTCCCCTTTAACCGATGCTTCACTGACGCTGTTTACACTTTTAAAAGCGCTCTTCTGTCCAGGGGACGATACTCGCTCTAATACTAAAGGGACATAACGCGTATCTTTAAAAAGTCTTTCGCAGACAAGTTTTAAATCGACACCATTAAGACAGGTGAGCGATGTTTTCGGTGCTGCGTTAATTGTTTGTGTGAGTGGGTAACATTAACAAAGAAAATAATATAGGACTCATAGAATTACATCATTATTAAGGGAATAATTATAACAAAACATACCTAAAGCAGTTAGTTTGTATGTATTATTCAGTGGTAGAATTTGGACTAATAAAATAGCAGATATACTATTTGTAAGTACATCGTACAGTACAATATTTAAACTGACTTAGCAATGTAAAGGCGAACATAAACAAACATATAACACGTATCAAGAGGACAATAGACAACAAATACAGAAAAACTGAATATAACGAATCACATCTGCATCAATATGGTGTAACCCCCCCCCCCCCCCCCACCCCCCATTGGTGACGCGTATGTGTATAGAGCTCAAATCGCCCTCCATTGATCTGCAGGTGTTGAAAGTTGACCCATGAAATTACGCCAAACGATCAAAGCCGGTTAATTGAGAGCAACATTAATTGGGTGGCTTGGTTTTTATGGCCTGCTACAATATAGGCATAGTTTGTGTGGGGAGTTTACCGAATACACCCGTTCCTCTCCACCCCACCCCCACACAGCACAAAGTTCAAACCCTCTTTGTCTAGACACTGCTAAGACTAAACCACTGGGGTGAATGGGTTTATTTTACAAGGTGACGTGAATTCTGGCCGATCGTAAAGTGGGTGATACAGGGGTTCGTTGTGCGACTGATGACGTCAGCCAGTGGACAACACCCTGGTCAGTTTAACGACCACGAGCCAGCTGCTAAAAATAGAGGTCACGTTACACCGGCTCTCTCCCCCCACCCCCACCCCACCCCCAGACAGAGAGTAGCTGTACACGCCGTGTGGAAAGCTGGGTGTTGGTCATGTGCACTTTAGTGCTACTCAAGTCTGGGTACTGTTTTACTGCTGGGTGTTGGTCATGTGCACTTTAGTGCTACTCAAGTCTGGGTACTGTTTTACTGCTGGGTGTTGGTCATGTGCACTTTAGTGCTACTCAAGTCTGGGTACTGTTTTACTGCTGGGTGCTGGTCATGTGCACTTTAGTGCTACTCAAGTCTGGGTACTGTTTTACTGCTGGGTGTTGGTCATGTGCACTTTAGTGCTACTCAAGTCTGGGTACTGTTTTACTGCTGGGTGTTGGTCATGTGCACTTTAGTGCTACTCAAGTCTGGGTACTGTTTTACTGCTGGGTGTTGGTCATGTGCACTTTAGTGCTACTCAAGTCTGGGTACTGTTTTACTGCTGAGTTCTGGTCATGTGCACTTTAGTGCTACTCAAGTCTGGGTACTGTTTTACTGCTGGGTGTTGGTCATGTGCACTTTAGTGCTACTCAAGTCTGGGTACTCTTTTACTGCTGAGTTCTGGTCATGTGCACTTTAGTGCTACTCACGTATGATTCAAAAGGCAACAAAGGAACACAGACAATTGATAGTGTGGCAAGCATGGGTCAGCAAGGGAACAGTGCGGCGAGCATTGGTCAGCAAGGGAACACAGTGTGGCAAGCATTGGGTCAGCAAGGGAACAGTGCGGCGAGCATTGGGTCAGCAAGGGAACACAGTGCGGCGAGCATGGGTCAGCAAGGGAACACAGTGCGGCGAGCATTGGGTCAGCAAGGGAACACAGTGCGGCGAGCATGGGTCAGCAAAGGGAACAGTATGGCAAGCATGGGTCAGCAAGGGAACACAGTGTAGCGAGCATGGGTCAGCAAGGGAACAGTGCGGCGAGCATTGGGTCAGCAAGGGAACAGTGCGGCGAGCATTGGGTCAGCAAGGGAACACAGTGTGGCAAGCATTGGGTCAGCAAGGGAACACAGTGTGGCAAGCATTGGGTCAGCAAGGGAACAGTGCGGCGAGCATTGGGTCAGCAAGGGAACACAGTGCGGCGAGCATGGGTCAGCAAGGGAACAGTGCGGCGAGCATTGGGTCAGCAAGGGAACAGTGCGGCGAGCATTGGGTCAGCAAGGGAACAGTGCGGCGAGCATTGGGTCAGCAAGGGAACAGTGCGGCGAGCATTGGGTCAGCAAGGGAACACAGTGTGGCAAGCATTGGGTCAGCAAGGGAACACAGTGCGGCGAGCATTGGGTCAGCAAGGGAACACAGTGCGGCGAGCATGGGTCAGCAAAGGGAACAGTATGGCAAGCATGGGTCAGCAAGGGAACACAGTGTAGCGAGCATGGGTCAGCAAGGGAACACAGTGCGGCGAGCATGGGTCAGCAAGGGAACAGTGCGGCGAGCATGGGTCAGTAAGAGAAAAACACCAGTTTTACCGCCTATTCTATACACAACATGTAAACTATTCCTGTACATGGAAGAATTGTGTTGATGTCTGACCACAACAAACCACGTGGTTTTCTACAGCTAAACCTGTTTGATAACAACCCAAACAGCGGCTATATAACAAACCACACAGCGCTATATAACAAACCACACAGCGCTATATAACTCACACATAGGCTATATAACAAACCACACAGCGCTATATAACTCACACATAGGCTATATAACAAACCACACAGCGCTATATAACTCACACATAGGCTATATAACAAACCACACAGCGCTATATAACTCACACATAGGCTATATAACAAACCACACAGCGCTATATAACTCACACATAGGCTATATAACAAACCACACAGCAGCTATATAACTCACACATAGGCTATATAACAAACCACACAGCGCTATATAACTCACACATAGGCTATATAACAAACCACACAGCAGCTATATAACTCACACATAGGCTATATAACAAACCACACAGCAGCTATATAACTCACACATAGGCTATATAACAAACCACACAGCGCTATATAACTCACACATAGGCTATATAACAAACCACACAGCGGCTATATAACTCACACATCGGCTATATAACAAACCACACAGCTGCTTTAAGTACCCACCCAGCTGCCAACACCCACACAACTGCTGTTACACCCCTCACAACTGCTGTCACACCCCACCCAACTGCTGTTACACCCCACCCAACTGCCAACACCCACTACAACCCGCCGCTCCTAACTGCGCCAATACAAACAACACTTGCAACACGGCCCGTTCAGCCACCGGCAACGACTTTTTAAAATTGTTTATTTACACATTCTATGAGCCCGAGTGATTGATCATTAATACTTTAGCGGCGGTATCGATCTCCTTTTCTCCTTCCAAATATCGCTAAGCCGCTCTTTTAACATCAAAGGCGCCGTTAATTCGATTAGCAAGCGGATATGGGCCGATTGAGTCGGCCTTTTACCACCTCTCTCACACCTTGTGTTGGGGCTAGATGAGGCGGAACGAGGGCTGCCTGTCTTTTGATAGCGCCGAGAAGAAAAGATTTGATTGGCTAATGATTGTAGACGTGAATTATCCCTACCGGTCGTTGGGGGCTAATTATTGCCGTAGGATTACGTCATTACGTCACTGGAAGCCATTTCCGGTTTTCAACATCAGATCAGAAATAAGGGTCGCAGACGGCGCTTGGAGGGAGGTATTTTATGGCGGCCATCAGGTGGTGGGGGGGGGGGTTCTGATTCTAGCAACAGATAGGGGCTGGACATCCCGGCGGTGGACGGGGGGAGATCCAGAGACGGGTCAGCCGCGGAGGGACATTAATCTGTCATAAAAACATTAGGGGCCCTAGACTGGACGCTTAAAACGGCATTAAGGTCTCCTCAAGCAGACGTGGAGAGGGTTGGTGCGATGATGGACAATGTCAGAGGGTCGGGTTCGGCATAAAAGCGCGGGAAGCGGGTGGTGGGGGCGATGAAGGAGGGCATCGAGTTACTTAATGTATTCAAAATGGCCCTGGAGTATGACAATGGTTTTATGCTTGTCCTATGTGCTTGATAATATTCCTGATCTCCGCCAGACCATCTTAAGGTGGCCAGATAACACTTGTGACACCTTGTTGGTTGAGAGCTACGGGCCTCAAGCTTCTAATGGCTAGCTACTATTCAGTTTCTTCCAGGCATCTTTTCGGAGGGGCTGTGCCCCTGCTCCCCCCCCCCCCCCTTTCCCCCCCCCCATGGAATTTATGCAGAACACATACTTTTACTATTGACCGCCCCCCCCCCCCCCGGAGAAAAAAGTCTGAAAGAAACACTGCTACTATTTCGTCAATGAGCCCAGTATGATTCGAACCAGGCACTTTAAGTCGGGGTTTGGGTATCCTACACAACAAACCACCACACGTATGTTGCATAAGTTTTAACATACGGAACAATTACATTAAAATGCTCCACCTCTCATAATGTCACATACATAAATTAACATAAATCAACATAATGTGCAACTATTCAAGTTTTTTAACTCAAATAAAGCCCAAGCGAGAGCCACGCGTTGCAAACAACATATAGAGCACAGTGGCAATGAGATTTGAACCCAGACCCCATGTTTCTCCCACATCAATTCGGTACTCTGACCCACGTGACATGACGTCATGTTTACTTAGCAGAGACGTTCATTTGTCATAATGAGCAACAAGTCAACGGTAATTTGTCATAATGAGCAACAAGTCAATTCCTCTCGTTTGTTATCATCTCTTTTATCTAGGTTTATTGCGCCACATCGCGCGCCCGGGGGGGCCGGGGTTTCTTCTAATGACGGTCATTAGTGGCACCCTCGCAGTCGGCTCGTGTGTTGGCGGGGTGATTGCGTTCTGTTCTCATCCTCTGGCTAAATAGACCGTTACTGTGTGACAAATGAGGGGAGGCAATGACGCGTTTCGCCAGACTAACAGTTGAGGGGAGGAGGGGGGACTTGTACGGCTAATAGAGGAGTTGACGAACTATCCTACACTTGTCATTTCATGGGCAACAATTAATCACACAGATACACCACACGTACTATAATATATGTGTGCATACATAGACTGACAATTATGTATACATGTGCGCATATATATCTAGGTATAGGCAACTTATTTGGGGAATGGCCATTTTTAAAACTACTTTATGTACGGTGTACAGTTAACTACCTGGATGTATATGAGAAGAAAAATCTGCCTGCATATAAACCATCCTCCTCTAGTAAACGAGCTCTATTGTTTTAATTGTCGCTTGCTGTTTGTGACCTCTGACCTGACCTATGTTTGACCTCGGACCTGTATCTTATAATACAAGAAAAAGTGGACCTACCTCTTAGGTAATTAAACTGAGATCCAGGTGATGACGCGGGGCCAGGTGACGTCATGTCGCGTATCTCATCTGCCGTGCCGGTGACGTCACGTCGGTACATGTCGCTTGGATCTTGTTTTGACGTCACCGTCTCCTCTATGGTGCGTAATTTCTTATGTGGTCTGTGCTCCCAAGGTTGGCTGGCGTGGTGGTGGGCGTGGGACGGGGAGGGTGGGGACCTTTCCCTCACGGGTGGGTACACGCCAGCGTGGTGGTGGACGTGGGACGGGGAGGGTGAAGACCTTTCCCTCACGGGTGGGTACACGCCAGTATGTTGGTGGGCGTGGGACGGGGAGGGTGGGGACCTTTCCCTGACGGGTGGGTACACGCCAGCGTGGTGGTGGGCGTGGGACGGGGAGGGTGGGGAACTTTCCCTCAGAGGTGGGTACACGCCAGCGTGGGAGAATGACCTGTCCTGGTAGGCGGGGGAGCGGGGCGAGTTCCTGCCGTTGGTCTTTGAGAAGGCTGAGATGTGGGTCCCCACCCCCAGGCCCGGGGGTGATGAAATCTGGAGGCTACCCTGGGAATGTAAGTGTTCCAGTCCTGCATCACGTCTGCTGTTGTCCACAGTTTCCTGCCCGCCGTGACCACCCCTGCCCGTGAAACTGTCATGAGGGTGAGCTACATCCGGGCTAGTACAGCGCTGACCTAGATCGTGGTGGTGTCCACCAACGGAAACCACGTGACGCTGAGAGACCGGCGCTGCCAGGCCAGGCACCACGAAGGGTGGGGGGTGAAGTGGTCGGTGCTGGTTCAACAGCTCCGTCCAGTGACCTTGACCCATGAACGTGGAGTGACGTAACCGCTCCTCCCTCAACTGAGCCTCGAAGTGCCGGTAGTCTGGCACTGTCCTCGGGTAGTCTACCAGTCGGTCTTCACGTCCATGACACGTGGTGACGTCATCTTCGGGAATGTCCGTTTTTAACGGCGAGTTTTGTAACGTCGCCGCCTGCAAGCAATCGTCCTGTTTAAAGCCAGCCTTCAAGTCCTTGTGGCAGGCTCGCGCGTCACCGCCGTCCTCGTCCTCCGATTTGGAGTTCGAATCCCTGCTGGAGGGGGATAATCGATCGTCTACGTCACAGCTTTCGTCATCGGTGACGTCATCGATGTTGATGTCTGAATCGTCATCATTGTGAGAGGGTGTGGGGTCGGCTGTTGGCTTTGACTGCATTTTACAACCGCCAAGCCTAATTGTGACCAAAAAAATACAACATGTCGTCAGTAAAACATTAATTAGCTGATTCAGAGATGTATAAAACTTAGAACACTAATAACACAAATTAGTCACGTGCTCATCAGCATGAAGCTGCTTGCTTTTTACAATAATAAATAACATTTATCTAATAGATATAATAAAAACAACACAATATTAAAAATGTCTATAATTTTTAAAAAATAATGTTACACTAAACATTGCAATAAATATTTTAGCAGTGTAAATGCAATACTAGCAAATATTTTATTTCCATTTTTAAATATATCTCCGTGTAGATTAATTCTCGTATAATTGCGCATTTTTTAAGATCTCCGTGTATTTTATTTCTGTGTACAATTTTAAATATAAATAATTATTTTTGTAGATTTCTGTCTTTTTAAAAGTTAAATATGTTTAAACATGTTAGTATTATTTTGTTTCCTGCGTATTTTTTTTTATATAAATATTTAAACGGTGTATGCCCTATACTTAATACATTTTTTTTTAAATGTCCGTGTTCACGTATTTCTCTTTATTACTAATTTTTTATACTAATTTTATTTATGAAATATTTTTAAAATGTCTTTCGGTATATTATTTGTCTTTAGTTCCGTGGTTTCAGTGTTTGTATTGGTAATACACGGTTGCCTCCGACTCTTATGTTGTTCTTTACAAAACAAAGTGATGAACACCGGCGTTTAATTTACACAATACTTGAACTCAGTGAATTTTAACAGATATGGAAATAAAGTGAAAAAAAAAACAGAATCGATCTATATCAGAGGACTTTTGTTTAGAGTGATGTAGATGACTGGCATTTAATTTATGGAGAATGTTAGGGAATAAACCGTTTTATTGTTCGGAAAATGATGCGCACTGATCAAATATGATTTAATCAAATTTCTTATGACGTGGGTAGTGACTGGGTTTCTTGTAAAAATGAACAAATTTTTTGATAATGGTTTTATTATTAAAACCTACACAATAGGATAGACGGTATCTTCAATAAAATATAGGTCTGGGAGTGGGGGTTAGGACTTTGGTATCGTTATTGGCGATACTAGCTATTCGAATATGTAAGTATCGCTAATCAACAACTTCCGTTTAATTGTAGTCAGAGTATCAATCATAGCATCATTTAGAATCTCATAACAAACTAAACCTAAGCACACAACTTAGGGTACGACTAAGCGAACTGAGCCCAAAGTCTCACCTAGCTTAAAGATGTGGGTGTGAGAAATAGAGGGTCGAGGTGACATGGAAACTATGGTTATCGGGACTCTGCTGGTGAGGGACATTTAAAGGCGTGGCTGTGGGAATTTGAGTGACAATGGGTGTGTAGATGAACCTAAGTAATATCACATGGCGACAAGTGCCAGATCGGCACTTGTCCAGGGGGGGGGGGGAGAGAAGAATGACATGGGTTTAATTGAACAAACACTAGCTCACTTCACGTTCCATCCTGCTAGTCGACTGGATGTTTTAATTTGTTTTATAGGCCAACTTATCAAAAATTTTAATTTACGTCTACCATCACAATAGTTTTGACGACGCATGTAAATTAAGCTTGAGTTTGATTGACATGTTTATGGTTAAAAAAATTGTTTTATTAGCTGGTTTTTCCTCAAAACATTATACTTACACATCTTAGGAATTATTTACATGTTACATTTGCACATCTAATGAATTACTCGTATGTTTATCATCAAAACATTAAATTTACACATCTAATGAATTATTCGCATGTCCATCATCAAAACATTACATTTACACATCTTATGAATTATTCTATTCGTATGTTTATCATCAAAACATTAAATTTACACATCTAATGAATTATTTGCATGTTTATCATCAAAACATTACATTTACACATCTAATGAATTATTCTATTCCGTATGTTTATCATCAAAACATTAAATTTACACATCTAATGAATTATTCGCATGTTTATCATCAAAACATTACATTTACACATTTTAGGAATTATTCGTATGTTTATCATCAAAACATTACATTTACACGTTTATTGAATTATTCGCATGTTTATCATCAAAACATTACATTTACACATCTAATGAATTATTCTATTCGCATGTTTATCATCAAAACATTATAGTTACACATCTTAGAAGAGCTGAGCCCTGGTTCTGAATGTTGATGTTATACACTTTAGTATAATCCCACCACAAATAGATTTTTTCTTTACAACAATTTTCTCTCTGCATAATTGATTTAACCAGATTGATAATGAATATTGATCAATGTAAAAGGTATTTATAAAAGCAATTCTAATAATTTCGCTATTTTCAGAGAGAACAATTGCATTATCATTATGTAATACCAAATTGTGACAGTCTATATGTCAAATGCTAGCGTTTATTCTTCAGTAAAGCTACTCTTCCGTAATGTAGGAACCAGTGACCATTATTAGTTATCATAATCAACCCATGGGTATCACAAACCTAATCTAACTAAAAACACTATCAGTCTATCACTACCTGATCCTATCATTAACGTACCTATCACTTAACAAATTATCATTAACGTAATTTAGCACTAACCTAACCTAATTTAAAAGCAGCTACCTGAACCCTAACAAATTTAGATCTAGCTCTCTATTAATTAAAAATAAACGATTAATAATTAAATTAAGTTTCCATCACCATCATGCCTGGAGACATTGGAAGCCAATGATGGCCGTTTGGTACTATTTAACTTAACAGAAATGTAGCCTGCTGTACTCACCAAGTTCGTGTCATAAACGAAATCATAGCAAGCCTTTCCCGGTTTAAGTTTTTAACATTAGATCTAGATCTAGATATCTACCTATTTAGAATCTACGTCTTAAATTGATGTTTTCTGTGATACTCAGCTAGATCTAGATCTAAATGATGCGGAATTCTGACAGGGTCCAAACCCAACTAAAACTTAGGATTTATTAGATTAGGGTTTTAGAGGCCTAATCTTTACACTTTACACGACATACACTGGGCAGTCTACAGCCTACAGTTAGACTGTTAGATCGATACCTTGATTCTATATCAAGATGTAAAAACAAGTAAGGGGGGGGGGGGGGGGGGGCATGAGACAATACGAAAAAGCCTTATCGGGCCTTCTTTATTCTTAATGGGACAACCCTTTCCATACAATGATGTATGGCATACATCATTAACTTAAATATTATAGTCTAGATTCTAGATCTAGACATTTTAAATAACTTATGAAATACGTGAAAGACTAGACAAAGATTAGTAGAAAAATCTAGTATAGGACTAATTATTAATATAAAAATATTAAATATTATTAATTTAAAATAAAATTATAAGTTTTAATATCTGTAGACAGTAGAGTGTAGACTGTAGATCTAGAATCTACATAACATAGACTAGACTCGACTAATTATAATTAATTATACATAAAGAGATCTAGAATCTAAATCTAGATCTACTGTTATATTAAAAAATCATTTTTACAAACCTTAATTTTGAAGATCTAGACTCTAGAATACTCTAGGTCTAGTCTAGATTAAATCTAGATTCTAGATCTAGAAATCTAGATTTCTAGATTAGAATGGTCCAAAAATCTGGATATGGTCTTCTTGATCTGGGGTGGTACAATAATCCCAAATTGCTGAATTTGTTGCAGTAAATATTGAATTTATAGATCTAGAATGTAGCCACGATACTAATACTACTTTAAATGCCAGTTGTGCTGTTTTAAACTAATCTAGAAATCTAGATCCAGTCTATGAATTTCTAGATGTCAGCTATAGTATTACTATGGCTCCATCCTAGCACAAGACTCAAAACGCTGGAGATCTGCGTGATGTCGCCTTGACTGCTACACATCGGTCGTCAGTGTGTCACATAGGCCAGCACACAACAGCGCGGGCGGACCGTTCCACTATGTCAGACGCCAAAGTTAGCTTCAAAAGAAACGTCAATTCAGGAGAGGAATGGAGGGGTGTTTGAAATTTTCTTAATCTTATCATCGCCTGCTCTCAACTGCGTCCAATTTGCCGAAAGGCGGGACTTACTCGACGGTAAACATGACAGCTGAACTCCTGTGTTGTGTCTGCACGGCTCGCGCGACTAACCAGCAACGCTGATTTTGATTGGTTCATAAGGCGGGTCCCTCGCACGATCCGCAGTAACATGATTGGCTACTGAAAATGGCTATTTATTTATTTTTTTGAAACACGCGAATGTCTAAAAGGAATATAATAAGAACTAACTACAATAAAAGCTTGCGGCTTTTTTTTTTGTTCTGTTATTGCTGTATGAGAAACGGAAGTGAACAAGTATTTTTGACAGCTTTGATGCCACTCACAGCGTGCGATTTGGCGGCTAATGACGTCTGCTCTTAAAGGGGGTGGGGGGGGGGGGGGGGGCTTGTACGAATCGCTCACGCGACAACATCTGCATCACCCTCTGTGTACAGCATAACTTGAGCACTGATTTTCTAAAAATAGAATCGATATTGATTAAGAGAAAATAAACAAATTAATTGGAATATTTCTCCTCCCAGTGTCCGTAGATGGACCTTCCAAAAATGGATGTGTTAAATTGTGTTATGTTGTCAATAGGGCTGGTAAGTAGACCACCAACATGTTCCACGGCTCAATAAAACCTGCACGGTCCATAGAACTGGTTGGTGACCTACTTACCAGCCCTATTAGTATGGCCTTTTCGGGTATTGGTATGAAACACACCAAATTATGTTATATTATGTTATGTTATTCATGTTAGACCTATACTAATACAAGAGTACATCAAATCACCACTTGCTTCGTGGAATTTAACTTTTTGTGATGTCGGTGTTTCGACTTAAATATCTAAACACTAAATCTTGCCATAACTGTGGTACTTTTGGTACTTTTCGGTAATTTTTTTATTTCCAGTCGACTTCATCGATAATTTTTCCAGTCAGCTTCACCGATAATCTGTCCCATCGGCTACAACAGCGGTAACCTTCTGCTGAGAGTTCACCTCGTTACAGCTTACACACTGCTGCCTCAGAGGTTAGGCAGCTGCAATTGAAAGATTTACTCATGCACAGTAGTACTAGTAGGCTACAGATGGACATCGCAGTTGTGGATTAAACCGCTACAAAAATGTTGCTTAATCCACGAAAATTTTTACTTCTAATCCACAAAAAAAACATGGTTGCCTAATCCACGAAAAACTTGTTGATTTCATCCAAAGTTGCCCCACGTCTTGTGTGCATGTGTTTCAAGAGGTAACATTTTATCGTGAAATCTGAAATGTAAGATTAAAACAATTACATAGGCTGTAATATGTAAGATAGAGATAGACTTGTGTGTATGGGAGTCGTGTTGTATTGATCCACACTAGTAAACAATGTCTGTGTATGGGAGTAGTGTTATATTGAACACAAACACACTAGTAAACAATGTGTGTGGGAGTAGTGTTATATTGAACACAAACACACTAGTAAACAATGTGTGTGGGAGTAGTGTTATATTGAACACACACACACTAGTAAACAATGTGTGTGTGTGGGAGTAGTGTTGTATTGAACACACACACACTAGTAAACAATGTGTGTGGGAGTAGTGTTATATTGAACACACACACACTAGTAAACAATGTGTGTGTGTGGGAGTAGTGTTGTATTGAACACACACACACTAGTAAACATTGTGTATGTGTGGGAGTAGTGTTATATTGAACACACACACACTAGTAAACAATGTGTGTGTATGTGGGAGTAGTGTTATAACGACCCACACTAGTAAACAATGTGTGTGTGAGAGAGTAGCGTTGTATTGACCCACACTAGTAAACAATGTGTGTATGGGAGTAGTGTTATAACGACCACACACTGGTAAACAAAAGGGAAGATGAAAAGAAAAACTATCTCGGTTGTCGTATTAGAAAACTTTCTCAAATATGACAGAAAAATGTCCTGTGGATGGTTGAACAAAATGTGTGTACACACATATGGGTTGTCACATTAGGTTCCCAGAAAGAACCGCAACGGAAAAAAGCGCAACGGAAAAAAGCGCAAATCAAAAAGCGCAACGGAAATAAGCGCAAACGGAAAAAAGCGCAAAGAGAAAAAAGCGCACACAGAAAAAAGCGCAAACAGAAAAAAGCGCAAACGGAAAAAAGCGCAAAGAGAAAAAAGCGCACACGGAAAAAAGCGCAAAGAGAAAAAAGCGCAAACAGAAAAAACCGCAAAGAGAAAAAAGCGCACACAGAAAAAAGCGCAAACAGAAAAAAGCGCAAACGGAAAAAAGCGCAAAGAGAAAAAAGCGCAAACGGAAAAAAGCGCAAACAGAAAAAAGCGCACACCAGAAAAAAGCGCAAACGGAAAAAAGCGCAAACGGAAAAAAGCGCAAACAGAAAAAAGCGCAAACGGAAAAAAGCGCAAACAGAAAAAAGCGCACACAGAAAAAAGCGCAAACAGAAAAAAGCGCAAACGGAAAAAAGCGCAAACAGAAAAAAGCGCACACAGAAAAAAGCGCAAACGGAAAAAAGCGCAAACAGAAACAGAAAAATGCGCAACCAGAAAAAAAACAACGAAAAATGTGCAAAAGAGAAATTTAGCACAAAGACCATATGGACTAGATGACACATTTATACATGACTGTTAGGACTGCTGTGAGAGTGTCGTGTTTGATCACGTGATCTACTACCATTAAAAGCGTACCACTACCATCTGCATTCCCATCACCACGATACAGGCGAAAATCACTTTACACAATGCCTATTATTTTCTTGGTCAATAATTATTCAACTACTATTCTCGTATAAACATAAAACTATCGACATTACACGAAGTATCTCTCACATTCTCCCTAGTCCGAACTACCTAGCTTGCATACTATAACAACCCGTTCCTATGGCAAAACTTCACTCTCTTTCATCCGCGTCATCAAACATGCATTCGTCATATCTCTCGTAACAACATTCATTCGCACCAAAATAACAATTTTGTATTTAATATTTTTTCACATCATGACGCACCTACCTACCTACCACCCACCTACCTACCTACCTACCTAACTACCCACCTACCCACTTACCCACTTACCCACCTACCCACCTACCCGCCTACATACTTACCAAACTACCCACCAAAAAAGTATCGGCGAAGTTCGTAAGTTTCGTAAACTGTACTAGACATCTTTTTTTTAATGAAAATTCATTGACATCATTGACATATGTTACATATATGTTACATTTTGCGACAACCTTAATTAGTGCGTTGGGCTTGTATGAAAACTCACTTCGAACTAACTCAATTACATGCTATTTATTTTAACATTACACGGTAAGCGTCACCCAACTGTTGTGATGTGAGGCGAGGACAGGTTCGACAATAAACCAACACGAAAGTACGAAAGAGACAAAGATTGCCTATTAGAGAATGGACCCCTTAACTTTCCTAACCCCACCATTTATTATACCCTACCTAACCTCTAAATTTACTGCGCTAAATGTCACTTCCCTCCCAATCGTTCCTATTCTACAGAATGGTGTATACTATTTATTTACATTCTTTAATCTCAATATAACTAAAATAGACTTTTGTTTGAAGGGTAATGGAAACATGTAAACAAAAGGGACGCTACTCTAAATCTATGCGAATACTTATATGCAGTGTGGGTGGGTGGATGGATGTGTGGGTGGGTGGATGGATGTGTGGGTGGGTGGGTAGATGTGTGGGTGGGTGGGTGGATGTGTCGGTGGGTGGATGGATGTGTGGGTGGGTGGATGGATGGATGAATGTGTGGGTGAGTGGTACGCTTTAAATGGTAGTAGATCACGTGATCAAACACGACACTCTCACAGCAGCCCTAACAGTCATGTATAAATGTGTCATCTAGTCCATATGGTCTTTATGCTAAATTTCTCTTTTGCACATTTTTCGTTGTGTTTTTTCTGGTTGCGCATTTTCTGTTTCTGTTTGCGCTTTTTTCCGTTTGCGCTTTTTTCTGTGTGCGCTTTTTTCTGCTTGCGCTTTTTTCCGTTTGCGCTTTTTTCTGTTTGCGCTTTTTTCTGTGTGCGCTTTTTTCTGTTTGCGCTTTTTTCCGTTTGCGCTTTTTTCTGTTTGCGCTTTTTTCCGTGTGCGCTTTTTTCTGTTTGCGCTTTTTTCCGTTTGCGCTTTTTTCTCTTTGCGCTTTTTTCCGTTTGCGCTTTTTTCTGTTTGCGCTTTTTTCTGTGTGTGCTTTTTTCTCTTTGCGCTTTTTTCTGTTTGCGCTTTTTTCTCTTTGCGCTTTTTTCCGTGTGCGCTTTTTTCTCTTTGCGCTTTTTTCCGTTTGCGCTTTTTTCTGTTTGCGCTTTTTTCTGTGTGCGCTTTTTTCTCTTTGCGCTTTTTTCCGTTTGCGCTTTTTTCTCTTTGCGCTTTTTTCTGTGTGCGCTTTTTTCTCTTTGCGCTTTTTTCCGTGTGCGCTTTTTTCCGTTGCGCTTTTCGTTTTGCGCTTTTTTCCGTTGCGCTTTTTTCCGTTGCGGTTCTTTCCGGCCACCGTCACATTAAGGCCAATGTCAGCGTTGTTGTCATGTTAAATGTCAGCGTTGTTGTCATGTTAAATGTCAGCGTTGTTGTCATGTTAAATGTCAGCTTTCTTGTCATGTTAAATCAATTTTCAGTGTTGTTGTCATGTTAAATGTCGGTGTTGTTGTCATTTTAAATGTCAGCGTTGTTGTCATGTTAAATGTCAGCGTTGTTGTCATGTTAAATGTCGGTGTTGTTGTCATTTTAAATGTCAGCGTTGTTGTCATGTTAAATGTCAGCGTTGTTGTCATGTTAAATGTCAGCGTTGTTATGTTTAATCAAATGTCAGCGTTGTTGTCATTTTAAATCAAATGTCAGGCTAGTCGTCAAGTTAAGTTAACTGCCAAACCTGTTATTTATGCAAAATTCACGAATATTTACGTTGGGGGGGGGGGGGGGGGGGGGCTATTCCACCTGGCCAAAAATACGGACAATTAAAATTAAAAGGCATCATTTTTGCAAAGACGTGGGACAGGGGTGAGATGGGTGAGGGTAAAATGGCCCCCAAAAAAAAGCGTGATGTTGTATGTGAACCACCCCCCCCCCCCCCTCCCCCGACCCCACCCTTTAGTGGTAAAAGATGTCAGAGACCTTACGTTAATTAACAGAAAATGCGTGTAATAATTGTCCTCTACGTACGTATTATTACTATGTATGCAGCAGTGTTTCTTCCAGACTTTTTTCTCCCGGGGGTCACTTGAAATTTTCGGGAGGGGGGGGGGGGGGGGGCAGTACATGTTGTTACATGTTGGCATTATTAAAATTTAAGTTTCCTACAATAAAATATATTTAGTAATAAAATTAATTACAAATTAGAAAGTTCTTTAGAAATAGGTTTTGATCAACTATATTCATCCTTTATCTAACATTCATCTCAAACTGCTAAAATAACTTCGAGAAAGAAATAATTGCTCTGTTGGTTTAGCCGCTAAGGCAAGAACGTTAAAATTAGGGTTAAGCTTCTAAATATTGTTGTAAAGAACCGAATAAGAACAAATTGAATCGCAAATGTAATACAAACCCATCATTGTGGGAGGGTCGTCAAGACATGGAGAGAGGGATAACTCGGCTAACATTTTGATTGTCTCCCCTAGGACGCGCTAATTTCCCCTTAATTTATCACTGAACAGAAATCATCTCGATACAGTCTACACGGTGACAGCGGGGATTCCCCAATAACAACGTCAATGCTGGACGTGAGTAAGTGTGATCGGCCTTTGTGACCCTCGACAGCTGACCGCTCAGACATCCGCACTGACAAGATAATTGCTCGCTAAAAATCTGGTAAGTGCTTGCCGCGACCCCACGACGAACAGCGACTTGGGTCACCAATGTCATCTACATAAGAAATAAAAACATCATTTGGAAATCTATACAAACTGATTACGCCAAGGACTTCACGATATAAATAGACGTGTTTTTTTAAAAGACGATAAGTGGCCTTACACTGTAGCAGGTCTTTGCTAAAGGCGCGATTAGAACGGAAATTCCCGTTGTCTGCTTGAAACAAATATTTGAGCCGGGGACAATGAGGGATGAATTCATCAATTATCTCATTTGTCGCGGCCACAATGGGGATGGGTAGGGAGGAGCTGCCCGGGCAGTGGGTAGCGGTGTTAGCTCCCTCGGGCTGAGGCCGTTGTCTCGTTTGGCATCGATCCCGGGACACTTGTTGGCCCCCGACTGAGCGACAGCAATTATAATCGTGCCGTGAGAAACACGGGGGAGAACTCTGAACAGGTCTGCTGTTGTCTGGAGTTATCTTGACATGAATACCTAAAACCACCCGATGAGTTTATTGGTCTGATTGTCCAAACATTTCCCACTTCCCACGTCAGTCTACACTGCCCGCAGTCATGCTTTGGGGTGGGTTTGTCTAGTTTTAAAAGCAGAGATTTTGGTTTACAATTTGTTTCGTTTAGTTTTAGGAATATAATCCACTATTTTTAGATTGAGACACTCAGAAAAAGCATGTGTACGGTATGCCCCTATAGCAATTTCTTATGTGACAAAATGTTTCTCGAATAACACAAAATGTGTATCGCATAAAAAGGTGTGTTGTATAACAAAATATCAATGCTACATAACACAATTTTGAATCGTTTAACTTTAAATTATGTAATTTTGTAAAGTGAAATTTGATGTGTGTGTGTTTTTTGTTTTTTGTTTTTTTTTATAATGAAGCGTAACAAAAATATTTTGAAATCAAGATCCAGCATATTCACAAAACAGATTGAGCTTTTGATCAATGTATGGTTTTGTGTAGGGTGTTGAAAACGAACCAAAACGGAATCATTCTTTACGTCTTCCGGTCTTACTCGAGTAAATCGAAAAATTGCCGTCATAATGTAATACAATGTAATCTACGTTCGCTGTTGCTATCGACGCCAGTTGCGTATCGAGGGGGGGGGGGACATATGTCCCCGGGCGCCGACCTTAGGGGGCGCCAAAATGGGTTGGAAAAATAAATTGTTAGGTTGAGGGGGGTGTAAATTGTAAGTTTGAGGGGGGAGGGTGCAAATCGAAATCTTGAGGGGGGGTGCAAATCGAAAAGTTTGTCCCCGGGCACCGGGAAGGGTCGCTACGCCTCTGATCGTCGCATTATGTCAGCATGGAAAATAGGTTTTGCTGCTAGCGCCACTATAAGCCTAACACGGACCTGCATCCTAAACTTGACTATAACCACGATCCTTAATATAACCTACCTAAACTTTATAGGCTCTACAAGTAATAAAAGCGAAACTTGCTCCATGTCTTATAAGTATAGTCAGTGGCGTAGCCAGGATCGTCTCAAGGGGGGGGGTTCCAATTTTTACCCGGGGACAAACTTTCGATTTGCACCCCCCCCCCCTCAAACTTTCGATTTGCACCCCCCCTCAAACTTTCGATTTGCACCCCCCCTCAAACTTTCGATTTGCACCCCCCCCCCTCATACTTTTTATATATACCGAGGGGTCTATGGGGGGATTATGACCCCCCTAACCCCCCCCCCCCTGCCTACGCCACTGAGTATAGTCTAATTGTCCGAAGCCCACCCCCCCCCCCCCTCATAATTGTAGCATATCACAAAAAAAGACTGACCCCCCCCCCTCCCCCTCGAGTGTCTTCCGCCCACCCACGTATTTTTCCCCCATCAACATAACATCCCATAATATTAACGATAAAATACTAGATCTAACACTCGTTCACAGACGGTTAAAGTTTACATTTTGAAGCCGCCATAGTAGGGTAGGTAACTCAGTAAATGTAACAATGAAATTTAGCGGTACGTAGTAATGCCCCTTTAACCACTGTCATTTTTTACCTACATCAACATTGTGCGTTACAATTATTTTTATTCCAATGTGGCTACATTTATTGAAGCTTTTTGAAAACTCTTCAATCTTTGAAAAGATTTAGAAATATTCTAAAAATTAAAAAATTAAGACGCACCCTAGAGAAAAGAGAGAAAAACATCCAACAAAAATACGTTAAATTGTGTCAGTCACGTCGTAATTGGCGCCTTCATTAACCAATAGTTAATGATGCCACTTAAAAAAAATACAAGTTAAGCGCCTTCAATAGCCACCAATGAGCTACAGCCTTCATTAACCAGCAGTGAGTTGGAAAACGCTGACAACAAGATAGGCACATACATTTCATTTTTTATTAATTTAGTTACAAGTAACTGACTCTTCTTGCCTGTTTTAATTTATGTTTCTTTTCCAAAAAAGGCGCCTTTGTACTAAAAATGCAGACTCTCCCCCTGCGCTCCTCCTGGTTACACCACTGGTGGGGAGGTTGTGTCGCGCTACGCCAATGTAATGGGTGGAGAAGTGATGTATGTGTGTGTGTGAGGGGGGGGGGAATTAGGTTATTAAGCTAATAGTAATCCATTGGATAACAGGGGTCAGCTCGTTAATAATATTTACAATTTAGTTTCGTGCGCTTTTAACTAAAACATTTTTGATACTAGAAAAGTATAAATGAGCTATTAAGCCTATATAATAGCATTGTTTTAATTCACGTATTACTATTTGACTTGAACCTGTGCAGGATAAGACGGACACCCTCCCCCCCCCCCCCGCGCTGCTAAATAGAAAACATAATTTCTATGGATAATATATAGGCCAACGCCTACTTTAACGGTATCCGCCCCTCCACTGAATTTTTAAGTGCCCCCCTCCTCCCATCCCCCCCCCCCCCACACACACACGGAAATAAATGTCTGGAAAAAAAATGATCGCACAAATAAAAAATTAAACTACAGGTCCATACATCGGAGTTCCTATTTAAAAAAAAATCTATATTAACTCAACTTTCTTAAAACTATAATTTTTCAAATTAAAACAAAATTCTATTTAGAGGCTAATAAAATCTTAGTATTCTTTAGCCTTTAAGGTTACTGGTTTCAAAATAAATTACAGGTGAATTCGTTATTTAGGCCTAAACTGAGCATATTAAATTATTAATATTATGTAGTCGAAATAGGTTGCTGCTATTTATATGTTAATGTATCAACTGTAAAACAAATTCAATAAATAACATAATGTTCTTAAAATAATAGATCTAGATTTACTAGGCCTACAGCTAAATGAACTAAATTATCAGAATTAAATTTGTAGTTTTATCAAAAAGTTTTGTCCGACGAAATATTTCGGCTATTAGACATCCCGCTGTTGGCATTCGTTGCTACCGAAGCCAAAAATATAAATAAATATTGAAGATCGTTTGAAAAGAAGAATTGGCACACTTATAAATGTAAAATTTAACTTAATTCGCTTAAACATTTATTGCAAGATATTAGATTGTTGGTATAAAGAAGAATAGGTAATAATACGGCCAAAAACAATTTTTATTTATTTAATATTAAAATATTAAATCAAAATTAAAAAAAATGTAGTATTTAGAATGTAGTGAGTGTATTAAATTAAATATCCCTTTCAAACCTAATATTTGTGATCCATGGGGCAGATGACATAGATTTAAGTAGAGTTCACTTGATCTGTGACCTCAACTTATGAAGGAATTGTGAGTTCAGCGCTATACCCAGCTGCCTTTATTTTCTGTAACAGAAGTCAAGATACCCATCAGATGTAGGTAGACTCACTTCATTTGCAGAGGTAAAGAAATATATGAAGTCTACTTCCTCTGCCTATTGACAGTTAGGTATAAAAAGAGAACTTTATTTTTTATTAATTGCTAACTCAGCAAAACCCAATAAATTTACCATAACCAGTTGTTTCAAGTGTATTTGTTTTTCTTTTGATACTGTTTGGTTTCCAAACTAATAATATTAATATTCAAACTATTCATATCAGATTTCAATGGAAAAAGAAAATTTACAGCAACAGTTTCAGCAGTTCCAAGACCAGCAGAAGCAGAAACTTCTGGAGAGAAGGAAAAGAAAAGAGCAGGCCAATCAAAATATCAAGACAGAGTCAAAAGAAAATCATGCATTTGGTGTCAGTGATAACCTAGACCTGAGGGTAATGCTTACTTATCGGCTACTTATCTAACGGAAATCTCCACTCTGACAACATTAACCTTAACACATAACCAAATATTGATAAACTAACTTAATGATTAATTCATGGGAGTAACCCATTTAATCAAAACTTTTTCAATTGTAAAAATTAAATTTCAAATTTCAAGGTAACATTTGTTACTAGGGGTCGGCGTGGTCGTGTCGGTAAAGCTCATGGTTGCTAAACAGAAAAGTCTCGAGTTTGAACCCTCGGGCAGATGAGGCGTGTTAGCTGTGGACAGCTACTCTTCTAGGAGAGACAACTCCAAAATCAAACATCTGCTGCCTTGTAGTTTGTTCTTGGTTGGACAAAGGCTATGGAAGCAAATCCAAAAAGAAAAGCAGTCTGAGATCAGAGTCAATGGCGCATAACCAGTTGACACGTATCCTTAATTGTGATGGAGGCGTGGTCGAGTCGGCCAAAAGCTCATGGTTGATAAATTCGAAAAAATCTCGAGTTCAAACCATCTGGCAGATAAGGCTTGATCCTTTCCAACACTAAAAATTAAGAACGAAGAAGAATATTTGTTACTTAAATATTTAAAAAGAAAATTTGTTTGTAGGGCTGTATGAAATGCATGTTAAAACTTCAATATTTTCACTTTGACAGTTATCTCTTTTGACATCCTAGCACAATAAATTGAAATATAATTTAATATAAACAAAAAAAGTTGAATAATTTTGCTTTTAAAAAATTTATTTAAATATTTATGAACATATCAAATAAAATAATTAATAATTACACAGATTGGTGATACACATTTAGTGAACACAGATAGCATTATATCTGAGGAGCTGGTGGACCATTTAAATAGTGAAATAAGAGTGAGTATCATAGATATATTTAGCCTATATTTTTTTTCTAAGAACTCAACTTCTGTTTAAAATGCTGATGCCACTTTTAAAAAAATCCACAGCAAATTAAAGATGAGAATGGACGACTTTTTAAGCTTTTGAGTGAAAAAGATTTTGAGATTCGTCAGTTAAAGAAAAAAGCTGAAGATTTAAAAAACAGCGGTTTAGGTTGGTATTTTTCTTTTGTATAGACTATCAATGTGAACTCTAGGTCTAGATTTTTCATGTTTTGTACAGATAACTTTAGGTGAAGTTACTGTTGATTTATTTTAGCAAAATCCTCATTTGAGAATTTATTTTGCCATTGTAGAATAGATGACTGGTTCACAATAATTTGAATTAAATTACCATTTCCCACTCACAAAATTACTCTGCATACCTCAGTACCAGATTGAGAATGCTACAGCTAAAAATATGTTATTTCAGCATATATGTTTGGGGTCGTCCATAAATGACATCACACTCGTAGGGGAGAGGGGGGGGTCCGTAATTTTGTGATGGTGTGTGATGAGGGGGAGGGGGGGTTCAGATGGTGTGACGTCATACTTTTGCATTATAAAAAAGCAATTTTAAAAAACCAGTTTTAGCTGATATTTCGCATTTTAGAAAACAGTTTTAATAAATTGTAATAGGAATTGATCAAAATAATCTATGTTGACAGAGTTCTGACAAGAATTTGGAAAAATATCGATGTTTTAAGAAAACTTCAACAGCAATTTTTAGGGGGGGGGGGTTGTAGGCTGAGGTGTGACATCATTTTATCGGGGATATCTGGCTTTTAGTGACGACATGTGACGGAGGGGGGGGGGAGGTAAAAATCATCAAAAAAGTGTGACGTCATTTATGGATGACCCCTTTTTAAATGTAACTGTGTTCTAGTTCTACTTATATTTGCCTTTTTATAAAAGCTAATTGTGTAAGTAATTTCAATATATTTTGAATAGTGTTAATTAAATAGCTTTGAGATAACAACTATTTAAATGTGTCACTTTTTTTCATTTACAGATGGTCCACTGACCAATGAAACAGCAGCAACTAAAATAATTGAACTCAGTAAAAAAGTGCGTGAGTTGACGGCAGAAAAAGAATCTGAAAAAACCAGATGTAAGCAACTCCAAAAGAAATGTCATGACCTTGAAATTGAAGTTAGTTTTTTTTTCTAATATAAATTTAGACACCTTACATTTAATTTACTACTCTTTTGGAAACTTGGTTTCTGCTTACCAGATGTTTTTAACTATCCATTCCTTTTAGCCATTATCCAGTAAACTTTAGCTTTTTGTTTGCATAAATATAAAATCGTTACATTCTATAGTTGTCTATAGAAGGTTTCTATTATTAACTAGCATATTAGTAAGATATTTTTAAAACAATCTAACACTGGTAATTTCAGCTTCAGCGATGTCCACCATCAGAAGTAACATCATCAGTCGCGCCACCTACAGACAATAAAGAGGATGATGGCGTTGATGTTAAGGCCCTACAAGAAAGGTTAAAACAGTCAGAATCCAGGATGACAGATTTTAGAAACCAGTGCCAGTCTCTACGACAAGAGCTTAAAGTTGCTCACAGGGTAGGTGGTGCCAGTGTCATGCAGTGCTGGATTTATGTACAAGATCAACAAGCTATAGCATTCTTGGGGTCGACCAAAAGTATTTTCTTTAATCCATGGTGGGCATTTGTCGCAGATTTATTTTTTAACATTTATTTATAATTTTCTTTTCTTTCTTTATAAATCTGGGTGGGGGCTGTTCACTTTCCACTATAGTTTTAAACACATTTTTTGGTTGGCAAACTTCTTTTTAAAAACATAAAATAGCTGGACTTATAAAGGGCCACATATAAAAAATAACTTGGGGTCTTATCATGCCTAAATCTGGGTGGCATGTCCTTGACATCCTAAGATGTCATTTCATTGTGAGCTGTATGTGGCATGTGATTGTTAAAAAAAATAATTTTAAAACCAAAAAAAAATGTATGCATCTTATAACTTTTAAGATCTTTTTTAGGAATATATTTTTCTAAACAAAATCTGTGAAATGATATTAATAAAAGGCTTTTAAAACATGAACATGTTATCTACTGCACCTGTATTGATGATTGTTGTACACACACATGTACACAATGAGCCAGATGTCAATCTAAATGTTACACCCAGGTGCTGAGTCAGGAGCTGGGGGAAAACGTGAACATTCAATCTTTACTCAATGAGACCAGCAACTGGAGAGGCAGGGCACAGCAGATTCTGGCACTCCAGCAGAAGGTCAGTTTTTTCTTCTTCTAAGATTCCTGCACCATGACACGATTGTGTTTAATATTCTAAGATTACTATACTACATCTGTATTTGTTGTGTTTAATGTTCTAAGATTATTATACTGTGTTAATATTTGTTGTGTCAAGTCTATAATGGATCTTACTGTTATTGAAAAACCTGTAAACTAGTCAATTTATGAGATTATTACATCTCTTCAGTATTTTTTGTGGCACATCTCAAACCTCATTGTTTTTTTACACTACAAAAACCCTATTAAGGTAGCCATGATAGTAGCAGACTCGAGCCCACACTTAAAGCTATTGAATTCCTCTTACGTTAATGCTGTAGATGGCTGAATCCACTAACCAAATCTTTGCTGTTGTTGTATAGGTGGAAGAGTTGAAAGTTCAGCTGGATGGGCCCAACAGTGAGGTTACAAATACAAATATTTTCAATGAGAAAGTTGCCTCAGCCAGAAAGAGGGAGGAAAAGTACAGGGAGGAGTTAAAGAGAGTGGAGAAAGAAAGAAAAGAAGCTCAAGAGGTGATTATTTGTAAATAATAAACCGGGAGTGATCTCCCCTAAACTTTCTAGAATATTCTAATATAACACTACGTGGGATGGCAACTCGGAATATAGACATGATTTTTGTTTACTTAAACTTTTAAAAATAGAATAAAATCTAGAAAAAAAAACATTGCGCACCAAGTGAACGCCAAAGCAAAAAGCGCATAATAGTGCGCAATATTATTAGTTCTTTATACATTTATATGCGTTTTTTTGAGAAATCGGAAATAGCGTAAATTAGTACTTCCGGTCAACGGAAATTACTCAAAATTTGATAGAAGGTAGAGAATTAGATCTTTTACTCAAATGTGAAATTTTATTTATCTATCTAAAATAGTACTCAAGTTATAGGCTTTTGAAAAATTCAAAGTAGAAAAAGTACCACTTCCGGTTCTTGGAAATCGCTCAAAAGTTGATACGGATCTACGATTTTGATAAAATACCTATATATGAAATTTCATCAGCATAGCTGTAACGGTACTCAAGTAATCGTGTTTACAGACAGACAGACAGACACACAGACAAGATTGCAAAATTATGTTTTTCCGTATCAGTGAGGTGTAAAATGTCGAGATTTGTAAAAATCTCGATTTTTTTTTTTTTTGCACGATTACAATACTTTCTCTATACTTCGTATATACGAGAAAGTAAAAAAGTGGATATTTAGTCATTGGGTCTGAGGTAAGGGAGGTAATTCAGTTATGTTTCAGTGTTTGTAACTGATGAAGATTTTTTCCTCTTTAGAACATGTCTGTCAAGGTGAAGTCCCTGAAGGCTGAGAATGAAAGCTTAAAAGAAAAGTTAGATGCTGCCAAGGCCAGGTCAGTAGCAAGACAGGAGTAAAGAATATTTTCAGGCTTAAACCTTGACATCTGTTCCCTGATAGTAATATGAATCTATTTACAATGTTTTAGGAACCAAGTTCTGGCTAATGAAATTAAAACTCTAAAACCACAAGTGCAGACACTTTTGAAAAAAAGCCGAAATGATGATGAATTTATTGATGCACTTATGGTAGGCAATTTTTCAGCTTTATTTATGTTTTATTAAATTAAAAAGTAGACTCTAAACCAGGGGTTCCCAACCCCGTGCCCGCGGGCGCCATGGCGCCCGCCTTACGATTCGTATGTGCCCGCCTCTAATTATTCGACAGAGACAGAATTTTTTTCATAAACATTATTGAAAGGTTGAAGGGGATGGAAATCAAAAGTTTGAGGGGGGGTGCAAATCGAAAATTTCAGGGAGGGGGTGCAAATCGAAAGTTTTGTCCCCGGGTGACGGGAAGGGTCGCTACGCCTCTGAAGGAGTTTGTCGATTTAAAATAGGTGGTGCCCGCCACCCTACCGGTATTTTAGAATGTGCTCTAGAGTAAAAAAAGGTTGGGAACCCCTGCTCTAAACCAATTGAGTAGCTTTACAGAAAGAAAGGAAGTAATATAATTTTAACTGTAAGATCCACTGAGTTTGTTCCCTTATTAAATAACTATCGTTTTTGTATTGTTAACCTCATTTATATTTGTGTATTGGTAAAGTTAAGCTATATTCTCCTGAGTAGTTTATAGTTTTTTCTGTATGCAAGCAAGACATTTTTTCACTACTCTCTTGCATGATTTCTCCACAGAAACAGCAAGGACAGCTGAAGCAGGTGCTGGAGGAGCACAACAAGATGCAGGCTGAACAGCAGCAACAGCAACAGAAACAGCTGCACCACATGTCCATGAAGAGTCAGCAGGACAACAACATTGTGGAGCAGCTTAAGTCTATAGCAGCAGAGAAAGAGGCGCAGGTCAAGTTGCTGGAGATGGAGCTGCAGCATTTAAAACTTTCAGTGAGTTGTTCCATTCAGCCAGCCAGAGACCATGTAGGGAGATCACAAAATAACATGTGGGGAAGAGATTTGAATTGGGTATGAGAGAACTGAATCACAACATTTAATTGTATGTGACTTGAGTATGAAGGACAGGAAATGGAAAAGTATGTGCCTTGTGCTGTAGCAACAGTGTGAGTTGAAACATAATGATTGAGTTACTGTGTTGTGTACAGTTCTGTTCTTCTCTACAGCATACACAAAATCATCCTAGTTATGGACATTATAATCAGAATCCCAACCCAGGTCATGTGACACCACAAGCAGACAGCCGACCAATCACAGCCAACGAATTAGAGAATGTATCTGCAAGGTAAACTGTATAAGCTGTGTGCAGTGATTTATGATGGCCTAGATAACATTAGTCCAGTACAGTGCTTTTATTGATTTTATTAATTTTTTTAAAATTAATTTTTATCGTTTGTCAACTATCAATGTTCATAAAATGAATTCTATTTTTTAAATGCCTTCAGACCAAGAGTAAACCACTCCTCACTGTCAAGTGCAAGAAGTAATTCAAGGGCCTCCAGCAGAGACCATTTAGTGTGAGCTTTTTACTCAACTGTGTCAATGTGTTCTTATTTATGTCTAATTCAAAATCAGACTGCTACTTTCAATAATGAAACCATGCTGATCTCTGATAAATTTTTTTTCTTTTGAAATGAAATGCTATCTGGAAAAAAAAATCACATTTGTATTGTTGAATACTATTTTTTCTGGCAAATAAAGACTGCATCAAAAAAAATATTTTACTGATGCGAAGAAAAATCTTTCCCCAGTACACAAGCTCCTCAAATACAGCAGACAGATGGGGCAAACCTTCAGTATCAATATCAGGAGCTGGAAATAATGAGCCGTGCTCTGGAGGTGGAGAAAGATAAAATGACAGAGTTGGTCAAACTGTTACAACAAAGGTGCATTGAATCTCCTTGTACTTGTAGTAGGATAACATTATTAACATTAAATTGTTTGAGGGGAATGGCCCAGGAGAAAAATTTTGTTAAATTTTTAGATTTCAGCTTATATAGTAATTAACTTTTTCCAGCATTTTATGCAATAAAATGGAAGTTAATTTTGTTGAAATTTAAGGGCTAAACATTTAGAGGAAAAATTATTTCATTTTATTCATCGAATTTAAGTTTTAGGCATTAATTGAATTTTCTGTTAGTTACTTATGGTATATTGAAGCAATATTAAGTTGTAATACAGGTGTTTTTTTTGTCAGGTTGACAGAAGAAACTCTTAAACTAAATGAAACACTATCAGAACTTCAGGCACAAAAGAGGCTAGCTGTAGAGCTAGAGAAGCAGCTGGGCAGACGTACTTTAGAAGGTAAGAGACAGTACCACATACAATCATAGAGAAAGACTAACAGGTTTCTTTCAGGTATTTTTCTCCAGGTGGGAGCGTAGGGGTTGAACTGGATGAGGAATATATTTTCTTTGTAAACTTAATATGACTCCACTCCCCAAGGAAAGAGTAAGAGGTTTAAAAGAAACACTGAACATTAATTTGGTTTTGATGCAAATAACTTAAATATTTAACTTTAAAAAAGTCAATTTCATCAAAGTTTTATCAAATAACATATATTTGTACTTGTAATCTTAGGAAATATGTACACAAATTGAATTTCTGCATTGTTTTACTATTTCTAAAATTTATAATTTCTGCACAATTTTAAACAGCTTCTAAAAAGAGGAATGACAAAATTGCTTACTCAGCCAGAGATCATGTCACAGGTGATGACAGCCATGAAGGTGACGACACGCACATTGACAAAAATGAGCTCCGAACCAGGTTTGACTTAAAGCTTTCTAATTAATTTAGTTTTAAACTGCATGTCAACACAGGGTTTGGCTTAACGGCTTTCTAATTAATTTTGTTTAAATCCCAACTGTATGTCAACACAGATTTCTTTATTTCTACTTTAAATATAGCTCTTATAAAAGATTCAAATGATTAATAATCTTACCAATAATTTATTTGAATGTTTTCTGCTAAATGAAAAAGTGAGTAAATAATTGAAGCAACTTTTGAACTCTCAGACTTGAGATACAGAAGGATGAGAATGAGTCCCTCAAAGCTGCCCTGAAGCGAACACTGCAAGCCAAAGAGGAAGACCTGCAGGTGTACAGTATAACATTAGAGGAAACCAAGAAAGTTTTCCTGCAGGCCCTGCGACAGATGAAAGATAGGAGTCCTAATACTTGATCTGTTGCAGAATCTGTGCAAAACATTTGTTAAATATGATGCAAGACTTAGTAGTTTTCAAATTTAAATTTTTAACTGTACTTAAGTTTAAGTAAATTTAAATTTCTAAATTTTGAAAATTATTATTTACTTACGTTAGTTTAATTTTACTTGTAAGCAAAATAAATTTTAAACCAAAATATCTTTTTCATAAATGCAGTTCCAGAAAACATTCTTCATACAAAAGCACAACAAGTGACATGTTTTAAAGAAGTTTTTAATTTACCATCCAGTTTAATTATTAAGATATTATACATGCAGTTGAACTTTGTTATTCAACTGCATTAGTACAGGATCTTGGTAAACACTAATCCTTCACTTATTATTAAATTTTTAATGGTTGGCTAAGTTCCATATAATAATCTGTTCAGAGAATAACAATAGGAGAATTATCTTAAAATAGTGACTTTTAAAGACTGACCCTGAGCAAAACATTTTTTTAAACAATTCTCTTAAAAACCAACTTGTTGTAGGTGTCATATTGTTAGTTTTTTGCTTTGAATTACCAAAAATTACTGTTGGCATGCTTTGTAATATTGATCTGGAGTAATCAAATATTATTTTCTAAGACTTCCAGTAATAGACAAACCCAGCCATTGTAACTTTATAACTAGAATAGGGAATTTTCACCTGTCACATATGTGGTTCTTAAATAGCATTAAAAAAACTACTTGTAGACTGTAGACCATCACTTAAAACTATATTAGCTACACTACAGTACAAATACTTGTCCAAAATTCTTAAGTTAAATTTAATTGAAGCTTAAGTAGCCTACCTACACGGCATTGTGTGTAAAACATATTAAAATGCATTGCAATATAAGTATAAGGTAGGATACTGTGTAATGTTAACTATAATTCAAAAGTATTTTTCCTTTTTTTTTGTATCTTGGACTAAAAAAGCAGCTGATAAAACATTCCTTACAACTTGACTGTGTATTTAATGTTTCACGTTTATCTATTTTACTTGCACGTACCCTGTGTAAAATACAGGGGCTGGTCACATAAAATTTTTTCAAACATTTCATTCTGTTTTTTATTTCTTTTATATTACATGACAGATCTTAGTGGTAAGGATTCTCTTTCTGGGAAACTGGTAGTTGACTTCTGGTCTAGGAATCCTTTTGTTTAGTTGTTTCACTTGAGCTATGAGTTCACCAAGTGCAAAGAGCCTGGTTGTGGAATAAAATCTATTAGATCAATATCAGATTATAGAGCCATAGATAAACCTCCATGTACAATAAAAAGTTTCATGGCTTATTGACTACAGTGCCTTGAAAGTATAAGGTGGTTTCTGTTTTTTTGCACTAGACTGCTATTTTGTAAGTCTCAACTTCAGATCTCGGCCCTGACTTGAGTCGGCAGTACATTCCTGAGTCCACCCAAAGAGAGAGTAAATGTGGCTGAGCATAGTGCTGACCACACCATTTTCATATGCTGAGGTCAAGAAAGGCTAGTTAATCTGCCCTATGGATTTTTAGGTCTTAAAGGACAACTTTAAACTATCATTTTAAAATATAAAATTTGGTTGCATCAAGATTTAGCATGATCTTTGTTACAGATCACTCTTCTTTATAAATAACAGAGAGCATCAACCAACCAAATGTTTCTCCTCAAGATACACATACAACTTTTTAATTTTGAAGCAACACAAGAATACAACATTAAAACATCACCCTATTGAATGAAAGTTTTGACTAAGATATTTTATTACTGCAATTACAAAAATTAACCATTCAAGAGTTATTAAAGCTAAAATTATAATATTTGATTATTGTACGGAGATTAAATCCCTGCGAGGTGAGGAGGTAGACACACAGAACCACGGGGTAGGCATGTAAATCGATGTGCCTCCTTCCAATTTTTATCTTGGCATTCGTGACTACAAAAACTAGCAACCATACACCTGCTACAGTTTAGAAACCTCCAGCTAGTCATATGATTCGTATCCTCCAATGGAACGTCTCCTTTTAAAATATCAGACACGAAACCAACTCCTTGTCTTGGATACTTCCTACAACCCCAACATATATATCTAACATTAGGGTCTATACCTATAATTGATACCTTATATTCATCATACATATGTCGTATCATAGCAAAATAATAATTATAATAGTGTTCGTGGTTTAGGCTGAGAGCAAGAGCCATGTCAGACTCTTGGACAAAAAGTTTAATTTGCTGTTTCACATTTATTAGTCTACCAGACTGCTGGCTAGTTGTATCCAACTCGCACTCTTTATAACACTCTTCTATATTTGTCTGCATGTATACTATGTTACTCTCCTCTAGGTTGTTAATATTTGCATTATCTATGACAGAATCCTTGATACAAAGCCAAACATGGGGCCAGCTTTTCTTCACGTCTATTTTCCTCTCCCCATAAACTATTCTAGTCTCAATACCTATTGCAGTAAAGCATCTATGTAAAACAATAGTAACAAAACCATTGCTGTCTGCGATTTCATCATCCCTCTGTTGTTGTAAGCTGAATTTAAGGATTTCATTGATTTTCTCTTCAAGTGCCCCACTAGCAAACGCGCCGCTGCCAGTATACACAAATGGTGGATTGCTGAATACAACTTTGGCACTTGGGGGGTTTGATTTACAGGCAGGAGGAGCTGGGGTTGGAATGTCGATATTATTTCTGTTGAGACTGTGGATGATGGAGCAAGATACAGTGGTTTGGATCTTCTGGGTATACTTGATTTTCTCTGCCATGGTAACCTGGAAATTTAAAAACATTCTTAACGTTACCTCATTTATTTACTTTTTACATTGATATATTACTCAATAATTTACTGACTGCATTTATTCTGCTCATTATTTATGTACAGTAATAAATAATAGGAATTCACGATTTCTTATATTTATTTATATCAAAATTTCAACTGTTTTATAATTTAAGTAGCTTTGTTCATACTTAATAAGTGTGATAAACAATAAAAAGATAAAGTAGGCCTATATATTTTCTATTTAAATTTACCTATTTCTATTTCACCCGGGGGAAATGCGTAATCTCAGTATAAAATAAATGAGTTAATTAACTATTTAAATATCACTAAGGATACGAAGGGAGAATGTTTTGGTTAAGGCACGACATACAACACTGTGCTTGCGTGGTATGTGGGAGGAGATTGTTTATATTATTGTTTTGAGTTTATATTTAACTCAATGCAACAATGCCCGCCGGTTGGTTAAGGCCACAACGGTGGGACGTTCTGACCGGGATTCAAGGAGACGACTCGAAATATCATCCTCTTTTTGGTCTTCTTTAGTTTTTAATTAAAAGATCTAGTCTCGAGATCTAGATTCTAAATTTAAAATTATTAGGCTATTAGATCTAGACTACTTTAAGTACAAAATAAATAAGTCATAAGTAGATCTAGTATAAGACTTATACTATAAGTACTAGATCTAAAAGTAAAAGTCTAAAACTTTTCTCGCTGGTGTCCATTGAATTGAATAGTAAAAAAAAATACTAAAAAAAATAGGTAGACTAGAGATTCTTAATCTAGAATCTAGATCAGGCACATAGATCTAGAATCCTAGATCTATGATCATACTATGATGGATCTAGAAATTATATTATCCATTAAATAAGTGTTAAAACAGAGTCTAGCTAGATCTAGATTTTTATAGATTGATAGAGCTAAGCAAGTCATACTCATAACGAATGAAGACGTGTCTCCAGATCAAAATATTGTTGTGCGGGCTCTGCCCTAGATCTACTAAATTTAAACAGTGAATGCGCAATTTTTTTACTGCTTACAGCGATTTTAGGCTACATAACGCCATATTCATATTTCTAGCCAGAAACAATATAGACTAATAAAAATAGATTAGATCTAGCCTAATGTGTCGGTATGATTTTATAGATATATTATTAAATAGCTTACTTTATGGATTGTTTTTAATAATAAACTAACTTTCATTGTTGATGGTTCTTTAAAAAAATGTACACAAATTATAAAGCCTATTTAAATTTATTATTATAGCCTTCTAGACTAGTGGGATAACAAATGTTCAATGTGTTTTTTCGGTTGTTTTTTTTTTGCAGTGCGATGACTTTTCTGCGCTTAGTTGTACCAACTAGTCTAGATCTACACAATCTGACTGACTGTAGAGCCGGAATAAGTCGGGAATGCAAAGCGAAAGGTCATATTAAAAGTTATCCATTTTAGCCTAAGTGATCAGTTTAAAAATTTTAAAGTTTACTATTATAGAACTAGTTATCTAGATCAATAGGCCTATCAATAACGGCAATGAATGAAGTCAGAAGTGGTATCAATGATCAAAGTTAAACTGGCAGTGTTAGGCCTACACACTCTACACAGGCCTACAACATAACTCAGACAGTTACTAAAAATTAGTTATTTAAAAAATTAAAATTAAACTCTAAAAATTTAAAAAACACAAAACGGGTTGGTTGGACTCTGGAAGGCCGAAGTGGAGTTAGGGCTAGAGTCTAGATCTAAATACCAGTGTCCGATAATGGAATCTTCTTTAAAAAAGAAGTGTTGGGTTGTTAACTTGTTAGTAGTACTACTAGTAGGCCTATAAGTATAAATCATAATAAATGTCTTAAATGACATGTAATCTCGATTTTTATGGTTAGAAATTAGGGTTAGGACGGTTAGGTGTATGATGGAAGGGTTAGGGACAGGGTTAGTTAGCATTGACTATTAACATTAGCCTAGTATTTCTCGCTAACCCGGAGGCGTGGCCGGTTGCTAACAACAATATGGCGCCCGGACCGGACGCTTGACTTCCGACGATTTTTCGGCCAAATTCTAGAGACCTTCTACTAATTAGTTTTTAAAATGTTTACCACGCGCAAAATGGCGGGACTTTCACGTTATAACAACAAGCTATAGGTGGCAGGGCTATATATGCCAGAAAAGCATTTTAAAATTTGCGTTGGAGAATGAAGGCTAAATTTAAAAGTTGGTTTCATCAAAAATACTAGAACTTTTTAAATATCGATTTCCATATTACAAAATTGATTTCCATACTAAAGCATTATTAGTTTTATCATTCTATGAAAAAATAAATCAAATATCTGCAACACTTTTTTTTATGGCCGATTCTAGTCGGAATAAGATACGCATGCGATACGCATGCGCAATGGAGAGAAACTACGACTTAGCGGCGATGTTTTCGATGGTACTGCGCATGCGTGTGTTTACAACCGCAGAACCCTAATACCAACCCTAATCCTATCCTTAACCCTATCCCTAATCCTAATCCTATCCCTAACCCTAGCCCTAATCCTATCCCTAGCCCTAATCCTAACCCTATCCCTAATCCTACCCCTAACCCTCATTCTAGCCATAACCCTAGCCATAGGTCACTGCGCATGCGCAGAACTATCTTTTGCCGAAAAATCTTATTCCGAGTAGACACTTCGTTTTTTTATATTATGTGTCCAAAAAATGACAACCACATTTTTTTATTTTTTTTGACCACGTGACCGCTATTTGAATGGATACGTTTACCTGGCATGGTTTTTTATTTTGCTCTTTTGTACAATAAAAAATGTTATAAAATTAAAGAAATAAAAGAATTCAAACATCACTTCTGTCTTGTCTTTTTTAAAATTCTTTTCTGATGACATTCTCTTAAATTTTTTTCCTCTATAAATATATCCCGACGATAGACGGGCCAATTCTACTTTTAGGAACTCTCTTGTGAAAAAAAATTAGATCTATTTCACGGTCACTTAAAAAGTTAAACCTTTCAACTTTTAACCAGGTTGTCATGGATGATCCGTCATATCATAGCTGTGAGTGACAAAACATTTTAAAATTCAATAATTTAGCCTAAACTCGCTACAACCCCCAAATTAGTGCCTAGAGGATAAAGTATGGACGTTTTTTATTCAGTTGTCATGTTTAAATTGAGAATTGAGTAGATTTCACATATAGTAAGAAAAACTACATTAGCCTCATGTTATTTTCAATTTTGTTAGATTTAGACTAGACTCTAGTAGACCTCTAGATGTAGACTGTAGATTAAGTTCATTCTCCATAAAAACAAATTCTGGGAGATTAGTTAGGCCTATGTCCAATAATAATAGAAAATAGTTGAAAATAAATTATTATAATAAATAGCTATAGGCCTACTGTGTGGGTTCACAGACGTTGTACAGACTAGAGTCCAGAATCCGAACTTGAGACTTTCTGGTTAGCAGTAGAACGCTCTACCATTATTAGATCACGTAGATGCAAAATTATAATAATTACTAATTAGGCCTATAGTCTAGGCCTAATACCAGGCAGGTTTAGATAATGCCACAATAAACAGTTTTAGTTTTAGGCCTAATGAGCCCTATTGGAACCTTTTTTAAAGAGGGGGATACCATTAGAGACAGCAATTTTTTTTTTTAATTTAAAAAATTCAACATCTGACAAGCCAGAAAAACAAGTCATTTTGAAGTTAAGCTAGCTTGTTTTTATTATGATTACCTGTGTTCATTTGTTTCAATGTTCTTACTAGCTAGAGAACATTTGCACATTTCTAAATCATTGGCACCACCTCTAGATAACCCATAGTTATCAGGCAACTTTTGGCTAATGCCAAAGCATAAATAGAACTTAAATCCTTAATTAGAGCCCCTATACACCTTTCTTTTAATTTTGTTATATTTATAACTTGGGGAATATGAAAAATAGTGTGGTTTTTATCAACTGTTTTTATTCAATTTGGTATGTAATATTCACTTTAATTGGTCTTCATTTGTTTCTATCTTTAATTTTTTTTACCGGTGATTGTTTAATACATTTCCAGCAAAGATAGTTATATCATTTGATCTGTAAATTCAATATATTCATACTTTTTTTTTGTTGACGATATGTATTACATCCTGTTTCAGATAGCTAGCACAATGAAGAAAGCTACAAGAACAGCACTATTGGATAAACTTCATTTATGGACAGTTCGTTCTTTAATGGGAATAACAGTTGCAGGATGCACTCTACTTTCTTTCCAAATATATACCTATTTTTCATGTAAGAATTTTTCATTATCTAAACTATTTGTAATAAAATTGTCCCAATGCTTACATTAACCTACACTTCAGTCTTGTTTGTTTTTTTCCCCATGAATCCGTCTATATTGTAGACATATGAGCACTATTGGAATCAATCATTAGTTTTATCATAATAAAAACTGTTATGACTAGTAGTTCTGTATAACTACAGTAATTTAAGATTTTTATGTTAAATATATGAATAAAAAAATAGTGCATTTTCATTTTATTTTTCTATTTATTTAAATTCTTTCAGTTATTATCCTATTTTTTTTCTATCCTGACATCATCAGAATAAATGTGACAATTTTTTTTAGATGTGAGACCAGCCAAGCAGGAAGAGCGCAGAAAAGTTCGGGAGAAAGAAATTGCTTTAGAGCAGCAAGAGAAGGAAGAGGAACTCTTGCGTCGACAGAAAGAGGCTGAAAAAGTTTTAAAATATTAATGTTACTTTTTTCTAAAGCTTAGTGTTGTTTAGTGATGAGAGAACAACAGATGGTATATACATTTGGTGAAAAACTTTTTCCAATCACTTAACCTAGGAATACCTTTAACTTAAACTGCTCTGTCAAGTATAAGTATACTTAGTAAAATTGGTCTTCAAGTATTAAGTTAAATGTTACATTTTTGTACCTACTAATATCCTGTCAAATTTCACAGGAACGACCATTCTAGAAATTATTGTGAAAATCTTTTTTGTTTAAAATATTTAATTTAACAGGGCTTGTAAATGTATACGTTTTTTTCCCCATACTTTTTCATGACTAATTATTCATGTATCATAAAGTCAGTGTGAGACTTTTGGTGAATTTTCTATGTTACTGTACAATAAAATATACAAATATCTAATTTTTCTTTTTAGCATTCTTGAGCTGGTATTGTAAGAACCAAAACTGATTCAAAAGCCCTCCTCTTGCATCCCTGGGTGTAGTAATATATGTAGTGCTCAGCCATAGCACTTCATGAGCATAAAAAAATAATCCTCCAACAAGAGAGAACTAGTTCACACTTAAGCAGTTAAATGTTAATATTGTTAATTAGTAGTTACAAATCATTTGTAGATACTTTAAGGCCTATAATATTACTACCAGATATTTGTGAGGTCAAAACAAGTAGACTATATGAATATTTTTTTTTAACAAGTGAAGCTGGTAAAAATGTAGTTAGTATATTTGTGTGAGGAAAAGGTAAAAGTTTCCAGGTCAATAAAGATGTTTTAATCTTTTTTGTAAAAAAAAAAAGTAAAGTACCCTTTCAAACCTGACTGTCCATGAGGCGTATGAAGTACGGTTCACCTGTTTCAATTACCTCTGCATATGAAAGGATAGTGTGGTCAGCAGTATGCCCAGCAGCCCTAACTTTCCCTAACATGAATCAGGTACCCATCAGAGCTGGGAGACTCAAACCAGGGATTCGAACTCAACGTTTTGGTTAGCGGTTGTATGCTCTACCATACGACCATGTCGTCCCACTATGTTTATATGGCAACGTATTTTTACTTTCTATCCTTGACAAAAATTGCAACAAGAGCCTCAGTATAAAATTGTTTTATTTTCCTAGTCAATAAACGTTCACAAAATTGAATTAGCAGCTACAAATTTATTGAGAATAACAACATTCAACAACAGTTTAAATTTAAAATGAACTCAAAATATTAAATTTTTGTACATGTATATATATATATGTATATATATTCTTTGTCTTCTTGCGTTCATAATGATCAAATGCTTTTAATGTTATTACTTACAACCCATATTGTTAAAAATGTACAACATCAAATTAAAAATGACAACAAACATTGCACTCAGTTTAAGGACCTGCGCTGGTAATAACAAAATTCCAGCCAAAATTGCCTCTAACGCCTTTACATTTTAATTTACAAAATGTCAAACCTTTTACTTTTCCTTATATATATAGTAGGGCTTACTCACAACTAACCCAGCTCACCTTCAACAACAGGATGTAACCAATAACATGATTTTTACAAGAACTATCACAATGACAACACTAACCAAAATAAACATGACCTAAAATTTACTGTTGGTTATATTCATAGTAGTATCAAGTTTTAAAAACCTGCTTATTGCAATATAAAATGATTTCATGAAGATTATTAGTTACATTACTTAATAATGTGAATTTAAGTTTATTCATAGATAATTGAGAGCAGAATATAAATAAATAAAATTTAAAATTAATGCTTGTCAATCATCAGTCATTTGTTGATGCATCACACAAATAATAAATTTCAAGTAACTTTTAAAACAAAACAATAAATGTACACATTTACAAAAACTTATTGTAAGTTAATATTTTTTTAGTTTTGGAAAAGGGAGAAAAACAAATGGTAACAATCTGCATGAAAGTGCAGTATTACAGTTTAAATAAGGGTATATATATTGTGTGCTCTATAGAGGGATTCTAGGAAAATTATTGGTCCTTTCAGATACAATCAATATAGTAAATCTAAACTAGAATCCTTGAACTCTTAACCACGTACAGGTAAGAACTCAAATCTTCTAAAAGTACACATTACAAGCTGTTCCAAAAAGATCACCTGTGGCAGCAGCTCACCTTATCCTTGTAAGGCAAATATTCATAGAAATAATTGACAAACTGCTAGGTAAAGTTAAAACTCCAAATTTTGAAGCCTGGACTCCAAATTAAAAAACTAGAAGATGTCAATTTTATCCTTATCAAAATATTTCAGTTGCTCACACAATGTATGATAATCCCTTCTAATTACCTACCCTGTTGTACACACAGAAATTGAATAAATTTTTTGAGTAAAAATTATTTTGAATACATGGCAAAGAAGTGGACATAAAAAGAGTGCTTAAATGAATGTGTACCAACAGTAGCAGCATTCATGCCATGTAAATACAGCTGTAGCCAGTCCAAAAACAAGGCTAAGCTGGTTTCACCTACACTTATGGGTGTATGTAAATTAATTCATGCTACTTTTATTCAAAAACTGTTTTTGAGTTTATATCAATAAATACTACTTTAAAAAATATTTTAACACAAATCTGTCTTTATAAAAGTCATAACATACTTTTAAAAAGACGACTAGGTTGTGTAAGCAAATAATTAATTATATGGAAGATATGCAAATTTTACATTAATAAAACCTTTTTCTACAAATATCAATAAAATTTTACATAATAATTGTGTGCAGAAATCAATACAAAAAATTTATTGACATCTTAAGGTCCTTGTGGGATTAAGAAATTTTGTAGAAATATTACAGACATTTTATTACTTTTTGTCAATCTTACAATGCCCTGGTTTTTATGATTTATTGAACCCATCTAATTTACATTTAAAGCATAGGCACCAAGAACTGACAACACAGGCACCAAAAATTTGCAAATGATATCAAATGATAAGTCACTGATTCCTGAATTATCACAGAAAATGCATGGACTTAATCGGAATACACCAAGATATAATGATAAAAAAAATATTTTAACCAACATACATTCTATGCACAATTTATGGATTGGCTGCTGACAGGTTATTGGAACTAAACTGTTATGTTCATCATGTAAAAAATTTGTTTTGCAATGTTTGTCACACACAGAGGAATATCCATATAAAAACTGACTATTTCATCTAACAAAAATTAGTAAAATTTTAATTGCAATGTATAAATAAACAAGATAAGAAAAGATATAAAGAAACATGCCTGTGTATTTAAGAAAAGCAATTCAGAAGGACCTACTACTTTTTAAAGTTGAATTCTGCAGTCTTGATAGGGTCAATTTCATAGTTGGTAAGCCTTGAATTAGACAAGGCCTTAATAAAAACCCAATATTTTTACTGCCTTGGTTGACCAGCCTTGAATTCATGAGGATCCACTACTTTTGAATGTTGTAGTTGGTAGGCTTTGAACTAATCCAGGCAGAGATACTGGATTACAAACTACAGGAACACCAGCAGCACTTGCGAGGGCAGATATCCTTGCAGCTTCTGCCGCAGCTTTTGTTTGCTTATTTCTTGCACTGCCCTGACCAGCAGGGCTAAACCTGTTAGAGATTTGGTTCCGAGTGGAGCCCGGGCCAAATGGTAGGCCATTTTGTAGCGTGATGTTGGTTGTCATGGATGCTTGTGGGGCCCACTGTTGCCTCTGGGACATAAGAAGCTCTTGATGCAAATTGCTGGATGACTGAGAGGAGATGGCAGTTGACAGCTTGGATTCTGCCGAAGATGAATGTGATTTTAGAGGCAATGAAAGAGCAGGCGATGATGGCAAAGTCATAGGTGTGGGGAAAGTATCTGGCAGCGTGTGCCGGACTGTGGTCGGAACACTTTCCATTGGTGAAGGATGAAGGACAGTCACGGAGATAGACTCATTAGGTCCATTGCTATCCCCAAGTAGACTGTGACGTATCGTAGTTGTGGACGTTAGGGTGGAGGAAGAGTTGTGGGAAGAATCTGCAGTTAAAGAATAGCGAACAGCGTTACTTGTGCAAGAAGACTGTGACACTGAATTTAACATGTCATAAGAGCCTGCACTGTCAGGCAATGCTAGTCTACTCTGGCTGGCCTCAGATAGCAAGTTGTTACAAACTGGCAGTGTGAGCTTAACACCGTCAGACTTTTGAGAAAAACTGGTGCCATCGTGCTGTAGGCCTGGCAAGGTGAGCCTCTGTTTATTAGATGTCTGTACACTTGTTTTAGGGGAAGCCGGGGCCTTATCATGTGGTCTCAGGTTCCTGTTAGTTTCCTGTAATGTCAGCTTGCTGGCGTTTGATGTTTGCAGCAAGTTTCTAACTGTGGTAGAATTCTGCTGTAACAGCTGCTGCTGCAGATGCTTTTGGTGGCTTGTATGGGGTATCACAGATGGGGTATCCAGCTTAGCCTTCTTGGCTTGAGAAGGTAATGACAATGAATATGACATTTCTGATGATGGTTGTGATGAAGGCAATAATGAGTTTGAATACAGTGAAAAATTTTGATGCTGTGGCCCAGAACTTGCTCTTGAGTGAGCATTAATTAATGGTAACGAGGTATTATTAAATCCTTGAGTCGAGCCTGACTCTAAATGAACAACGCCTCTTCCAACTTCCAAATTCACTTGTGATTGAAGAGGTGCCATAGAAGCACTATTGCCAATTGCTGAAAGATATGTTTGGCTGGAGCCTGCATACAAGTTTGATGAAGTGGAAGCAGGTGTTGATTCTGTGGGTAAATGTCGAATCCCAGACTTTGAAGTTGAGAAAGAATCAAGACCAGAGATGTGGTTGAGGTTGAGTCCAGATGATTGTTTGGCAGCCAGCTGGGACCTGGTCAGACTCTCTATCTGTCCATACACAGCATTCAGATCTGCTGTAAGTACAGGAGGCATGTCTTCCATGGTCTGGACTGAATTGGATGAGATGGGGGTCTGCTGTTGCTGGGAAGTTGGAGTCATTTTATGACTGTCAAGGTTTCTGTAAGAAGACATGGTAAGGGAAGCTGTAGTTAGCAGTGGCTGTTGGTAGTTGCTGTGGAGCACAAAACTGGAGTTCTCTGAGGCCTGCATGTTCATCATCTGATGGTCAACAGCACCAGTGCTGGTCAGGTCAGATGTTTCTGCCATATGTGAGCCCAGGGTCATTTCCATGGCAGTGGTACCCTGAGCAGCACTGCTGGAATCTGTGATGAGTCCAGCATTGTGGGCTAGTTCTGCATCAGTCTGGAGGTTCTGGGCCAGCACCATTGCCAACTGCATGGACTCTTCTTCTGACATGGTCCCTGTTAACAGTTTTTCTAGAGCGTCCCGCGCTTTGTTAGCTGAGTTTAGATCTAAACATAGATGATCAGCATCTTGATCTGGTTCACCATTTTTACCTGATTTTAAAAAAAAATGTCATATTATTATCTACAACATGATAAAGATCTAAATTAACACATCTCATTTTTTTAAGCAAATGAATAAGACTAAGCTATACAAATTATTACATGACTTAATAAACTGACCAAACAAGTCCAATTCATCGAACGGCATTTTGTTAACAACTTCTTGAAAGTCAGATTCCTCCAACAGACGAGATGCTTGTTCAAGTGGAAGCTCAAATGGTTTGTCAAAATCTACATGGGGATTAAAAGTAATTAAACAAGTTTTTTTTACACTCAAATATAAACTTGGAATAAAATGTGCAGCACTAGCACCTTGTAGTGTTTAAGTATTTAAACAAACATGACAGAGTAGTAGAGAAGGCTATGACCAATATTAGAGTTAAGAGATATTTATGAACTGGCAGTCCATTGGACAAACTACGTAGAGTTCATGTTTAAATGCAGGGTAGTGTAATCAGCAGGCCTTAATTTCCTTAACTAGTGCCAAGTAACAATTAAAGCTGGCTTGACTTAGGAAATGTGAGCTTGCAGTAAATTTAACTTAGCTTAGCAGGCCATAAGTAAACACAAATATCTAACTATTTTTAATTTATTTCTGAACATTATTTGCGTGATAAACATTCTAATCACTACCTGGTGATAAAGATTCTTCAAGTTCAAGGCTGAGGTTTTTGCTGTTGCCCTTCATGTCAGGTGTGAACTGGGAGACAAGGGTAGACGACTGCTGGTGTGGAGTAGTGGGTTGTCTCCCTGGAGGAGATTCCAGCCCTTCTTCAGGTTTTGATGTGTCTATACTGGTCACATCTACATCTGAAAGGGCTGTTCACAAGAAAATTGGACAAAAGCATTACTAAAGCTGTTCACTAGAACATTGGACAGTTACATAACTTAGGCTGTCAAGGAGGGGGGAGTTAAAGTTGACCTTCCATAAGATTTTTTTACAAAAACAAAAAAAGCAGACTCAAAACATATTATGACAGTGCTTGTGTGGTGAATTAAAGATAACTTACTTGATTCTAGACCAATAGAAACAGGAGGGGGCAAAGGTTTCTGAGCTTTGGTATATTTGCCTTTCTTTTTCTTCTTTCCTTTCCTGGGAGGTCGGGTGAGTGCAGGTGGTTTAGATTTTTTCCTTGGCTTCTTCTTATTCTCTATCTCCAACTGCTTCTGATAGTTATCCTGTAGGCAGACATTGTATTTAACTATAAAGTAACGTGAACATTCATTTCAATTTTTTTTAAATTCACACACTGTCATGTTTTGATCTGTTATCATGTCACATGCTGCAATTCACTGTTTACAACATTTTTTTGTTAGCTGTATTTTTTTTGTCAAAATTATTCCAATGCATAGTCAGATGCTACCATCTTACATAGAGTAAGTAAACTTCATAGTTTCAGTAATTTATATTAGGAAGCTATTACTGCCATAAATGTAGGTGAAATACTCACAGCTTTAGCCGCATGCTCCTGACACAATGGCAGCTCATGGCGGAGGTCAAATGACGGCAGACAACACTGAACGTTATTGGCAAACTTGGCGGTGCAGAAATCAAACAACTGCTGATTGATATTATATGTAATGTCTGGACACAGTCAAGGCTAATAATAATAGATGTAGCCACATAATTATTCTAAAGTTTGCTGAGTTAACATTCTAATAGAAGCACATGATAGTTTTTGAGTGTGCAGGATCTCAATGGAAGTACAAAAAATGCTACATGTTTTAGACCAGGGGTTTCCAAACTTTTCAGCCCGAGGGCCGCATTGACTATCAAAGTTCAGTTCGGGGGCCAGTTTCTTCCAGGCATGTCTTTGATTTTTCTGGGCAAAGTTCCTCAGCCATCACCAACAAATGTTTTTTCCGTGGACAAAAAGATCTCCACGGGCCGAATGAGAGGACCTCGCGGGTCGCATCCAGCCCGCGGGCCGTAGTTTGGAGACCCCTGTTTTAGACTCAAGAAACTAAGTATCCTCAGAGTTGCATGTACCAAACAGTAGGCTAGAAAACAGAGTTTTCAAAGCTGTCATTAGGTTAAGCTCAAGATAATCCTAAAGAATCCTCCTGAATTTAGGACTTACTGATTAACAAACTTCATAATGCTGCATCAACTATAACATTTAAATCAAATGTATCTAATACAGCAGGTCATCTGCAACATTAAAATGTCATCAGCTCTTAAAAGATTATACACACAATATGTCTAAACAGTAAGTAATTCAAATAACAAATGAATAGTATCTACCAAACCATTACAGTAACAGAGAAAGGATACGCTTAACACAGTGGTTTGCATATGGCAAACATTGATTGGTACATTGTCCTTCCTTTTCACTTTTGTTGCAGCATGTTTTAGACCATCTTTTTCTTATCCTGAAATAAAAATTGATGAACATGTGATAACCATTCCTAAAATAGAACATTCTTACAAAATTAGCTATAAAATAAGATTAAACTATTGACAGATTAAGTTCATAATGATAAACATTTCAAATAAAAATCAAAATGTTTGGGTGGTTTGTAGAGTACAGGCAATGTTGAGGGACAGAGGAAGATAGTGTAAGAATTAAACTGATGACCCACTTCTTCTTAGACCTCTTAAGATGGGTAATCTGCCACAATGCTCTGACCGCACAAGCTGCACCATTGCGAACAGTGCGGATGAGAGCTAAAGTTGCCTGGTTGCTGTTCTCTCTCAGAAGTTTGTTTGTCTTATAGGCATTTTTTGCTTGACACCACTGTCGTCTAAGCCGTGTTTTCAACAGTGATATCTTAGTTGGTCTCATGCCCATTGGAACATCATTTTCTAGTCTGTAATTTTTAAAAATGTTACTGGAAAATGAAGCAACAAAATGAATAAATAGCAATCTAAAAAAAAATATGTTATTACTCAGCAGCTAAAATGAAAATGTGGTTTACATTAACTTCAAATCAGCAGCTGAAACGTAATCATGGATTAAGAGGTCACTACTTACTCATCATCACTGTCTGCTTCATCATCAGATGATGCAGAAAAAATCTCTCTTTGCCATGGCAACATGTCAATATCCTCATCTTCACTGTCATCATCTGAGCTACATAGGTCTAAGAGAAAAATAACATGAGATGTATAAAGAGACCAAAGTTTGTTTTTTTCTTTCAAGAGTCAAGTGTGTAATGTGTAGAAATTAGGTGGTTCACAATATAGGATGCAAAATAATAAAACTATGCCACAGCAATAAAAAAAAAATTCAGATGTAAAACAGTAAGTTGTAAGTAAATTCAATAACCTCCGCAATGGAAAGCTAATAAAATTATTCCTAATTCATTAATCTCTAAATGGTTGAAGTAAAGTTATCAGTTATAAATAGTGATTTAGGTACAGGTAAGGTAGTATAGCTAATTGAAAAGGGCTAAAATTTGCTAGTTTTTACTTAAGTATACTATACATTTATACAATTATGAATTCAAGTCTTGTCAAGGTTTTTTTTATCTTAAAACCGACTGTTAGGATGCAGGAATTAGTGAATGGTGCTTAAGTCAAGTTATTCATGTTTAATAAGACAGGGCTTGTGTTATAAAGAGGCTTTAGATTGACTAGGTAAAAACATTTTTTGCAATGCACATTTTAAATCTGTGTAGGCCTATGTTATGTTTATCATACAAAGGTTAATAATCATTTATAATTATTTTTTAAAGAATTAATAGATTATGCAATGCTTGAGGGGTGTATTATATTCCAAATAGTGAAATAACAAAGGAATTACAACAAAACAAGGAGGTAAGAGTGTCAAAACAGATAGTGAGTTCACTTTTAACTCTCTGTTTCTGTAGTTTAACTTTAACCTATAGTTAATGTAGTGGTATAGATTCTCAATGTTCACTTACAAATCCAATTCCCAATTACTAAGTTATTTAATGATTTTAATGTCCAAAGAGCTGATTTAAAAACATCTGGTAGCAGTCTACCTGTTTACTTTATTTATGTTTTTGATTAAAAAAAAAACAATTTGTAGAATAGAATTGATGAAAAAGTTTTTCCAAATATTTTAAAAGTAGACAGATCTATATTTTACTGAAATAAATGCTTAATTAAAGTATTTAGAGGTTTATAAGAATCTATAATTTAAAAATTAAGAACGAAGAAGAAGAAGAGGTTTATACGAATCTATAATTAACTGCTGTTAGAACAATAAATAGAATTTGAAGAAATGACTTACATGGCCCCACCATGCAATGGCTGCTAACCCTCCTCTTAGCATAGAATGAGTAGAATTTGACAGCTAAATCACTCCTAAACTTTCTCTTAGCTTCTTTCTCTGATAAAATCCCATTTAGTTTGTGTAACTTTACATGTGGTACAGATGCTCTGGGAACTGCACTCAGCTGCACCTTAGGGACAGGTACACTGGGTAACACAGGCGTGGAAACTTTTTGTTGCACTGCAGGAGGCACATAAGGCGGTGGTGGAGGTAAATTTAGATGGGCAGCAAGTGTGTTTGGTGAAGGAAGCATCGCTGAAGGTGTGACTCCCATGGAGGGATCTACACCCAACTTAGAGTTTATGTTCAGTAGTGAGAAGAGATCAACATTTGAGGGAGGTAGTGGTGCAGTTATGTGGTTCTGTAGCTTGAGATGAGCCCCGCTGGTAACACCAGATGAAGGAAATGAATAACTTGGCGTAGAACTTGTGGTAAATGACGCAGAAGTCTGTGATAAAAATGAAGTTGATGATGGATTATTCTGATGATGCGTAAAGTTTAATGAGGGTATTGATGATGGTCCTGAAGGTCCCACTTGTGTAATGGCTGTTCGTTGTGGAGATGAGTTAAAACTTTCCAGTACACAGTTTAAATTTGTCTGTGGACTAAAGGCACTGGCTGGAAGATCTGATGAGGCTAAAGAAGAGGGTGTGGATAGTGTAGATGATCCTGGGTAGGGTGGAGGAAGTCTTGGAGGGGTGTGGACTGTCAGAAGCCTTTCAGAAGTAAGTCCCATATCACCAACTCCACTGTTTGGAAAGCCTAAATTGTCTTGGGCTGCCAATGTAGCAAGAAACGAGGTGTCAACGTGAGGTAGAGGAGGAACATCTTGGCTTGAACGCACATGCTCATATCCAGATAGGGAAAAAGTGGATGTGAAAGGTGGAGCTGGGGCAGCTTGAGGACTGAAGGTATGGGAAGATGCTGGGCTTGGTCCTGGACTAGTGCTGTGTTCTGGGCTTGACAACTGCAACGGACTCGAGTTCGAATCTGTCTGACTTAATTCTTGAGATTTGCGCAACTTTTCATTAATTTTGTTCTGTGCGATTTTTGTTTGCAATTTATTCATGGTCCTTGAGCTTCTTGCCCGACTCTTGGATGTCACTTTTGGTTCAGGTTTTGCTCTCATTTTTTCTAGTTTCTCTGCAAGTTCAGGATAGTATTTTGCTATGGTCGAACCTCCAGACATACTCAGCCCACTAGTGCTGATATCACTGGCAGATCTGACAAACCCTTGCCCTGATTGCAGAGACTTGCCTAAAACACTATCAGATGTGGAAGAAACTGAGGACGCAACAGTTTTGTTTTCAGCTGGCCCAACATCAGGAAAGGCATATGGATCATCTGGGTCCTCAGCAGATGTGGCAGGTTTGATGGGAGGCACACTGTCCTTTGAGAGACAAAATTTTGTTTTTCCAATCACAGGAGGCTGCTTGGTCTCTATTAGTTGTTTATCTTTCTTCTTACGCTCCTTCTTTGGTAACATCCCCAGTACTTGCATGTGGTTGTTGCAGTACCTAAACAAAAATATTTGATGGTTAAAATCAAGCATAAACAGTATTTTCATAAATTACATTTTGGTTTATTTTAATTTTAACCGTAACAATATGTCACGGATGTAATCCACTCACATTTATTTTTAAATTTCTGCTAAGGTGACTGCTAAAATAACTGCTAAGTCAATGGACAACATTCTGATAGTATTAATAAGTAACCTTTCTAAAACAGGTTAAGGACAGTGATCGTAATATCATAAATAAATTCTGCAACTTGCTTGCTGTTCTAGGAAAATATTTATTTTTGTAAACCATTAATGAAAAGAGAACAAGAATACAAAGGAAAGGCAAGTTTCAACTAGCACTAATATTTTTTATAGAATTTTGGGAAATTTTCTCACCCAACACATGTTGGTCAGTAATAGCATCACAATTGATGCACCACACTGACACCCCATTATGCTAAAGGTGCTTTTTTTAGAGAATACAAACCATACAAGTATGGCATTTGGCCATCTAGATTTTTTTAGGCAAGTAAAACAAAATATATTAACTTCAAAATGTAGTGGTTAGCGAACATTTTAGATTAGGGTGCTCTTGCAATCTACAAGGATTTTTGTGGTTTGTGCATTTTATTTTAAAGATTACAAGGCAAGTCATCACAGCGAAAAATAAAGAATAATATGCGGCTGCCAAGTGTAAATATTTGAGGAATATGATGGAATAGTTTTAAAAAATTACCCCATACAGAAAATTTGACTAGCGTTAACTATGTGAACATTAGGGGGTTGTTCATAAATGATTCTTCTTTGGCTGATTTTCACCTTATTCCACACATCACACAAGCCAGGATCATAACCCAAAAATACACCCCACCCCACTTAAAGAACATATTTTTATAATTTTTTTTTTCGAGAAATAAAAAAAGTATCCTATGTCACATTTCTTAACCTCCCTACTCACTCTTACATTCCTTAACATCAAAATTCTCTATGCCTCTAATGAGTGCTGTCAATAAAGACTTTAAAGACTATTTTATGTCATGGCATATAATGCAAGAAGTATTTTTTTACTTATAATTTGCAATAATTAAAAGCTTGTAGTCATCTAACATTAACTTTATCTTGAATATTTTGCAATTTCTATGTTTTTATATCCTAAGTTTAAAAGCATTTACCTCCTTTCTTCATGTTTTGGTATAGCCTGTGTGCACATCTGATTGCTTGATTTTGCAACATATGCACATCTTTTAAATGGTGCATTAGGGTCTTCCAAAATATGTCTAATACAAAATCCGTATCCATTAAGACGTCTCTGATTGCACAATTTGCCACTGAAAGAGCATAGGAGCTTGCTGTCTGAACTTGAATAGTGAATGTTTTTTCCTTCGTACATTGTACGCTGCAGCCTATGGCACATTCATCAATCATACCCTAAAAAGTATGTCATAACCTGAAAATATGAATCAAAGTTTCAGTTTACATCAATAAAGTGCTGACTATAATAAAAATACACATAATTAAGACAAAAAGGCTCAATTACGTTGAATTAATATAGGATGATAACAAACATCATAGTGAAAGATTTTAAAGTGATTTAATTATATAAATATCTAAACAATATTCAGCTCATTTGTAACAACAAAAATCTAGATCTGTATATGGCCTCTTATTATTAAGTTGACTTAGGCCTAAATTATGGGAATTTTTTTGACTACTCCTGTTGTTTTGAACACTTTGGTAGAACGACCAGATTCATTAATTTCGGCAGGATCTTAAATCAAATCTATTTGGAAATTAGAAACAGTCAAACAAGTCACTATACAAACCAATAGTAAAGCTCCCTTTCAAACCTGACGGTCTACGAGGCAAGTGAGGTAGAGTTCACTTGTTTCTGTGACCTCGGCACATGAAGGGATAGTGTGCTGAGCACTATGCCCAGCCGCCTTTACTTACCCTAACTTGAGTTAGGTACCCATTAGGGACAGTCTACTGACTTGGACCCGGATTTGAAGTCGAGACTAATGGTTAGCAGTCCAGCTCTCTACGACTAGCCCACTCTATCCCATATACAAACCAATACAACAAGAAAATAGTCTTATTTGTAAACTGTCAATGTTTTGAAATGTTTTGTTTATAGATCTAGATATCTAGATTTCAGACTCTAATTTCAGAATCACTAAACTAAAAAAGAAATAATGTAGGCCTAGAGGGGATGTTTGAAAATTTAGTAATTTCTGTGTTTAGGGCTCAGAACAACAATATAGCATTCAGTTAAGAACATAAAACCCAACTCAGATTATATAAAAATTAAGTTTTAATAAACGTAAGTTGTATTTTTAAGTTAATAGACTTATTTTTTAAGAGATGCAAGATTTGTTTTCAAAATTGTAATAGTCGAAAATAGGTGCACTTAACTTGGCAAAGTATTTTGAGTTATTTGAATGGCAATATACAAGGCAATTTAAATATTATTGATTGGCTTATGATGATGGCATGTGCTCTTTGTGTTAAAACAGCAATATGTGTGTTTATTGTTATTTGTGTGTTATTATTTGTATTTTTACCATTCTTGGTTTGTTGACAATTCACACTTCCGCGATTGTTACTCACAGCGGAAGTGCGATAACCAGTTTCTAATGCTACGGCAGATTCACCGAAAATAGTGTCGTAATCCAAATTTGCCCTTGAATATTAGACTACAAAATCTTTCTTACCATGTTTTGTAACGTAATAATTAAAACAAATATTCAATGCAGTTATATTTGACCAAGCAAAAAGGTCTCAACCAAAATGGCGGCCAGAATTTGCGTGTAAATTTATTCCCCTTAACACAAAATAGTAGGGGGTTCTAGAGGAGAGGTTCGGTCATGTTGATTTGTTGGAGGTCAGAAAGAAAACAAGAGGATTTTAATGATAGCAAACAATTACGTGTTTAAATATATATTCTTTGTGTACATTTATGAATGGTTCCCTCGAGAAATTCTTAAAAATACATTATAAATTGCGATTCCCAAAATATGCGTAGTTATTTACATCATCCCTCCGCACAAAAAGTAGATTGATATAAACGCCATTATAAATATATTGACATTAATCTTTACTTCATGACCACTTATGTTCATGAAAATTCTAACTAGCAGTAATTTGGTTTAAGGATTTTAACACAGGGCCTCTTGTTTTTTAATTAGTACAGCACCTATATCAAATCGCAAGTAGTACCGGCGACAAATCTTGCGTGGCTTTGAGCCACACGGCGCAGGCTCGCTGCATCACCACCTTTTGATCAGATGCTATTTTTAGTAACACCTATACCTCAGACACTGCACTCTTTCAACGCTTAATTAAACGTTCTTAAAAGCATTGTATAGTTTGAAATAGAGATGAAAAATGTCAAGTAGTGATTCTTGTTATGTACTATGTAATTTTTAAAAGAAATTATTCTCGTTTAGTCAAAGATTTTGCAATCTAAAATTAACTGAAAAATAGGGCTTTTTCGTAAGCTTTTGACCCCAAGACCGTGAAAAAAGTAAGTGTTCTGATTGGTCTAAATGGGAATACCCCTGTGTAGCGTGTTCACTTATTGGTTGTAAGTAGTGCGGGAAAAATTGGAACACGGTGATCTTGTAAGATGCATGGTCGTTAAGTTACAGTAACGCTTACACGCTTAGAAATGATTACACAATGCCACATTTTTTTTTAATTTTCATATTTAACTATAAGTAAACTATTTTATTTGCTTGAACGAGAGACCGTTAAAAAGATAGACTTAGAATTGTGTAGCATCTGGTGATTTAAATTAGTCACTGTAAATCGATATTGAAGAGATTCCAATGTTTATTTTCTTTGCCTAGCTGTACACAGAACAGTGTGTTGGCGTCCCATTCATTTTCTGTTTTCATGTGCTCTTTTTTTTTTAATGTGTTCATTAATTGACCTAATTTCATATTTCTTCGTTGTATTTACATGACTAATGAACGTTCTGGTCAGATCTTACGGTGTTTAATAAAATACTGGCCTATTATTTGTGTCAGTGCCCCCCTCCTCTCAACCACCCCCATCTATCAAATTCTGTTGCTGATATAGGAAGTTTGAAGTTGAAGAATAGTAATCAACATTACGATTATGAATACTGGATACTTGGACTGTATGTGTATTGAACTTTCGGTCGAATGTAAACCGCAAGCCTTTATCACTCGATGAATTAAACGACTATTTTAAAAATACGAAATGTTATTTAATGTAGGTCTATGTAATTGATAAAGACTATAGCCAAAGGGAGTATCGCAGTGTTTCTTTTAGACTTTTTTCCTCGGGGGGGGGGGGGGGGGGGGAGTGGGCACTTGAAGCGGACCTAGTTTTTCGGGGGAGGGCGCACACTGCTAAAAGTATAGATTCTCTATCTCTATATATATTATATTACGCTCGGAGGGGGGGGTGAATGTGGGGTAGACGTGCAGTGTTTCTTCCAGTCTTTTTTCTCCGGGGGGGGGGGGCGGACACTGGTAAAAAGTATGTTTTTTTTAAAGTATGTTTTTTTTCGTTAAAGAAAGAAACACTGGATTATTGCAGCAGGCCTCCCCCCAACTATCACTAACCATCAAACGAAATAGAATCTCAGTGTCCGTCCCCATCCCCACAACCCCACCCCCGAGTTTCAAGCCCCCCCCCCCCCCCCCCCCGGAGAAAAATGTCTGAAAAAAACACTGCTTATAATTTAATTTAATATCATTATAATTTTACAATCAGGGCTAGTTGAGCAGTCTAAAAGATATACGGTGATAGGCTTAAATGTTAGGACTACTCGTGTGTTCCTTGATACTGAAACTGCACGACGTTTTGTGTTGAGGGTTGCCTTCCAAATGTTTAGCCTTACTAATTACCCCCTTCCCCCCCCCCCCCCCCATCCAGGAGAGATGCACGGAGGACACTCTGGTCGGGTTGGGGGTGAGAAAGTGTAACAAAACGTTTTTGTACAATACTTATAAAAAGTTCTTTAAAAACTGAATTTTACCAATATTTTATACTTTAAAAGACGTATTTTAATATTAAAAATTGTTCTAAATAGCTTAGAGGCCCACGCAATATTTCTAAGGGAATCGCTATTTTGTTTGTTTTTAATTTCTTTTAAATACAATTTTGAGGGGGGGGGGGGGGGGGAGGGGTAGGCAGAGTTAGGGAGCGGGTGTGACTTTATCATGTGACGATGTTGAGGTAGAAATCTTTCTTAATCGTGGCACCGTTTATAGACGATTCCTAACTAAAAGCTTGCTGTAAATAAAGTTTCATCGCTTTGATATATATTTGTTTTGTAAGAGGTTGACGAATAGGTGTGCTGACCGGTAGAACTGGGGCATCTTTCTAAGACGGTTATCTGGAGTCGTACTCGGGTTGTATTCTGTTTATATTCCCCCACACGCATCTAATTAATATTATAATAAAGGAGATGCAGTGGCGGAGGCAGGATTTTTTCTTTGTTTGGGGGCGGAGGATATATATATATATATATATATATATATATATATATATATATATATATATATATATATATATATATATATATATATATATATATATATATATATATATATATATGCCTGTCTTCTTCGCCCTTGGCTGACTGGCCTCGGAGCAACGTTATTCACAACATCCAGGCTTTTCCGTTCTTTGCTTTTTGTTCTGATTTATTCTCATTTGTTGTGAAATTGTGTAGTAAGGGGTCATCCATAAATGATAAAATAATTTTGTGACGATGTGTGATGAGGGGGAGGGGGTTCAGATGTTGCGACGTCACACTTTTGCATTATAAAAAAGCAATGTTAGAAAACGAATTTTAGATATGTCATTTCGCGTTTTAGATAACTGTTTTAATAAATTGTAATAGTTTAGACAAGATTTTAGAAAAATATCGATGTTTTTTTAAAAATTCAACTGCAATTTTGAGGGGGGGGGGGGGGGGGGGTTTGTAGGTTGAGGTGTGACGTCATTTTAGGGGGGGGTCTGGCTTTTTGTGACGACGTGTGACGGAGGGGGGTAAAAATCGTCAAAAAAAAGCGTTACTTCATTTATGGATGACCCCTAAATACATAAAAACCCACACTGCTTAATTACTGATTTAATGATTTCCTACTTAAGTTGGAAAGCATTAACAAAAATAATGTTTGGGCGAATCGTTAAGGCTAGAACTACAAAAAAAATGCTCCGCCCACACCCCCTTTTTTTGTTTACTAAAAGTTGTGGGACAAAGTAAATCCAAATGAATTTTCAGTGGATTGGTTGCTACTCCTCTAACTATTCATACTTTAGTCAATATAATAATATCATGTAACAATATTTAATAACATTTCATTAAACACCTAGATCATCTACACATTAAAAGTTCATGTCATATTGCATTGTCATCAAATCTTCATCTCTCAAATTGGTTCGATAGAAATGGGTGAAATTTTGAATGCGAGATGTCACCTTTAGACTGCTTTAGAAGGACGAAGTTTTTAACCACGGGGAATCGTTAAACAAAAGTTTGTTTAAATACCAAATAAGCTTGATCCCCCCCAAACTACAAACTAGAATCTATAATGAAATAGTTGTTTTTTAACCAACACAAAATGTGTGCTATATTAGACTTCGTCACTTCTATGGACATACAGTTTCTTCCAGGCTCTCGGGGGAGGGGGCACGTCCCCCCCCCCCCCATCCCCCCCTGAAGAAAGTCTACCCCCCCCCCCCGGAACAAAATGCAAATTATATAGAAAATATATAATTTTAACAGTGTCCGCCCCCGGAGAAAAAAGTCTGGAAGAAACACTGTGGACATATAGTTCAGCTTTTCTTTGCAATCTTTTGTAGGACAGTTATAAACATTCAGAATATTTTCATAAATATTTCTAATTAGGTTTTTTCAAAGTAGAATCCATAAAAGAAATTTAAGATAAGAAATTCGTGTGTCGTGTTTAGGTTATATACATTTAATCATTTTGAAAAAAAATGGCATTTTTTAAAACAATATAGACTCTAAATGTTCCTATCCCGGGGTGGACTTTGCTGACAATGCGTGACAAAGTGGGAGGAGTTAATATTGACCAATAACAATGCTGACCCAGTTCATGTTTTATAAATCTAGGAGGGCCTGACTGAAGTGTGACGCCACTTGAGAGTTGTGACTTATTTAGCAGTTATTGTGACCATTGGGGGAAGGTAAACATCAAATCAATCCTCGTTAATGGACGAACCCTAAGTTAGCCCGGACTTTCCAAGAGTTCACCGACTGGTGGATCAAGACACACAACAAAGCCAGCAGTCGAGCTAGGCAGATCCACGACCATGGGTATCTTCAGCACTGTCCTGCATCCACACACCAAGTCACTGCAGGTGCTCAAGTCTTTGAGTTCGGAGTTTCTTTCAGACTTTTTTTCTCCCGGGGGAGGGGGGGGGGGCACTGGTTGGTAAGAGTATATTATTTTCTACATGAAAGAAACGTTCGTTTCAAGACAGTGATGACGGTCAGTTTGGGAACGTTAGGTAAATGTCAATAACTTTTTGATTAGGCCCAACGTAACAAACTACTAGTAAGTGAACAGCTTCCACTTCTACCCGCAGCAACAGAACACAATAAAACAATACATGTACATTACTTTATCGTCTTTATTGGGATCCATTTTTAAAAAATGAAACTGTACAAAGCAACCTTAATTAACTGTCTTTTATTACTTTTAATAACTTGTTTGAATTATTCCGTAGTGGTTAATTCCTCCATAAGCCCAAGTTTATTTAGCAATGACATTTATTTTAAAAATCATGTTAATGTTATTTCAATATTCTGAATTATTCTAGTACCTGTCCTATCATTCGCACTGAATGGTAAGAAACCACGACAGCAGTCAGTGTGAATAGATCTATCACTATAACTATTACACTTGTAGGTTTCCCCACCAACTGACCACAGACCTTTCATAACCAAGCTCTATCTGATCTACAGATAATAAAACTGATACAAAACTGTGGTTATATAACATTGTTTACTTTTAATATAAAAGAAAAATAAACATGTATGAACAAAATGATATAATATGTTTCATACATGGAAAATATCAAAATAACATGTTGAGTTAAACACCCAACAAACTTGAAAAAGGAAAGACCATGGCAAAATGCGTCACAAATATTGTGCTAAAATATTTTGTATAAAAATAACACAATATATGGCTATATACTGGGTACAAGATACAATAAATTGAGACTAAGTTTTTTATTGACTTTAATATTTTGGTTTGCATTCAGATGAGGTGATAGGCCGAACAGATGATAGTGAGTTTTTTTGGCATCAATGTTTGTTACTACACTTTTTCTTTCCCTTTTCAAATAAAAAAAAAAACCTCAACTACAAACATGAACAACTGAGGAGAAAAGATTACCTATCATTAGAAAATGCTTTTTTTTTAATTAAAAAAAAAGTTAAAACCTGTATGAGATATTTTCCCCATCTAATCATTTTATTATTTGCATTCAAAAAGCATTAATCTAATGCCAAGTAATCTTTAGATGATAAACATGCTAATTTTGAAGAAAGCCTTTATTCAATTCATCAGATACAGATTATATAACATTATCACTAACACCTGCATTAACATTTTCAATATTACATGCAAATAATCAATAATTCAAGGGCAATAACCAAAACAATATATATAATGGTAAAATTATATCCCTTGTATAATCTAAGCTATATTACTGAGGAATTAAAGAATTGCAAGTAGGCCCTACAGGTATTTCAAAATATGTGCTCAAGTTCAAAATATCCTACCCAATTATTTTAAGATAGGAATAGTTCAGAAGTTAACCAACAAAAAGTTACCTCCTAAATTTAAAACGAAAATTATAACATTTTCTTTAAACTAGATCAAGTAGTACGTAGACAAAAAAAAACTGAGATTCCTAACAGCTCTCAATTGGTTTAAAAATCCTTCACTGTACTGTAAAGGTATACTTTTGTTATACATTTTTACAATTTCAATATGGTGTACTGTATATGAATAGTAACTTATGACTCAATGATTACTAAGGTAAATAAAAGACTCAAATGCCCTCATTCAAATGTGCTGCCTGACTACATTACATACCTACTAGTTTTGGTGAAGTATATGAAGAATTAAAATTTGCTTTTCATTTAAAAAAAAAAGAAATCTTCACAGCATCTAAATGCAGTTTTTTAAATTGTAAATCATGATAATATACTAATATAGTATAAAAATCTTATAAACAAGACTAGTTCGGTATGTCTTTAGTTTACAATTGCATTCAATTTCAACTTCTTAAAGAAAAAACTGCAATAAATTAAATGACTTGTGAAATTATATTTAATAATGGGCACATCAAAAGAAATGCAAGTAATTTAGACACCAGTCTGAAAACACTGCAATATGAGCAGAGAACATAAGATTATTACAACAACTGCATTATATATGCATGTTAGAATTATTTGCCAATAAAACTACAAACCATAATTTTAGCACTTTTACTGGCAACATTACTAGTCTTGGCAAGTATGGGTTTTAAAAAATTACAGCATAATTGATGGTTAAAAAGGACACAAGTTTTAAAAATACAATAGAGCAAAACTTAAGGTTCAAGTAAAAGCATAACAGAACAGGATGAAAGAGCCTACTCTAGAACCAGTGTGCCACAACCCACGCTAACCTTATGCATGTTTATGGAGGCAGGATAGATATATTTGAGTAACCAAATTTCAAAGTTTTTAAATCACACAAGACCAGGAAAGGAGTTCAGTTGCCTAATTTTCACAGAACCAGGGTTATCTTAACACCATGACCGACAATGATGTAAAAGTTTGTCCACATACAGAACGGAATGCATTTTTTATTACTAATTACACTTAAGATAAAACAAATGAAAAAAATGTATACACCTATAAATTTAATTTGGTTTAAAAATGCATAATATCTAAAACAGAAGTAGCAAATTTAAAATTAAAAACAAATTTTCTGATACACTAGATCTATACATAATCTTGAAAACAGTATTGACAAAAAAATTGATGAAAGTTAGCAGGAAATGCTTCAAGTAAACAAAGGAAACTAAAAAATTTAAAGATGTTTAACATAATCTGACACACATTTGGAAATCTTGAAAAACAAATGCAGGTAATAGTTTCTTGCATGGCACATGATAGCATGATTACATATAATGGATGATGCAGGAGTAGCTATGTAAAACATTTGCACAAGTCTGACTTTTGAAAACAATAGAACTTTCTTTTAAACTACCGTACATTAGATAATTCATGCTTCATTCATAACTTTTAAAGAAAAAACATTTAACTAGTGGGCATACAATAGTTAACAATGCCACTAATCAACTTTTTAACAGAAACTATGCAGTAAACAACTTAAGCAAAATAAAGAGATGACAAAACCATTAAAGAACTCACATTGAAAAAATGCAGACCATATGGAAGAAAGACTAAGCAGAATGAATAGGCCTACATCTCTCCACAAATGTTTAAACGGTCAACCTAAATTTTATATACCCATATGTCATCTAATGCTGAGTGTAAATTTTGATGTCTGGCAAAATTGTGTAGTGTAGCAAATTACTGAAACTAAAATAAGTTAAAAATCTAAGGTAAAGAATCAATACCAAATTACAAGAAATAATCATTGTTGTTTTTAAACATTAATTAACATGTGACAAAGTGAATAAGCCTAATGAAATTTTTTTTTAAAAAGCAGCAACTCTATTGTATTATGGTCACAGAAGAAAGTGATGGCCTAGTAAAATAAAATCATACTGCTTAAATAAATATTAAACAATGTTCACTGTAGGCCTAATAACCTGACCATCAATAAGTTATCTTAATATAGTAGTTAGATCTATTTGTAAAGTATTACATAGTTTTAAAGCATCAAGTTTTCTATCAATACAATACCTAATAATACTGATCACTAACTAACAACACTGGCTTTGGCTTCACATAACAGTTCAGGGTTGTTTGAAGTGGGACAGACTTGAGCTTCAACTGAAATGAGGCTTGAGTTAACTACATTGAGGTCAACATATTCTTCATTACTGCTTGATAATGAATTTGTATCAGAGCAGCAAACTGAATCACAAACACAGTCCTTGTCCCCATCATACATCTTTGTCCCAAAGTCATCATCCTGCTTCATCTGTTCAGCCTCCGCAACTTTTTTCTGAAGGGCTGCAACTTTTTCTTCAAGACTCATGTAATGCTTGACAAGTTCTTCTTTGGGGAGACTTTGCAAACTTTCAGCATGAACAGTTGTGTAGATGTCAGTAAATTCTTTGTCTTTTTTGGTAAAGTGTATACACCCATGGTTACCATCAGCTGGTGTTGATGGCACAGAGTGTATTGTAAGGCTTTGTGGAGATAGTTGATTAAGCCTTGAACTGCTAGGAGTTTTACTTAATCCAGCAGGGGAGCTAACACTGTGCTCATCCATCAAATACTGGGTAGAATTAAATGGAGCCACTGGAAAAGTCATATACTGCTGATCAGCACCATCGCGTCGGACAACAGCAGCAGCGTTTTCTTTTTCCTGGAGTTCTTGAGATTTTCTTTTAAGCTTTATCTCTTCTCGAGGGGGATAAGGCTTGTACTGTACACTTTTGTGCTTGTGCCGACTACCCCCTTTATGTCGTCTACTGCCATGACTACCGTGACGCCGTTTTCTTCGGGGGCGAATTGCATGGGCACTTACGTGAGTGCCACCCGATCCGGAATCACCTCGGCTGTTGTTGTCAAAATCGTCTCCCTCGTAAGATCTATCACTGCCGCTGGATGAATCTTCATAATCCCCAGAATCGACGTCGGCTTTAACCATTTCTTCTTGCTGAGCTATAATGCCAATGTTTATCAAAGATTCAGCCATTGAATATTCCACTACCAACACACTGGTTAGTTCCACCGTCGAAGTGTTTACTATGACTGACAGAAGCTAAACTGTAATAACGATGACACAGAAAAACAACAAAATAGCAGTCGACTGGCTCTGTTTGCATCATACAACAGTATATATACGCCAGCCCGAGATCGTAGGACTGATGTTTGCAAATTGAGAACACGGAAATAAATACCATTCTGAATCGGATATTCGTACGCAAAGAAAAAAGGCCGTAATAAAATATACCCGTATCTGTTAAATGTAAATTACTATTGAAACTTTTAAAAGTCAAGAGATTTCAAAAACTTTTATATAACCAAATGCATAGTATTTATTCAATATAAACAATTTAGACTAATATATTTAGCGAACATTGTTAGACAGCGTAGCGATATTTTGGATAGTTAAAAATAATAAAAATATAAGGGAAACTACTCTGAAAATACATTCGTGAACCGTCTTTACATTTTTGGTCTTATGAATTTGTTATTTATAGTAATTTCATTCCTCACTCGTCAGTTAAAATTCCTCAAATACACATATTTAATCCCATATACACTATTTATTATTTTTGCCAATATGTTAAAAATCATTTAAATCAGAAATTTTATACTCAATATAACACACAGCAATACAATAATGGCCCCACTTAATTCTAGCGACAGCCTTTGTTAAAAATTAAAACTATAAATACCTAGGAAATGATGACCTAAAGGCACTAGATCTAGGCCTAAAGGTATTTTATTACATAATTTCTTTAATTATTTTGAATTTTGGAAGCAATTCATTATCAATTTTAACTTGAGAATCGTCTGTGTATTAAAAGTGACATAATATTTGATTAATATAATAATTTAGGCCTAATCAACGTCATTTTTATTTTGCTGTTAGACTAACCTGCTTTCGGAATACTATCGGTTTTTTTTTTTTTTTTTTTTTTTTTTAGATCTAGATCTATATTTGGGGGGGGGGGGGGGGGGGAAGTGATCTACATCTACATTTAATCCTTGAACTAAACGTCGTAAAAACGTTGTGGCGTTACGTGTACGGTCTATTTGTTATGACGTCAGTAGAGCATTGAGAGAATGGATTTTTTAACGGCACCGGTAGTTAAGGCTTATACGTTTTTGGAATAACATTAATTATAAATAAAGACACAAACAATTGTGTTTTTAGTTACTTCTCTTTCTTGTTTGTTTAAATAGTCTCGGTCAATGGATGTGTTAAATATGGCATCTGAAAGATGGGTTCATCGATTAGACGTCTTTACCCAATTAAATTGAGTGGATTGATTAATATCTCATTGTTAACATTGTGACTGGATCGTTAGATGCAGGTTTAATCATTCAGTGTTCACGTGAAAAGTACCATTGTATAAATAAAGCATTAATGTGTAGCCACATTTTTAAAGAGTGGATTCTTTACCTGCTGGTACTTTATAGTGGGCCCCTTCGAAAGAAGAAAAAGATGAACCAAAGAATATTCTATTGTTAAGGATTATGGTCTACTCAATAAATTGGATTCTATCATTAGGCGTGACGTCATGAAGGTGACCAGACAGCTTAATGGGGTAACACTAAAATAAAAAGTAACATCACCTTGCGATGATGATCACGATATAATTTTTAATGGACTCCCACAACAAAAGCTCAAAGACCCGTGTAGTGTTTCTTCCAGACTTTTTTCTCCGGGGGTGCACTTGATTCTTGAAATTTTCGGGGGGGGGGGGGGGGGGGGACACTGTTTAAAGTATATATTTTCTATATAATTTATAAATTCCATTTTGTTCGAAGAGATGCCTGGAAGAAACTCTGGACCCGTATGACTGAGATGGCTATTTAAATATTTTACAGCTGTTTTAGTAAAAGTAAATGCCCTGTCAGATGTGCTGATGCACTTTTTGACAAAACCTGTCAGTAGATTCTAAATCACCACGACCGAGTGAGGTAAGAGGTCACCCCACATACATACCTATTTGTGATTACATAACCTACAGCTTGGCTCATTATGGTCTACTGGTATATAAATATATATATATATATATATATATATATATATATATATATATATATATATATATATATATATATATATATATATATAAGAGGTTTTATTTTGTTTTAAACTGAACTAGGCTTGCTGTTTTTTTGACGGCTCCCAGGGATGGGTAGTGGGAATCTACTTTACGATCACACCAGCAGATATTTTTTCTACTGTTTTGGACAGTTGTTTTTTTTTCACTGAAAAATTTAATGAACTCCTTTCGGAAGAGCACACGTCGTCACTGAAAGAGAATGTCTAACCACAAATGAACACACACATACATACTTGTACACTGTACGTATGTATGTATTTATTTGTATGTCTATGATATCTATATAAAAGACAGAAACATAAAAATAGAAATATGTTTCTAGGGAGAAGAGTGATGCGTGTGTGTGTTGGGGAGGGGGATTAGAATATGGATTCGAACCGTTACCCTCAGCGGTGAGCATCTTAGTTAGCGACGCCTTCTTGATGTATGGTAGGGGTGGGTGTACTTGTTGACATGTGTGTGATGTGTGAGGTGTATGGTAAGGGTAGGTGTACTTGTTGACATGTGTATAATGTGTGAGGTGTGTGTATCTGACACGTTTCTGCCTGAGATGGTGAGGTGTGTGTTTTTCACCTCTGTGTGGTTTTGTATGTTTCTTGACACCTAGGCGAGAGAGGTAAAGGTGTATTTGTCTGATGTATTTTTGTGTGTGGATTGGTGGGAAGTAATTAAGACCCAGATGACAGTGTGAGTATAGGAACATTTAGGCCTATATGACCCTAGCACAGTGTGAGTTATCAACCATGGGAGGTGGATACGGGGTGGGTAGACAAGAGGGTGGGTAGACAAGAGGGGAAGTGGATACGGGGTGGGTAGACAAATGGGGGGTAAGGGGTGGGTAGACAAGAGGGTGGGTAGACAAGAGGGGAAGTGGATACGGGGTGGGTAGACAAATGGGGGGTAAGGGGTGGGTAGACAAGAGGGTGGGTAGACAAGAGGGGAAGTGGATACGGGGTGGGTAGACAAATGGGGGGTAAGGGGTGGGTAGACAAGAGGGTGGGTAGACAAGAGGGGAAGTGGATACGGGGTGGGTAGACAAATGGGGGGTAAGGGGTGGGTAGACAAGAGGGGGGGGGGTAGACAAGAGGGGAGGTGGGTAGGGGTGGGTAGACAAGAGGGGAGGTGGGTAGACAAGAGGTGGGTAGACAAGAGGGGAGGTGGGTAAGGGGTGGGTAGACAAGAGGGGAGGTGGGTAGACAAGAGGGGAGGTGGGTAAGGGGTGGGTAGACAAGAGGGGAGGTGGGTAGACAAGAGGGGAGGTGGGTAAGGGGTGGGTAGACAAGAGGGGAGGTGGGTAAGGGGTGGGTAGACAAGAGGGGAGGTGGGTAAGGGGTGGGTAGACAAGAGGGGAGGTGGGTAAGGGGTGGGTAGACAAGAGGGGAGGTGGGTAGACAAGAGGGGAGGTGGGTAGACAAGAGAGTAGGTGGGTAAGGGGTGGGTAGACAAGAGGGGAGGTGGGTAGACAAGAGGGGAGGTGGGTAAGGGGTGGGTAGACAAGAGGGGAGGTGGGTAAGGGGTGGGTAGACAAGAGGGGAGGTGGGTAGACAAGAGGGGAGGTGGGTAGACAAGAGAGTAGGTGGGTAAGGGGTGGGTAGACAAGAGGGGAGGTGGGTAGACAAGAGGGGAGGTGGGTAAGGGGTGGGTAGACAAGAGGGGAGGTGGGTAGACAAGAGGGGAGGTGGGTAGACAAGAGGGGAGGTGGGTAGACAAGAGGGGAGGTGGGTAGACAAGAGGGGAGGTGGGTAAGGGGTAGGTAGACAAGAGGGGAGGTGGGTAAGGGGTGGGTAGACAAGAGGGGAGGTGGGTAGACAAGAGGGGAGGTGGGTAGACAAGAGGGGAGGTGGGTAAGGGGTGGGTAGACAAGAGGGGAGGTGGGTAGACAAGAGGGGAGGTGGGTAGACAAGAGGGGAGGTGGGTAGACAAGAGGGGGGGGGGGTAAGGGGTGGGTAGACAAGAGGGGAGGTGGGTAAGGGGTAGGTAGATAAGAGGGGAGGTGGGTAAGGGGTGGGTAGACAAGAGGGGAGGTGGGTAGACAAGAGGGGAGGTGGGTAAGGGGTGGGTAGACAAGAGGGGAGGTGGGTAAGGGGTGGGTAGACAAGAGGGGAGGTGGGTAGGGGTGGGTAGACAAGAGGGGAGGTGGGTAGACAAGAGGGGAGGTGGGTAGACAAGAGGGGAGGTGGGTAGACAAGAGGGGAGGTGGGTAGACAAGAGGGGAGGTGGGTAGACAAGAGGGGAGGTGGGTAGACAAGAGGGGAGGTGGGTAGACAAGAGGGGAGGTGGGTAAGGGGTGGGTAGACAAGAGGGGAGGTGGGTAGACAAGAGGGGAGGTGGGTAGGGGTGGGTAGACAAGAGGGGAGGTGGGTAGGGGTGGGTAGACAAGAGGGGAGGTGGGTAGACAAGAGGGGAGGTGGGTAAGGGGTGGGTAGACAAGAGGGGAGGTGGGTAGACAAGAGGGGAGGTGGGTAAGGGGTGGGTAGACAAGAGGGGAGGTGGGTAGACAAGAGGGGAGGTGGGTAGGGGTGGGTAGACAAGAGGGGAGGTGGGTAGACAAGAGGGGAGGTGGGTAGACAAGAGGGGAGGTGGGTAAGGGGTGGGTAGACAAGAGGGGAGGTGGGTAGACAAGAGGGGAGGTGGGTAAGGGGTGGGTAGACAAGAGGGGAGGTGGGTAGACAAGAGGGGAGGTGGGTAGACAAGAGGGGAGGTGGGTAGACAAGAGGGGAGGTGGGTAAGGGGTAGGTAGACAAGAGGGGAGGTGGGTAAGGGGTGGGTAGACAAGAGGGGAGGTGGGTAAGGGGTAGGTAGACAAGAGGGGAGGTGGGTAAGGGGTGGGTAGACAAGAGGGGAGGTGGGTAAGGGGTAGGTAGACAAGAGGGGAGGTGGGTAAGGGGTGGGTAGACAAGAGGGGAGGTGGGTAGACAAGAGGGGAGGTGGGTAGGGGTGGGTAGACAAGAGGGGAGGTGGGTAGACAAGAGGGGAGGTGGGTAAGGGGTGGGTAGACAAGAGGGAGGTGGGTAGACAAGAGGGGAGGTGGGTAGACAAGAGGGGAGGTGGGTAGACAAGAGGGGAGGTGGGTAAGGGGTAGGTAGACAAGAGGGGAGGTGGGTAAGGGGTGGGTAGACAAGAGGGGAGGTGGGTAGACAAGAGGGGAGGTGGGTAAGGGGTGGGTAGACAAGAGGGGAGGTGGGTAGACAAGAGGGGAGGTGGGTAGACAAGAGGGGAGGTGGGTAGACAAGAGGGGAGGTGGGTAAGGGGTAGGTAGACAAGAGGGGAGGTGGGTAAGGGGTGGGTAGACAAGAGGGGAGGTGGGTAGACAAGAGGGGAGGTGGGTAAGGGGTGGGTAGACAAGAGGGGAGGTGGGTAGACAAGAGGGGAGGTGGGTAGACAAGAGGGGAGGTGGGTAGACAAGAGGGGAGGTGGGTAGACAAGAGGGGAGGTGGGTAGATAAGAGGGGAGGTGGGTAGACAAGAGGGGAGGTGGGTAGACAAGAGGGGAGGTGGGTAGACAAGAGGCTCTGCGTTTTATCTGTCAGCGATGTTTTCGTGCCAGGATTTTTTAAATTTCTATTGGAGAGTTTGTGTCATGACTTGATTGTTATATCATAGCAACCGACCTTCAATCAGCTGTGTATATTATTTGACTGATGTATCATAGCAACCGACCTTCAACTTCAATCAGCTGTGTATATTACTTGACGGATATATCATGGCAAACGACCTTCAATTAGCTGTGTACATGACCTGGCTGTTATATCAGTGATACGTGAACAATTTATTTAAAAGGTCATAGCAAATCGAAAGTAGCGAGTAATTGTGAATTGTGTGGGGAGCCAGAAGTTTGAGGAGTGGCGAGTAAAGATGAAATATATGGGGTACCAACCGAATATGAAGGTGTTTGTTTTAAATATGTCACAAAGCGCCAGTATTCAAGTATGGGCCACAAACACAAACCTCGTTCACAAATCAGCCTATGTGAAAGATAAAATCAATGCGCACATACGTGTTAGGGACCGCAGTTAAAACCTAGTTCAAATGTTCTATAACATGTCGCTAATTTAGGCTTGCTGTTAGAATGCAGACTTGTAAAGTTAGCCTAAACTATCCTAGCATACAAGATAGAGAAAATCTAATTAGGTAAAACACAAATAATTAAGGTTTTTGATTCACAGAGAAGCACGTATACATAATTTACGGTTAACTTTGTAATAGATTGAAATAATTGTGAGGTCAAGGGAACTCACTCTTCTGTATTAGTTATATTTATAATATTGTTATCTTGAGTGATGTCCCTTGTGTACTTGCTTCCGTCCTCTCTGTGTGTTACCATCGTGAGGTAGTTAGACCCAATAAATGTGTTATATACAACCACAGGCTTCTGTCGTCAATCTATTATAACTGGCGACGAAGGATAAACATCTACTAGAAAGAGCACCTACTTACGCAAAAAAGAGGTTTGCTAGAGCTTATTAGCTAATTATTTCTAGAATTATGGCGCTGTATGGCCAAATAAAAGAATTTGATGCGAATGATGAAATCATTCAAGATTACCTAGAGAGGTTAAGCTTTTACCTAGAAGCTAACAACGTGACGATAGAAGCCAAAAAGAGAGCTGTTTTGTTAACAGTCATAGGGCCTCAACAATTTAGGCTACTAAAAGACTTATGCGCACCAGCTAGTCCAGATACCAAGAGCTTTAACGAGCTGAGCAAATTGCTAACAGACCACCATGCGCCTACCCCATCAAAGTTTCTATGTCGAGCTAGATTTGACAGTAGGACTCGTCAACCAAACGAGTCAATATCAGAATATGTTGCTGCCTTACGTCATTTAAGTGAATTTTGTGAATTCGGAGACACGCTGTCTGACAGACTATGTGAAAAGTTTGTGACAGGTGTAAACAGCCCTGATATTCAAAGAAAGTTGCTGCTCGAGTCAGATCTAAAATTGGAAAAAGCAATACAACTTGCAAATTCATACCAGCAGTCATCAGATGCGGCGAAATCTCTTACGCCTTCAGGGATCCATGCAGTAAACAGCAGGTTAGTCAATAAACATCAACCCCAACAGAGCATTCCAACTTATGCTAAACACCCTGCTCGTTCAAATCCTAGATCTAAATCTAGTAATAATTATCAAATATGTCATCGATGCAGGGGTCCCCATGCATCTCATCGGTGCAAGTTCAAGTTAGCAACTTGTTATAAGTGCGGTAAGCAAGGTCACATTGCCAAGGCCTGCTTCGCAAAGTCTTCGTCTGTTGCTAAATCTAGCCAGTCAAGACAGTACCGCAACCAAAGGCAGCACTATGTTAACTCTCACCAAGACTACCTAACCCAACCAATGAACCACTCTACCTGTGAAAATGCCCAAACTGATTCGCAGCCGGATTTCAACCTATTCTCTGTGAAATCAATAAGTCATGCTCCCATCAATGTACCAGTTTATATCAACGGTAAGAGCATCAGCTTCCAACTTGACACTGGAGCATCTCTAACAGTCATAACAAAGAAAGATTTTGACGCTGTCACAGGAGGATCAGTGTCTCTACAGCCGTGTCACAAGTGTCTGACAACATACACTGGTGACAATGTTCCGGTAATAGGAGAGTGTATGGTTCATGTAAGTTATAATGGTCAAAGTGTTAAACTTCCTCTTCTTGTGGTTGAAGGAAATGGACCGCCATTACTAGGTAGGAACTGGTTAAGTGATCTTAAGTTAAATTGGGAGAGTATTTGTTCATTGAAGAATGTAAAAGAATCTAGTCTTACTTCACTAGATAAAGTAATATCTGAAAATAAATGTGTTTTTGGTAACTCTGGATTACTAAATGATAGAACAGTGAAGTTAAGCATTAAAGATACAAATCCAAGATACTGCAAAGCTAGAGTTCCACCTTATGCAATGAGGAATAAAATTGAAAATGAGCTAAGTAGATTGGAATCTAATGGCATTATAAAGAAGGTAGACTATTCCGATTGGGCGACGCCCATTGTGCCAGTGTTAAAGAGGGATGGTTCTATAAGAATTTGTGGAGACTACAAAACTACACTGAATAAGCAAATAGAGCTAAATAGGTACCCTATACCTAACATTGAGGAAATTTCTTTGAATTTGGCAGGAGGAGACAAATTCACTGAATTAGACTTTAGTCATGCTTACACTCAACTAGAACTGCATCCAGATTCAAAAGTCTATACGACAATAAACACACATAAAGGACTCTACCAATATGAAAGACTATGTTTGGCATATCATCCAGCCCTGGAATTTTCCAGGCTGTCATGGACAGTATTTTTAAGGACATTCCAAATGTTTGTGTGTACTTTGACAATGTGTACATAACTGGTAAGAATGACACTGAACATCTTAAAACACTTGATAAAGTATTAAAAATTGTTGGTGAAAAAGGTTTAAAGATAAACAAAGATAAATGTCAATTCATGTTGACAGAAATTAGTTTTCTTGGTTATATATTGAGCAAACAAGGCATCAGACCTCAACCTGAGAAAACAAAAGCCATTAAAGAAGCACCCAAACCTGAAAATACCCAACAACTAAGAGCTTTTTTGGGCTTGATAAATTACTATGCAAAGTTCATAGGGAATCTGTCTGGTAAACTATCACCACTGTACAAGCTGCTACAGAAAAATGCAACTTGGCACTGGGGTAAACAACAAGATACTGCTTTTAATACAGCAAAAGAGGCTTTGTCTTCTGACACCTTACTAACTCACTATGACCCAGGGAAAAGACTTGTATTGACATGTGATGCTTCACCAGATGGTGTAGGAGCAGTCTTGTCCCACATGGATGAGAAGGGTGACAGACCCATTGCTTTTGCCAGTAGATCTTTGAACCAGACTGAGAAAAATTATTGTCAGTTAGATAGGGAAGGCTTAGGCATCATTTTTGGTGTTAAGAAATTTCATAAGTTTCTGTTTGGTAGGAAGTTCACCATCTTTACAGATCATAAACCATTGCTAGGTTTATTTGGAGAAAACAAAACCCTACCTGAGCATGCCTCACCAAGAATTCAAAGATGGGCTATCACACTAACTGCATACAATTATGAATTGAAATACAAACCTGGATCTGAGAATAGTGCAGATAGCCTTAGTAGATTACCTTTAAAAAACCAAAGCCTGAGCTATGTACCAGAAGATGTATTTGTTCTCTTCACTATCATGGATAACTCCAATATAAATGTGAATGATATTAAAAGAGAAACACAAAAAGATGAGTGCTTAATAAAAGTATATGAGTACTGTAAGAATGGTTGGCCTGAAGAGTCTGTGAATGATGACTTAAGGCCATGTAAAATAAGAAATAAAAACCTTTGTGAAGATAATATAAAAGATGGAGAAGATGCAGTCCATTATCAGTCAGAGTTACCTAAACAAAGTATTTATAACTTAATAAATGATTATGGTGATATGGCAATTTCAAATGTTTTAAAGAAAATACATTAGTAAGAAGGAATGTGATCATCAAACAACTTTGCTAACATCATTAGCACTTACAGAAACTAAAAGGGTAACATCAAAAGAAAAGAAAAAAGATTTTTGCCATTTAATACTTTCAGATGCCAATTCAAAAATAGTTCCAGTAAATCATGACAACTCATGCATTGAAAGAGAATTTGGTGTTAATAAGAATGTGTATCTAAGAAATTATGGGAGAAAGGAAAAATGGATACCAGGTCAAATTGTTCAATGTACAGGACCTGTGCCTTATAAAGTTAAAAATAACTTGTGCAGATAATAAGTGTGAATCTGTCAATCCCACCAAGTCTGATCAGTTCACACCAACTCAGTTTGTTCCACAACCAAGTTCTGTTGATATGAGTGAACCAAGTTGTCTGGAGTCAGAAAATGTAAATTCTGGAGTTAATGATTTAAATCCTAGACCTCCTGAGATAGAGAATCCAGATGGTCAGAATCTTGAGTCACCAAATCAGAAGCCACTGAGAAGGTCAAGCAGGACAATCAAAGTCCCAAATAAGTTAGACCTATGATTCTAAAGGTCAAAAGGACTTTGACATTATTGTTTTGTATTTTGATTATGTTGTAGCATATTGTGCATTGTTTGTAAGGATGTAATCTACCATAGTGTTCATGTTACAATATAATTGGTGATTTTAGGATACTATCAATTGTTCTATTGAGAGATGTGTTATTGTGTTATAAGGGTAAAGGGATGTAATAGATTGAAATAATTGTGAGGTCAAGGGAACTCACTCTTCTGTATTAGTTATATTTATAATATTGTTATCTTGAGTGATGTCCCTTGTGTACTTGCTTCCGTCCTCTCTGTGTGTTACCATCGTGAGGTAGTTAGACCCAATAAATGTGTTATATACAACCACAGGCTTCTGTCGTCAATCTATTATAAACTTAAAAAAATTACGGCGTTGACATTATGGGTATGCTTCTAATCCATATCAACACGTTGTATCTTCAAGGTATCAACATCCAATCCAGATCAATACGGTGTATCATTAAGATGTCAACATCCAAACCATATCAACACGATGTGCTTGTATCATCAAGATATCAACATTCAACCCAGCTCATTACGGCGTGCTTGTATCATTAAGATGTCAACATCCAATCCAAATAATTTCTGTGTGCTTGTATTATCTTGAGTTCAACCAGCTACACACCAGATACAACCTCAATACACTTCGCACACACCATTTGCCTCAATATTTTTATTCAACCTACACATTAAATGACAAAAGATGGTACAGTATTTTTAGAAAACCAATATAACATAAATCATACATCAACATACAGTCACTCACGTTAACACCTCAAGGTTTACAAGCATATACCATAAACACGTACACAACGATAAACATAAGATAAATAGTTACACATCATTGAAACAACTTGAACAGTAAGATGTCAATTACACAAAAGCATACATAGCAACACGTCAGTAGCCACTAACACACCAACGAACACACGTTAAATGCCACTCACACACCAACCAACACACGTTAAATGCCACTAACACACTAACGAACACATGTTAAATGCCAATAACACACCAACCAACACACGTTAAATGCCAATAACACACCAACCAACACACGTTAAATGCCACTAACACACCCGGTGTACTCATCACAAAGAAACAGTCACTGTTATTTTTATAATGCCGTGTGTACTCCATGAACATGTGTCGTACTTGGTAATGTTTTGTCTCACTTATCAAAACAAAGGTTTATCTGTTCACTGTTTTAAAATCTATTTAATGTCCTACATAGACGTACATATTGCGTACTTGTACATAATACAAACACGTTAAGGGGGGGGGGGGGGTTGTACATACGTGGCATCGTGTGTTCAACATGTACACACAACACATAGGCCCCACTCTTGTAAGTTGATGTACACATCTAAGCCAAGTGATTACACTGTGTTACACGGCTTAAGGACACGTAAAATTAAGATTTTATCACTAATAAGCTGTCATCCTTATACAATCGCCTATGTGTATATAGTACGTCACACCCTTGCCCATATGCTTTAGAGCATCTCTAAAATGAGGTCACTCATCTCTAAAAATAGTAACACTTGTCGTGTCATCATACTACACGCAGTGTAGTCACGCACCACTGACACGGCAGTAGAGCTCCAGCCTCACCCTAACACACGTCAGTTTTCACACATCGAATCACACACATACACACTACTGTCAACACACATACACACACTACTGTCAGATACTCTTCATTGACCCTATTGATATTTGTCATGTATTCTCAATATTTAGTATGGTAATGCTGTAGTTTTTACATAGCTAAAACGTTAGATGTGAAAAATTGTTTGGCAGCCCAAATGTATTCAAAACTCTCTATAGATTTAAATATACACACATTATCATAAATACCAGTCCACAAAAAGTATGTATGTATTTATTTTAAATCTCAGTAACAATGTAGCACGCCATTCTCTCCATCTGTGTAAGATATTGGTGTCACACACCGTTGACCCACAACACACACGCGCCCTACTTTCCTGCGGCGTGCCGCGTTATTCACTCCTCGCAAGCAGACGACGACCAGCTGAGCCTGATATCAATGGCTGTTGGCGGGACCGGCCTGTTTTCTCGCTGCGTGTATCGATCTCTACTGCAGTTGCCGTAGAGCAGCAGTTAACCTATGCTCAAACCAGGCAGTAAACACAGACATTTTAAGTTTACTAATTGTTGTTCAATTTTTATCTACCGAAATCTTTTTCTTACAACGAAACTTTCCATTAAAAAAAAAAAAAAAACCCACGAAAATTCAACCGTCACAAGTTGTCACACATCGCAAAATCATGCCGATTTTAAGTCAATATCACCTGAAATATTAATTGATGTCAGCTGGAATTACTTACATTGCTTACATTTTCAATGTAATAAAAGTAATACTTGGTTGCCATTTCTCGAAAAAGTGAGATTTTCCGTTGAGGTCTAACGGGTTAGAAATTAGTTGGCCTATAGGCCTAGGTATTTTTCTCAAAACAAAACATTCTGAAGATCCCCCACCCCCCCCCCCCCCCCCCCATTTCAATTTATAAGTTAAAAGCAAATGTCACACACATTTGTTTACAATTCCCCCTCCAGTCACCCACCCCACCTAATAATAATTATATTTGCAACAAAAGTGTTTTCTCATTGTTCACATATCCATCCGATTGTAGGAAAAAAAGTCACAGGAAAAAAGTCACAGGAAAAAAAGTCACAGGAAAAAAAGTCACAGGAAAAAAAGTCACAGGAAAAAAAGTCACAGGAAAAAAAGTCACAAATATATATTTGCATGATATTTGTTAATACTTTTATGTATTAAATATTTAGAGAGTGCAAATTAACTTAGGATTAATTAAATGTAATGTAATGTGTGTAGTCTGTATACGCATAGGAATTTTTATAATTAATCTAAAAAAATTATTTTTTTATGTAGATTGTAATTATTTTAAACTTAAGTTTAGTAGCATTTAATAGAATGCTCCAAAGTCCACGTTTTTCATCGTGTTTTTTTTAATACCAATATTATATTATCGTGAAATGGTAAGTTCATCTGACTTGCTGCCCTCAACTCATGGCAACAATAGTTATGTTTAGATGTTTAGTTCAACCACCTTTACTGCCCACATTTATCACGCTCATTACATAACAAAACTTAGGATCAAAACAGAAAGCCGACAAGGTTCAAAGGCTGTCATTGACGCAACGTCAACAACACAAAATATGTTCGGACAATGCCTACTGAGAGGCCGACCAGAGAATAGCCTACGGAAAAATGTGCCTAAATTTCTTTTATAATTAACTTTTCTACCGCGTATTTAACTAAATACGTAACAAAAGTTGAGATTGTTGTGTTAATTATCTTAAAGTATTTTTACTTACAATTGTTATAAATCATAATGATTTTAACGTCTATAAATAATTTATGCTATAAAAAAATACAACCCACAACAATAAACATACAAAATTTTACAATTCTTAACAAATTAATAAAAATATTTCTAAAAAGATTTTTGTGACTTTTTTTCTGTGACTTTATTTCTCTGACTTTTTTTTCGAAAATTTTTTTTCCACTGTGACTTTTTTTCAGTGTTTTTTTTTCCTGTGACTTTTTTTCCGTTCACCATCCATCCATGTATTCGGTCTATCTTTTATGCTGCATTTTGTCAAGCATATCGATGTAGATCAGGATCCAAACGTTGCTCTAATTCCAACTCCAAATCCTAACCAAATCTCTCGAATCGATAACATGACGGTATCGATACCCTGGGCGACATGCTCCAGTTCAAGCCACACGGGGTAGAGAAATGTATGTGCTAGTTTGGCCCATCATTGTCTGCTGCGTGTTTTTGTGTGGGGAGTGGGGGAATGTGTGGTGGGTAGATTCAGAGGTGAAGGTTAGGTGAGGGGAGGGCTGAATGGAAGCGACAGTCATTTCTGGAAGTATCAAAGTATCAAACACACATGTGTCTGAGTAAACCATGGAAGGTCAAGCTGAGGTCAACTTGTCATTTACGGTGTGTTGTGACCTAATTCCAGAACTCAAGAAACCTTTGGAACCAAAAACTTTTGGGACCAAGTACCATAGACCAAGAAATTTTTGGGACCCAAGCCACAGAGATCAAGAAACCTTTGGAACCAAGAAACCTTTGAACCAACCCCCGGAGACCAATAAAATTTTGCGACACAGCACAACACAGCACACTCACCCAGCTAATGACAAATGGACGCTTATTCAAGCACACGAAAATCGCGTGCCTCAATACACAGAGAATCCAACCAATAGGGGAAGTGTGTCCATCATTAGATACACACACACACACACACACACACTAGTCAAAATGAGGCTGTAAATCCAGATTAGCGCATCAGCCTTACAGCCAGTTGATCAAGCCAAAACATGTAAGCTTGGCCACTGAAACCACGACATACTTGAACGGTAGAGCTTACGACTGCTAACCCAAAAGTCGTGAGTTCGGATCCCGGACTCGAGTCAGTAGGACGTACATGAGTCCACCCAGCTCTGATGGGTACCTGACTCACGTTAAGGAAAGAAAGACGGCTGGGCATAGTGCTGACCGCTTTATCCCCCTCATGTTCCTAATGTGTTTTGGGTAAAAAAAACATGGGAAAATATGCTGACTGAAACCACAACAACCCCATTTGAAATGAATATGGAACTCAACAGAGTTTAATCCGCTAGGTAGTTTTCATCGAGAACATTAACAACATTATTTCAACATCAACATATCATCCATACCAGAACATTAACAAGATATAATTTCAGCACCATTAATAGTTTCAGCCTATCTCCCCAATCTTTCGTTATGAGCATTAAGACATGAATCTGGATTTTATACACTGTAATTGGGCCCTGTAGCGGATGTAAGGGGCCTTCAAACTTTATCTAGCTCTCATGCGCTCTCATACTTTTCTTTAACTCAACTGAGGTGTGTATGTGACTGACACATACGCTCTCATCGTTTTATTTGAAAAACTCAGATGTGTATGTGATTTAATACATACGCTCTCATACTTTTCTTTAACTCAACTGAGGTGTGTATGTGACTGACACATACGCTCTCATCGTTTTATTTGAAAAACTCAGATGTGTATGTGATTTAATACATACGCTCTCATACTTTTCTTTAACTCAACTGAGGTGTGTATGTGACTGACACATACGCTCTCATCGTTTTATTTGAAAAACTCAGATGTGTATGTGATTTAATACATACGCTCTCATACTTTTCTTTGACTCAACTGAGGTGTGTATGTGACTGACACATACGCTCTCATCGTTTTATTTGAAAAACTCAGATGTGTATGTGATTTAATACATACGCTCTCATACTTTTCTTTGACTCAACTGAGATGTGTATGTGACTGACTGACACATACGTTATCATACTTTTATTTGACACAACCCATATGTGTATAAGATTGAATACATACGCTCTCATACTTTTATTCCTACCAGACGACGAGGGCCGACATGACCTTGTAAAGACCGGCCACAACCCACATCACTGATAACAGGCTTATCACATCTGGAGGGTAATATTTGGCCCATTGTTAATTCAATACCAACAAATCATCTTAAGGGGAAATATTGGGCCCATTGTTAATTCAATATCGAGAAATAATCTCCCCTACATCATATCCCCTCTCCCCTACATCATATCCCCTCTCCACTCCATCACATCCCCTCTCCAATACATCACATCCCCTTTCCATCATATCCCCTCTCTTCTATATACCCTCTCCCCTACATCACATCCCCTCTCCAATACATCACATCCCCTTTCCATCATATCCCCTCTCTTCTATATGCCCTCTCCCCTACATCACATCCCCTCTCCCCTACATCACATCCCCTCTACCTTACATCACATCCCCTCTCCATCATATCCCCTCTCCCCTACATCACATCCCCTCTCCCCTACATCACATCCCCTCTCCCCTACATCACACCCCCTCTCCCCTACATCACATCCCCTCTCCCCTACATCATATCCCCTCTCTCCTACATCACATCCCCTCTCCCCTACATCACATCCCCTCTCCCCTACATCACACCCCCTCTCCCCTACATCACATCCCCTCTCCCCTACATCATATCCCCTCTCTCCTACATCACATCCCCTCTCCCCTACATCACATCCCCTCTCCCCTACATCATATCCCCTCTCTCCTACATCACATCCCCTCTCCCCTACATCACATCCCCTCTCCCCTACATCACATCCCCTCTCCCCTACATCACACCCCCTCTCCCCTACATCACATCCCCTCTCCCCTACATCACATCCCCTCTCCCCTACATCATATCCCCTCTCTCCTACATCACATCCCCTGTACTTCCCTCCCTTCCATCCCTCCCTGTGTTGGTAGTGAAGTTCATCTTTTTTTGCCGAAATGTTGACCCCGTAAAGGTCACGACCACAGCCTGTGTTTGTAAACACGGCTTCACTTGTTCGGTGGGAGAACATACACACACACTGACTCGAACACACCCACACACACACTGACTCGAACACACACGGTCGAGTTAACGGGACATGCAACTACTGGGGCGAACGGCTAAAGTGGGGAGGGGGGAGCTGTGATGGGTGGGGAGGGGGGAATATATAGTTCTTTTTTATGATGATGATACCCATCATAATGGTTGTGTGTATAGAGTTATGCTGGTTGCGTGTGCAGTGTTGTGATGTGTGTGTAGTAATGTGCGTGTTGTGTGTGGAGTGGAGTGTGGTGCAATGTTGTGATGCGTGTGTAGCGTAGTGCTTTGTATAGTGTTTGTAGTGTTATGATGTGTGTAGTGTTGTGATGTGTGTAGTGTTGTGCTGTGTGTAGTGTTGTGATGTGTGTAGTGTTGTGATGTGTGTAGTATTGTGATGTGTGTAATGTTGTGATGTGTGTAGTGTTGTGTGTAGAGTTGTGCTGTGTGTAGTGTTATGTTGTGTGTAGTGTTAAAATGTGTGTAGTGTTGTGTTGGTTGTGTGTAGTGTAGTGCAGGTTGTATGTGTAGTGTCATGCTGTGTGTAGTGTTGTGTGTAGAGTTGTGTTGTGTGTAGTGTTGTGCAGGTTGTGTGTGTAGTGTCATGCTGTGTGTAGTGTTGTGTGTAGTGGAGTGCTATGCTGTGTCTGTAATGTAGGTTGTGAATGTTATTTCAATATGCAAGTTGTACTCTTTATCAGGATCATCTACGTGGTTGTGCGGCGTGTTTATGGCTGTGTAATGTAGGTTTCTCATTGTGCATATGTTACGGTCAAAGCCCGAAGCACGCATTGGCCGGCTGTAGTGTACACATTGTGTATGGCTGTAGTGTACACATTGTGTATGGCTGTAGTGTACACATTGTATATGGCTGTAGTGTACACATTGTATATGGCTGTAGTGTACACATTGTGTATGGCTGTAATGTACACATTGTGTATGGCTGTAGTATTCGTTTGTTGTGCGCGTATGTTGTGTGTTTGTTGTGTGTTTGTTGGTGCTTAAGTGAACACCGTGTTTGGAACAGCTGCTGACATCCATATTGTATTGAAGTAACAGCGTGTATATTTTATGACCTTTGTTGTTTTTTTTACGTTGTCCTTGTGTGTTTTTTACGTAGCATCTGTCTGTAAACTGAGTAATGTAATTATGTTTTCATATGTGTAATGTTTACGTTCAATTTTTATGGTGTGTTCTTGACTTTGCCTAGTCTTGTTATGTGTGGAAATTTTTACCACTTCGTGTTGAAAAAAATAAACATCTGACACAAGTAGGCCTAAATATGTTGTGTTACAAATTACGATTTGTCACTTAATTGTACGTTTTTTAACGACGTGCTTAAACTAATGTACACACGGCAGGCTGCTTTAGTCAGTCGTTATTCGCGTGCCGGTGTGTGCGTATAGCTCAGCAAATTTATCTAGATCTATGTGTAACTTGGTGCGTTATTATTTTTAAAATTTTTGATCAAGGCCGTATCCTGCTCACCGGTTCAGTATTTGCAGCAGAGGTCATCTTTTTCTGTTGATAGCAGACGATTCGCTTCTTCTGTCAGATCTATAAATAGCATTAATAAGTCGCCGCCGTATTTAATGGACACTGTGCTGCTAGGAGCTAGAACTTAGCTTACAGCTTTGTCTTCGTACTGAAAAATTTGTTTTTAAATAAATAAACCAATTTATAAATAAAAATCAAATGTACTTAACGCTGCATAAAATGGTTAGTAAGATATAATCTTGTCGTCATTAATTTAAAAATTGTTAAATACTGTAGGTCTATTTATAGAACAGCCTCACGTGACCTAAATTGCACGTACACATACACAACTCACTGAAGTTACTCGGGCCAGTTTTCTGTGAAGCTATGACAGGCTTCCACGGGTAGGGTGTGCTGTGGTGGGGGTGAGCTTAAAACGGCCCGTACTCTACGAGTCTGTATGAGTAGCACGGGTAAGGGGAGGGGGGGGGGGGGAGTTAAACTGGCCTCATTAACTGATTACATAAGCTCGTTGAAACCGTTACTTAATGTCTTAATTTGTTAGATATATAAAGGCGAACATTGGAAAAAAAGGGAGGGGGTGTTAATTTCTATTTAGTTTAAAGGATCTCCAGAATACTTTGTACAAGCCGTACTTGTAGTCGTACTTGTAGCCGTACTTGTACTACGTAGCCTTTTATGTATACTAGTAACCGCACCTGTAGCCGTACTTGTAGCCGTACCTGTAGCCGTACCTGTTAGCTGTAGTCGCCGTACTTACAACCATACTTGTAGCAGTACTACTAGTACTACTACTTGTCTACCAGAATACCTATAAAAACGTCCTCCAGCGGGTATAACGCATCACATGACCAACTTTTCTGGCTGCCATACTTGTCCATCTAAGTCCGTGGGTTATGGTTAAAGTGAAGGGAGGGTGGGGGGGGGGGGGGAGAGGTTGGGGGGAGATTGGGGGAGTAGTGGGGATTGGTGGGGGTGGCGGGGGGTTGCAGTGGCTGCCTGGTGACCGTCCATAGATCTGTGAAATGTCATCAGTGATGTGATGTGTGATGTTGGTGTGTGTGGTGTTGGTGTGTAATGTGGTGTGTGTGATGTTGGTGTGTAATGTGGTGTGTGTGATGTTGGTGTGTAATGTGGTGTGTGTGATGTTGGTGTGTAATGTAGTGTGTGTGATGTTGGTGTGTAATGTGGTGTGTGTGATGTTGGTGTGTAATGTGGTGTGTGTGATGTTGGTGTGTAATGTGGTGTGTAATGTGGTGTGTGTGATGTTGGTGTGTAATGTGGTGTGTGTGATGTTGGTGTGTAATGTGGTGTGCAATGTGGTGTGTAATGTGGTGTGTGTGTGATGTTGGTGTGTGTGATGTTGGTATGTAATGTGGTGTGTGTGGTGTTGGTGTGTAATGTGGTGTGTGATGTTGGTGTGTAATGTGGTGTGTGATGTGGTGTGTAATGTGGTGTGTAATGTGGTGTGTGTGATGTTGGTGTGTAATGTGGTGTGTGTGATGTTGGTGTGTAATGTGGTCTGTGATGTGGTGTGTAATGTTGTGTGTGTGATGTTGGTGTGTGATGTGGTGTGTGTGATGTTGGTGTGTGATGTTGGTGTGTGTGATGTTGGTGTGTGATGTTGGTGTGTGATGTTGGTGTGTGTGGTGTTGGTGTGTAATGTGGTGTGTGTGATGTTGGTGTGTGTGATGTTGGTGTGTGATGTGGTGTGTGTGATGTTGGTGTGTAATGTGGTGTGTGATGTGGTGTGTAATGTGGTGTGTGTGATGTTGGTGTGTGATGTTGGTGTGTGATGTTGGTGTGTGATGTTGGTGTGTGATGTGGTGTGTAATGTGGTGTGTAATGTGGTGTGTGTGATGTTGGTGTGTAATGTGGTGTGTGTGATGTTGGTGTGTGTGATGTTGGTGTGTGATGTTGGTGTGTGATGTTGGTGTGTGATGTTGGTGTGTGATGTGGTGTGTAATGTGGTGTGTAATGTGGTGTGTGTGATGTTGGTGTGTGATGTTGGTGTGTGATGTTGGTGTGTGATGTTGGTGTGTGATGTTGGTGTGTGATGTGGTGTGTAATGTGGTGTGTGTGATGTTGGTGTGTAATGTGGTGTGTGTGATGTTGGTGTGTAATGTGGTCTGTGATGTGGTGTGTAATGTTGTGTGTGTGATGTTGGTGTGTGATGTGGTGTATAATGTGGTGTGTAATGTGGTGTGTGTGATGTTGGTGTGTAATGTGGTGTGTGTGATGTTGGTGTGTAATGTGGTCTGTGATGTGGTGTGTAATGTTGTGTGTGTGATGTTGGTGTGTGATGTGGTGTGTGTGATGTTGGTGTGTGATGTGGTGTGTGTGATGTTGGTGTGTAATGTGGTGTGTGTGATGTTGGTGTGTAATGTGGTGTGTGATGTGGTGTGTAATGTGGTGTGTGTGATGTTGGTGTGTGATGTTGGTGTGTGTGGTGTTGGTGTGTAATGTGGTGTGTAATGTGGTGTGTGTGGTGTTGGTGTGTGTGATGTTGGTGTGTGATGTTGGTGTGTGTGATGTTGGTGTGTGATGTGGTGTGTGTGATGTTGGTGTGTAATGTGGTGTGTGTGATGTTGGTGTGTGATGTGGTGTGTGTGATGTTGGTGTGTAATGTGGTGTGTGATGTGGTGTGTAATGTGGTGTGTGTGATGTTGGTGTGTGATGTTGGTGTGTAATGTGGTGTGTGTGGTGTTGGTGTGTAATGTGGTGTGTGTGGTGTTGGTAGGTAATGTGGTGTGTGTGATGTTGGTGTGTGTGGTGTTGGTGTGTAATGTGGTGTGTAATGTGGTGTGTGTGATGTTGGTGTGTAATGTGGTGTGTGTGGTGTTGGTGTGTGTGATGTTGGTGTGTGATGTGGTGTGTGTGATGTTGGTGTGTGTGATGTTGGTGTGTGTGATGTTGGTGTGTGATGTGGTGTGTGTGATGTTTGTGTGTGTGATGTTGGTGTGTGTGATGTTGGTGTGTGATGTTGGTGTGTGATGTTGGTGTGTGATGTGGTGTGTGTGATGTTGGTGTGTAATATGGTGTGTGTGATGTTGGTGTGTGATGTTGGTGTGTGTGGTGTTGGTGTGTGATGTGGTGTGTGTGATGTTGGTGTGTGATGTTGGTGTGTGTGATGTTGGTGTGTAATGTGGTGTGTGTGATGTTGGTGTGTGTGATGTGGGTGTGTGATGTTGGTGTGTGATGTTGGTGTGTGATGTTGGTGTGTGTGATGTTGGTGTGTGTGGTGTTGGTGTGTGTGATGTTGGTGTGTGTGATGTTGGTGTGTGTGGTGTTGGTGTGTAATGTGGTGTGTGTGATGTTGGTGTGTGTGATGTTAGTGTGTGATGTTGGTGTGTGTGATGTTGGTGTGTGTGGTGTTGGTGTGTGTGATGTTGGTGTGTGTGATGTTGGTGTGTGATGTTGGTGTGTGTGATGTTGGTGTGTGTGGTGTTGGTGTGTGTGATGTTGGTGTGTAATGTGGTGTGTGTGATGTGGTGTGTGTGATGTTTGTGTGTAATGTGGTGTGTGTGATGTTGGTGTGTGATGTTGGTGTGTGTGATGTTGGTGTGTGTGATGTTGGTGTGTATGGTGTTGGTGTGTAATGTGGTGTGTGTGATGTGGTGTGTGTGATGTTGGTGTGTGATGTGGTGTGTGTGATGTTGGTGTGTGTGGTGTTGGTGTGTGTGATGTTGGTGTGTAATGTGGTGTGTGATGTGGTGTGTGTGATGTTGGTGTGTAATGTGGTGTGTGTGATGTTGGTGTGTGTGGTGTTGGTGTGTGTGATGTTGGTGTGTAATGTGGTGTGTGATGTGGTGTGTGTGATGTTGGTGTGTAATGTGGTGTGTGTGATGTTGGTGTGTGTGGTGTTGGTGTGTGTGGTGTTGGTGTGTAATGTGGTGTGTGATGTTAGTGTGGTGTGTGGTGTTAGTGTGTAATGTGGTGTGTGTGGTGTTGGTGTGTGTGGTGTTAGTGTGTAATGTGGTGTGTAATGTGGTGTGTGTGGTGTTGGTGTGTAATGTGGTCTGTGATGTGGTGTGTAATGTTGTGTGTGTGATGTTGGTGTGTGATGTGGTGTGTGTGATGTTGGTGTGTGATGTTGGTGTGTGTGATGTTAGTGTGTGATGTTGGTGTGTGATGTTGGTGTGTGTGGTGTTGGTGTGTAATGTGGTGTGTGTGATGTTGGTGTGTGTGATGTTGGTGTGTGATGTGGTGTGTGTGATGTTGGTGTGTAATGTGGTGTGTGATGTGGTGTGTAATGTGGTGTGTGTGATGTTGGTGTGTGATGTTGGTGTGTGATGTTGGTGTGTGATGTTGGTGTGTGATGTGGTGTGTAATGTGGTGTGTAATGTGGTGTGTGTGATGTTGGTGTGTAATGTGGTGTGTGTGATGTTGGTGTGTGTGATGTTGGTGTGTGATGTTGGTGTGTGATGTGGTGTGTAATGTGGTGTGTAATGTGGTGTGTGTGATGTTGGTGTGTGATGTTGGTGTGTGATGTTGGTGTGTGATGTTGGTGTGTGATGTTGGTGTGTGATGTTGGTGTGTGATGTGGTGTGTAATGTGGTGTGTGTGATGTTGGTGTGTAATGTGGTGTGTGTGATGTTGGTGTGTAATGTGGTCTGTTATGTGGTGTGTAATGTTGTGTGTGTGATGTTGGTGTGTGATGTGGTGTGTAATGTGGTGTGTAATGTGGTGTGTGTGATGTTGGTGTGTAATGTGGTGTGTGTGATGTTGGTGTGTAATGTGGTCTGTGATGTGGTGTGTAATGTTGTGTGTGTGATGTTGGTGTGTGATGTGGTGTGTGTGATGTTGGTGTGTGATGTGGTGTGTGTGATGTTGGTGTGTGATGTGGTGTGTGTGATGTTGGTGTGTAATGTGGTGTGTGATGTGGTGTGTAATGTGGTGTGTGTGATGTTGGTGTGTGATGTTGGTGTGTGTGGTGTTGGTGTGTAATGTGGTGTGTAATGTGGTGTGTGTGGTGTTGGTGTGTGTGATGTTGGTGTGTGATGTTGGTGTGTGTGATGTTGGTGTGTGATGTGGTGTGTGTGATGTTGGTGTGTAATGTGGTGTGTGTGATGTTGGTGTGTGATGTGGTGTGTGTGATGTTGGTGTGTAATGTGGTGTGTGATGTGGTGTGTGTGATGTTGGTGTGTAATGTGGTGTGTGTGATGTTGGTGTGTAATGTGGTGTGTGTGGTGTTGGTGTGTCATGTGGTGTGTGTGGTGTTGGTGTGTAATGTGGTGTGTAATGTGGTGTGTGTGATGTTGGTGTGTGTGGTGTTGGTGTGTAATGTGGTGTGTAATGTGGTGTGTGTGATGTTGGTGTGTAATGTGGTGTGTGTGGTGTTGGTGTGTAATGTGGTGTGTGTGGTGTTGGTGTGTGTGATGTTGGTGTGTGATGTGGTGTGTGTGATGTTGGTGTGTGATGTGGTGTGTGTGATGTTGGTGTGTGTGATGTTTGTGTGTGATGTGGTGTGTGTGATGTTGGTGTGTGTGATGTTGGTGTGTGTGATGTTGGTGTGTGATGTGGTGTGTGTGATGTTGGTGTGTGTGATGTTGGTGTGTGTGATGTTGGTGTGTGATGTTGGTGTGTGATGTTGGTGTGTGATGTGGTGTGTGTGATGTTGGTGTGTAATGTGGTGTGTGTGATGTTGGTGTGTGATGTTGGTGTGTGTGGTGTTGGTGTGTGATGTGGTGTGTGTGATGTTGGTGTGTGATGTTGGTGTGTGTGATGTTGGTGTGTAATGTGGTGTGTTTGATGTTGGTGTGTGTGATGTTGGTGTGTGATGTTGGTGTGTGATGTTGGTGTGTGATGTTGGTGTGTGTGATGTTGGTGTGTGTGGTGTTGGTGTGTGTGATGTTGGTGTGTGTGATGTTGGTGTGTGTGGTGTTGGTGTGTAATGTGGTGTGTGTGATGTTGGTGTGTGTGATGTTGGTGTGTGATGTTGGTGTGTGTGATGTTGGTGTGTGTGGTGTTGGTGTGTGTGATGTTGGTGTGTGTGATGTTGGTGTGTGATGTTGGTGTGTGTGATGTTGGTGTGTGTGGTGTTGGTGTGTGTGATGTTGGTGTGTAATGTGGTGTGTGTGATGTGGTGTGTGTGATGTTGGTGTGTAATGTGGTGTGTGTGATGTTGGTGTGTGATGTTGGTGTGTGTGATGTTGGTGTGTGTGATGTTGGTGTGTATGGTGTTGGTGTGTAATGTGGTGTGTGTGATGTGGTGTGTGTGATGTTGGTGTGTGATGTGGTGTGTGTGATGTTGGTGTGTGTGGTGTTGGTGTGTGTGATGTTGGTGTGTAATGTGGTGTGTGATGTGGTGTGTGTGATGTTGGTGTGTAATGTGGTGTGTGTGATGTTGGTGTGTGTGGTGTTGGTGTGTGTGATGTTGGTGTGTAATGTGGTGTGTGATGTGGTGTGTGTGATGTTGGTGTGTAATGTGGTGTGTGTGATGTTGGTGTGTGTGGTGTTGGTGTGTGTGGTGTTGGTGTGTAATGTGGTGTGTGATGTTAGTGTGGTGTGTGGTGTTAGTGTGTAATGTGGTGTGTGTGGTGTTGGTGTGTGTGGTGTTGGTGTGTAATGTGGTGTGTAATGTGGTGTGTGTGGTGTTGGTGTGTAGTATGGTGTGTGATGTTGGTGTGTGATGTGGTGTGTGATGTTAGTGTGGTGTGTGGTGTTAAGTGTAATGTGGTGTGTGTGGTGTTGGTGTGTGTGGTGTTGGTGTGTGTGGTGTTGGTGTGTAATGTGGTGTGTAATGTGGTGTGTGTGGTGTTGGTGTGTAGTGTGGTGTGTGATGTTGGTGTGTGATGTGGTGTGTGATGTTGGTGTGTAATGTGGTGTGTGTGATGTTAGTGTGGTGTGTGGTGTTAGTGTGGTGTGTGGTGTTAGTGTGTAATGTGGTGTGTGTGTGTGATTGATGTGGTGTGTGATGTGGTGTGTGTGATGTTGGTGTGTAATGTGGTGTGTAATGTGGTGTGTGATGTGGTGTGTGATGTTGGTGTGTAATGTGGTGTGTGTGATGTTGGTGTGTGTGGTGTTGGTGTGTAATGTGGTGTGTAATGTGGTGTGTGATGTGGTGTGTGATGTTGGTTTATAATGATATATATATGATGTTTTGTTTTATCCTGACCTCTCCATTCCTATCTTGAGAGCTGATCGTCTATCCACTGATATTTTGATAGTTTGATGGTGTGGTTGGGTGCGAGAGCTCATGGCAGATTGTTCTTGTGTAGAAAGGCTATGGAAGCGAATCCAGGATAAAAAGCAGACTGAAGTGAGAGTCAACGAGCCCCATAGATACACAATGCTTAATTATGCTCGATAAAATCCCCTACAATATTACAATTAAGAGCGAAAATGAAATAAGGAGATAGTTTGAGACAAAGACTCTGTTCATGGTAACCGGGTTTAGACTTCGGTTGTATGCGACCCACCCAATTACTCTACTACCCCTACCTCAATGGGTCATTACATGGAGCAGCCTACCTATATGAAGTATATGCCCGGCACCCCCAGGTGGGTCATGACGCGCGGACCCTGGGGACACGAGAATCATTAAAGTAAGAGCATGCAGTCATTTATTTCCTATATATTTTGACAAGGTTTGGTTGGACATCAGCCTGCAACTCTTTGGTTCAATTTGTTTAAGAAATCTGGCAACTTGAATCAACCCACCCAGTAATACCCAGTCACATCATAGGACACGCCTCTTGGGCGGGCTCAGGGTTGCTTACCACATCGGTATCCTGGGAGCTCTTGCGAAAGAAGGGGGGGGGGGTGTATGGTGTACTGAAAGGGTATTCTAGATCAGGGTCTCCATTGTATTTAAAGAAATAATTTGCCTAGTTATTTTTTTGCAATAGGACACCTTCTAAGATTTGCTTTAAATTTTAAACTGGACCAGATTTAGAGAGAAAATAAAGTTTGTTTAGATGACCTCGATCTAATTCTGTGTTGACCTTTTGAAGGCCGAAGACAGACTCACGAGAGTTTTATTTATAGACCGGCTCATACCGAATGCCATTAACACACTTGTTTGTCATGTCTTAACACTGGCCCTAATCTTACTCCTAATTAAACTAAGTTTTAGTAAGCCAACCCCAACTCTACTACCCTAACTCTACTACCCTAACTCTAATACCCTAACTCTACTACCCTAACTCTACTACACTAACTCTACTACCCTAACTCTACTACCCCAACTCTACTACCCTACCTCTACTACCCCAACTCTACTACCCCAAATCTACTACCCTAACTCTAATACCCTAACTCTACTACCCTAACTCTACTACCCTAACTCTACTACCCTAACTCTAATACCCTAATACCCTAACTCTAATACCCTAACTCTACTACCCTAACTCTACTGCCCCAACTCTAATACCCTAACTCTACTACCCTAACTCTAATACCCTAATACCCTAACTCTACTACCCCAACTCTACTACCCTAACTCTACTACCCTAACTCTACTACCCTAACTCTACGACCCTAACTCTAATACCCCAACTCTACTACCCCAACTCTACTACCCTAACTCTACTATCCTAACTCTACGACCCCAACTCTACTACCCCAACTCTACTACCCTAACTCTACTATCCTAACTCTACTACCCCAACTCTACTACCCTAACTCTAATACCCTAACTCTAATACTCTAACTCTACTACCCCAACTCTACTACCCTAACTCTACTACCCTAACTCTAATACTCTAACTCTACTACCCCAACTCTACTACCCTAACTCTACTACCCTAACTCTACTACCCTAACTCTAATACCCCAACTCTACTACCCTAACTCTACTACCCCAACTCTAATACCCTAATACCCTAACTCTACTACCCTAACTCTACTACCCTAACTCTACGACCCTAACTCTAATACCCTAATACCCCAACTCTACTACCCCAACTCTACTATCCTAACTCTACTACCCCAACTCTACTACCCTAACTCTAATACCCTAACTCTACTACCCCAACTCTACTATCCTAACTCTACTACCCCAACTCTACTACCCTAACTCTAATACCCTAACTCTAATACTCTAACTCTACTACCCTAACTCTACTACCCTAACTCTACTACCCCAACTCTACTACCCTAACTCTAATACCCTAACTCTACTACCCTAACTCTAATACCCTAACTCTAACACTGTCTCTAAACCTTATCCCAAACTTGACCCTTAAACGACCCAAGAACGATGGTTTTTTGAGTGCCTTGATTTTCAGTCACTACCGACCCCGCCCACCCAAAACAACACCCACCCACCCATCTCAGCCCACCCCACCCAATCGATCTAACCAGTGTCCAGCTGTTGCAAGCATGTTCCTCGACCACTGGACACCAACACACAGCCCCACCATATGCCCCACCCCCTTCATACGACTGTTGAGCTAAGATCCAACGAATTAAACATATAGGCCCACATATAGATACACACGACCCCAACTCACACCAACAATACTTTTTTTTAGAAATATCGACTCTCTCTAGTTCTTTCACCTATCTTATGTGCTTGTGTGTAGTTTCAGTGTATGTTTTAGTTGTGTCCCATTTAATGAGAATTACTATAACTCATTCATAAAAAAAATATTAGGCCTACTAAAAGTAACTCAACTTTCAAAAAATCAATTACAAATTAAATTGCGATGCTGTCTTTGCTCACACGTCAATACTCTGCTATTGATCTTCAGGCGCATCAATCTGATCTGGTTATAGATCAATCTGTTCTGGCTATAGATCTGGCCATAGATCAATCTGATCTGGTTATAGATCAATCTGTTCTGGCTATAGATCTGGCCATAGATCAATCTGATTTGGCCATAGATCAATCTGATCTGGTTATAGATCAATCTAATCTGGCTATAGATCTGGCTATAGATCAATCTGATCTGGCTATAGATCTGGCTATATATCAATCTGTTCTGGCTATAGATCTGGCTATATATCAATCTGATCTGGCTATAGATCTGGCTATAAATCAATCTGATTTGGCTATAGATCAATCTGATCTGGCTATAGATCAATCTGTTCTGGCTATAGATATGGCTATAGATCAATCTGTTCTGGCTATAGATCAATCTGTTCTGGCTATAGATCTGGCTATAGATCAATCTGTTCTGGCTATAGATCTGGCTAAAGATCTGGCTATAGATCAATCTGATTTGGCTACAGATCTGGCTATAGATCAGTCTGATCTGGCTACCCATCAAAATTCACGTGCCTCTACACGTGTGTTGTTCGTGAGGTCAGCGTACGTCCATATGTGGTCAATTACAGAGAGCACAGTTTTATCTGAGCAGTAGCTCCCCCCTCCCCCAACACCACACAAATTAGATGTGCTCATCAGTAGCTCCCCCCTCCCCCAACACCACACAAATTAGATGTGCTCATCAGGAGCCCCCCCCCTCCCCCAACACCACACAAATTAGATGTGCTCATCAGTAGCTCCCCCCTCCCCCAACACCACACAAATTAGATGTGCTCATCAGTAGCTCCCCCCTCGCCCAACACCATACACATTAGATGTGCTCATCATTAGCTCCCCCTCCCCCAACATCACACAAATTAGATGTGCTCATCAGTAGCTCCCCCCTCCCCAACACCACACAAATTAGATGTGCTCATCAGTAGCTCCCCCCTCCCCCTCCCCCAACACCACACAAATAAGATGTGCTCATCAGTAGCTCCCCCCTCCCCCTCCCCCAACACCACACAAATTAGATGTGCTCATCATTAGCTCCCCCTCCCCCAACACCACACAAATTAGATGTGCTCATCAGTAGCTCCCCCCTCGCCCAACACCATACACATTAGATGTGCTCATCATTAGCTCCCCCTCCCCCAACATCACACAAATTAGATGTGCTCATCAGTAGCTCCCCCCTCCCCAACACCACACAAATTAGATGTGCTCATCAGTAGCTCCCCCCTCCCCCTCCCCCAACACCACACAAATAAGATGTGCTCATCAGTAGCTCCCCCCTCCCCCTCCCCCAACACCACACAAATTAGATGTGCTCATCATTAGCTCCCCCTCCCCCAACACCACACAAATTAGATGTGCTCATCATTAGCTCCCCCTCCCCCAACACCACACAAATTAGATGTGCTCATCAGTAGCTCCCGCCTCCCCCAACACCACACAAATTAGATGTGCTCATCAGTAGCTCCCCCCTCCCCCAACACCACACAAATTAGATGTGCTCATCAGTAGCTCCCGCCTCCCCCAACACCACACAAATTAGATGTGCTCATCAGTAGCTCCCCCCTCCCCCAACACCACACAAATTAGATGTGCTCATCAGTAGCTCCCCCCTCGCCCAACACCACACACATTAGATGTGCTCATCATTAGCCCCCCCCTCCCCCAACACCACACAAGTTAGATGTGCTCATCATTAGCTCCCCCTCCCCAACACCACACAAATTAGATGTGCTCATCAGTAGCTCCCTCCTCCTCCAACACCACACAAATTAGATGTGCTCATCATTAGCTCCCCCTCCCCCAACACCACACAAATTAGATGTGCTCATCATTAGCTCCCCCTCCCCCAACACCACACAAATTAGATGTGCTCATCATTAGCTCCCCCTCCCCCAACACCACACAAATTAGATGTGCTTATCATTAGCTCCCCCTCCCCCAACACCACACAAATTAGATGTGCTCATCAGTAGCTCCCCCCTCGCCCAACACCACACAAATTAGATGTGCTCATCAGTAGCTCCCCCCTCCCTCAACACCACACAAATTAGATGTGGTCACGATGAACCCCCCCCCCTCCCCAACACCACACAAATTAGATGTGCTCATCAGTAGCTCCCCCCTCGCCCAACACCACACAAATTAGATGTGCTCATCAGTAGCTCCCCCCTCCCCCTCCCCCAACACCACACAAATTAGATGTGCTCATCAGTAGCTCCCCCCTCCCCCAACACCACACAAGTTAGATGTGCTCATCATTAGCTCCCCCTCCCCCTCCCCCAACACCACACAAATTAGATGTGATAATCAGTAGCTCCCCCTCCCCCAACACCACACAAATTAGATGTGCTCATCAGTAGCTCCCCCCTCCCCCTCCCTCACACAAATTAGATGTGCTCATAAGTAGCTCCCCCCCCCTCCCCCAACACCACACAAGTTAGATGTGCTCATCATTAGCTCCCCCTCCCCCTCCCCCAACACCACACAAATTAGATGTGATAATCAGTAGCTCCCCCTCCCCCAACACCACACAAATTAGATGTGCTCATCATTAGCTGCCCCCTCGCCCAACACCACACAAATTAGATGTGCTCATCATTAGCTCCCCCTCCCCCAACACCACACAAATTAGATGTGCTCATCAGTAGCTCCCGCCTCCCCCAACACCACACAAATTAGATGTGCTCATCAGTAGCTCCCCCCTCGCCCAACACCATACACATTAGATGTGCTCATCATTAGCTCCCCCTCCCCCAACATCACACAAATTAGATGTGCTCATCAGTAGCTCCCCCCTCCCCCAACACCACACAAATTAGATGTGCTCATCAGTAGCTCCCCCCTCCCCCTCCCCCAACACCACACAAATAAGATGTGCTCATCAGTAGCTCCCCCCTCCCCCTCCCCCAACACCACACAAATTAGATGTGCTCATCATTAGCTCCCCCTCCCCCAACACCACACAAATTTGATGTGCTCATCATTAGCTCCCCCTCCCCCAACACCACACAAATTAGATGTGCTCATCAGTAGCTCCCGCCTCCCCCAACACCACACAAATTAGATGTGCTCATCAGTAGCTCCCCCCTCGCCCAACACCACACACATTAGATGTGCTCATCATTAGCCCCCCCCTCCCCCAACACCACACAAGTTAGATGTGCTCATCATTAGCTCCCCCTCCCCCAACACCACACAAATTAGATGTGCTCATCAGTAGCTCCCTCCTCCTCCAACACCACACAAATTAGATGTGCTCATCATTAGCTCCCCCTCCCCCAACACCACACAAATTAGATGTGCTCATCATTAGCTCCCCCTCCCCCAACACCACACAAATTAGATGTGCTCATCATTAGCTCCCCCTCCCCCAACACCACACAAATTAGATGTGCTTATCATTAGCTCCCCCTCCCCCAACACCACACAAATTAGATGTGCTCATCAGTAGCTCCCCCCTCGCCCAACACCACACAAATTAGATGTGCTCATCAGTAGCTCCCCCCTCCCTCAACACCACACAAATTAGATGTGGTCACGATGAACCCCCCCCCCCTCCCCAACACCACACAAATTAGATGTGCTCATCAGTAGCTCCCCCTCCCCCACACAAATTAGATGTGGTCACGATGAACTCCCCCCCCCCCTCCCCAACACCACACAAGTTAGATGTGGTCACGATGAACTCCGCCCCCCCCTCCCCCAACACCACACAAATTAGATGTGGTCACGATGAAAGTTTTACGAGACAAGTGACGTCATCAACGATTTATTATAGCCCCTAAGTGTACACGTGTATAATAATTACAATACATATACGTTATTGCTCTTAAATGAACATGTGCACGATAATGCAATGCGTACATTATTGCCCTTAAATGTAGGCCTACGTGAGCACGATAATGCAATGTGTACATTAGTGCCCTTAATGTAGGCCTACACGTGTAGGATAATGCAATGTGTACATTAGAGCCCTTACGTTTACCAACATACTTGACACATTGCAACTCCCTTTCAGAGGCTTGCTGCCAGGTCGAGATACCCTACTCCCCCCTTCCTCCCCTCTCACCCCCCACCTTCCCGAATCAGGACAACAAAATGAGACTAGGCTAAGACAGGCCTCATGTAAATGTTTGGCCTCGGCACGACGCTCACCCGTGTGCGGTCAGCCACATGCACGCGCCTTCGTGTCGGCTGCACCGTGAGCGTTGGACCGTGACACGCAAAACCGCGGCACGCTAGGGTGTGATCTAATTTGTTTATAAACACACACACCACAACCGACTGAAGCCTTAAGGGGGCGGGGGCTTTGTGACTTTATTTAGATGGGTTCCATGACGTCATATGACAATGGGGGGAGAGGTGGAGGAAAAAAAATTAGCCTGGAAACTCCTCATGGATAGTCAACCTTTTTCAGGGGAAAATCACCCAGCTAAGATGAAAACAAAAACATAAGAACCCGCCTATTGACTTGGGTATTGCAAGCAACAGTATTCAATCGTGTCACCTTTAGGCTTGTTACCAAACATTTCTCATCGTCGACCACACAGAAACTCGACCACTAGGCACCATCATTGCTATCACGATCTTGTTCGTATGTCACCCCCACAAAGTTTTTTTAGTCAGAGTCAGTTGAGGCTATACAAGTGGTCCCCTTCTTAGGGAATAGCTTTAGGTGAGTGTGAGTGTGGCCCCTACATAACTGCGTGTGGGACCCTAATTTAATGCTTGGGGGACACTAGTTTAATACGTGAGGGTCCCTATTTTATTACATGAGGGTCAGTGTTCCTGAAATTTTCGGGGGGCGGTCTAAAATTTCCCCGGGGGGGGGGGGGGGGGGGGGGAAGTAAAAGTATATATTTTCTATATAAATTCTATTTCGTTCAGAGCCCCCCCCCCCCCCCCCGGAAGAGATGCCTGGAAGAAACTGATGAGGGTCCCTAGGGTCCTTGATTTAGCGGATACGGTCCCCCGCTACTCGCCCCACTGCTGCAGCCTGTGACCTTGCTCATTCCTGGCAGCTGACCTCTGACCTTTACCTGCAACACACCTGTAGTATCAGACACCTACCTGTTACATCCACCGACTCTAACCTTTACCTACAACACACCTGTAATATCAGACACCTACCTGTTACATCCACCGACTCTAACCTTTACCTACAACACACCTGTAGTATCAGACACCTACCAACACACCTGTAACATCAGACACCTACCTGTTACATCCACCGACTCTAACCTTTACCTGCAACACACCTGTAATATCAGACACCTACCTGTTACATCCACCGACTCTAACCTTTACCTGCAACACACCTGTAATATCAGACACCTACCAACACACCTGTAGTATCAGACACCTACCTGTTACATCCACCGACTCTAACCTTTACCTACAACACACCTGTAATATCAGACACCTACCAACACACCTGTAACATCAGACACCTACCTGTTACATCCACCGACTCTAACCTTTACCTGCAACACACCTGTAATATCAGACACCTACCAACACACCTGTAGTATCAGACACCTACCTGTTACATCCACCGACTCTAACCTTTACCTGCAACACACCTGTAACATCAGACACCTACCTGTTACATCCACCGACTCTAACCTTTACCTGCAACACACCTGTAATATCAGACACCTACCTGTTACATCCACCGACTCTAACCTTTACCTGCAACACACCTGTAATATCAGACACCTACCTGTTACATCCACCGACTCTAACCTTTACCTGCAACACACCTGTAATATCAGACACCTACCAACACACCTGTAACATCAGACACCTACCTGTTACATCCACCGACTCTAACCTTTACCTACAACACACCTGTAATATCAGACACCTACCAACACACCTGTAACATCAGACACCTACCTGTTACATCCACCGACTCTAACCTTTACCTGCAACACACCTGTAATATCAGACACCTACCAACACACCTGTAGTATCAGACACCTACCTGTTACATCCACCGACTCTAACCTTTACCTGCAACACACCTGTAATATCAGACACCTACCTGTTACATCCACAGACTCTAACCTTTACCTGCAACACACCTGTAGTATCAGACACCTACCTGTTACATCCACCGACTCTAACCTTTACCTACAACACACCTGTAATATCAGACACCTACCTGTTACATCCACCGACTCTAACCTTTACCTGCAACACACCTGTAGTATCAGACACCTACCAACACACCTGTAGTATCAGACACCTACCTGTTACATCCACCGACTCTAACCTTTACCTACAACACACCTGTAATATCAGACACCTACCTGTTACATCCACCGACTCTAACCTTTACCTGCAACACACCTGTAGTATCAGACACCTACCAACACACCTGTAGTATCAGACACCTACCAACACACCTGTAGTATCAGACACCTACCAACACACCTGTAGTATCAGACACCTACCAACACACCTGTAGTATCAGACACCTACCAACACACCTGTAATATCAGACACCTACCAACACACCTGTAGTATCAGACACCTACCTGTTACATCCACCGACTCTAACCTTTACCTGCAACACACCTGTAATATCAGACACCTACCTGTTACATCCACAGACTCTAACCTTTACCTGCAACACACCTGTAGTATCAGACACCTACCTGTTACATCCACCGACTCTAACCTTTACCTACAACACACCTGTAATATCAGACACCTACCTGTTACATCCACCGACTCTAACCTTTACCTGCAACACACCTGTAGTATCAGACACCTACCAACACACCTGTAGTATCAGACACCTACCTGTTACATCCACCGACTCTAACCTTTACCTACAACACACCTGTAATATCAGACACCTACCTGTTACATCCACCGACTCTAACCTTTACCTGCAACACACCTGTAGTATCAGACACCTACCAACACACCTGTAGTATCAGACACCTACCAACACACCTGTAGTATCAGACACCTACCAACACACCTGTAACATCAGACACCTACCTGTTACATCCACCGACTCTAACCTTTACCTACAACACACCTGTAATATCAGACACCTACCTGTTACATCCACCGACTCTAACCTTTACCTGCAACACACCTGTAGTATCAGACACCTACCAACACACCTGTAACATCAGACACCTACCTGTTACATCCACCGACTCTAACCTTTACCTGCAACACACCTGTAGTATCAGACACCTACCAACACACCTGTAACATCAGACACCTACCTGTTACATCCACCGACTCTAACCTTTACCTACAACACACCTGTAACATCAGACACCTACCTGTTACATCCACCGACTCTAACCTTTACCTACAACACACCTGTAGTATCAGACACCTACCAACACACCTGTAACATCAGACACCTACCTGTTACATCCACCGACTCTAACCTTTACCTGCAACACACCTGTAGTATCAGACACCTACCAACACACCTGTAACATCAGACACCTACCTGTTACATCCACCGACTCTAACCTTTACCTGCAACACACCTGTAGTATCAGACACCTACCAACACACCTGTAACATCAGACACCTACCTGTTACATCCACCGACTCTAACCTTTACCTGCAACACACCTGTAGTATCAGACACCTACCAACACACCTGTAACATCAGACACCTACCTGTTACATCCACCGACTCTAACCTTTACCTACAACACACCTGTAGTATCAGACACCTACCAACACACCTGTAACATCAGACACCTACCTGTTACATCCACCGACTCTAACCTTTACCTACAACACACCTGTAACATCAGACACCTACCTGTTACATCCACCGACTCTAACCTTTACCTACAACACACCTGTAACATCAGACACCTACCAACACACCTGTAACATCAGACACCTACAACACACCTGTAACATCAGACACCTACCAACACACCTGTAACATCAGACACCTACCAACACACCTGTAACATCAGACACCTACCTGTTACATCCACCGACTCTAACCTTTACCTGCAACACACCTGTAAAATCAGACACCTACCTGTTACATCCACCGACTCTAACCTTTACCTACAACACACCTGTAACATCAGACACCTACCAACACACCTGTAACATCAGACACCTACAACACACCTGTAACATCAGACACCTACCAACACACCTGTAACATCAGACACCTACCAACACACCTGTAACATCAGACACCTACCTGTTACATCCACCGACTTCACCACACAGCGACAACTTCTGATCTCTGCCCCCCCCCCTCACACACCCACACAACTAATCGTTGACATCACACACACAACTAATCGTTGACATCACACACACACACACGCAACTAATCGTTGACATCACACACACACACGCAACTAATCGTTGACATCACACACACACATGTAACACCCCTACACACCTGCCACACACCCCTAAACCCGACACACCTGCCACACCCCCCCCCCCCCCTACCTACGACAGCAACTACTTCTCGTCACTGCCAATTATCGTCGTCATCTCCCAGAATACTAGATGGTTAGATGGTTCCACTATTGATTCCAAGCTGATACAGATATTCTACTTAGACAGTCGAGGTTTCCAACCCAGACAAAGGGGGTGGGGTGGGGGGGGGGGTCAAGCGGGGGCGTCGTTTCCTGTAATCAAGAATAATCACAAACAAGAAAAGTTTAAATTATTTAGATTGTATTAGGTAAATATTCGTGAATGGAAGTGTAAGTTGGTATCTGTTAACACATGCTTGATTTGGGTTTGTTTATGCGAGTGCATATATATATATATATCAAGTTTGTACTTGCAAGAATGTGTCTATCAATATTTTACTTGCCAGTTCATGCGTATATCAAATGTGTACATACGAGTGTGTGTTTGTATTATCCACATACACTGCTGTAATCCGTTTGTACCAAGATCTACGCCCCTGCATGTACCCCCCCCCCCCCATCAGTCTTAAACCAGAGCATAGATACGACCTGGCTTAATCTCAACACGCACTGAGAGCCCGGCTGACATTTGTCGTCGGACGGACTGCCACATCAACCTCTGACCGCACCATCCACTGACCACATCAACCTCTGACCGCACCATCCACTGACCACATCGACCTCTGACAGCACCATTCACTGACCACAGCACCATCCACTGACCACAGCACCATCCACTGACCACAGCACCATCCACTGACAGCACCATCCACTGACCACAGCACCATCCACTGACCACAGCACCATCCACTGACCACAGCACCATCCACTGACAGCACCATCCACTGACCACAGCACCATCCACTGACCACAGCACCATCCACTGACAGCACCATCCACTGACCACAGCACCATCCACTGACCACAGCACCATCCACTGACCACAGCACCATCCACTGACAGCACCATCCACTGACCACAGCACCATCCACTGACCACAGCACCATCCACTGACCACAGCACCATCCACTGACAGCACCATCCACTGACCACAGCACCATCCACTGACAGCACCATCCACTTACCACAGCACCATCCACCATCCACTGACCACAGCACCATCCACTGACAGCACCATCCACTGACCACAGCACCATCCACTGACCACAGCACCATCCACTGACCACAGCACCATCCACTGACCACAGCACCATCCACTGACCACAGCACCATCCACCATCCACTGACCACAGCACCATCCACTGACAGCACCATCCACTGACCACATCAACCTCTGACCGCACCATCCACTGACCACATCGACCTCTGACAGCACCATCCACTGACCACAGCACCATCCACTGACCACAGCACCATCCACTGACCACAGCACCATCCACTGACCACAGCACCATCCACTGACCACAGCACCATCCACTGACCACAGCACCATCCACTGACCACAGCACCATCCACTGACCACAGCACCATCCACTGACCACAGCACCATCCACTGACAGCACCATCCAATGACCACAGCACCATCCACTGACCACAGCACCATCCACTGACAGCACCATCTACCATCCACTGACCACAGCACCATCCACTGACAGCACCATCCAATGACCACAGCACCATCCACTGACCACAGCACCATCCACTGACCACAGCACCATCCACTGACCACAGCACCATCCACTGACCACAGCACCATCCACTGACCACAGCACCATCCACTGACAGCACCATCTACCATCCACTGACCACAGCACCATCCACTGACAGCACCATCTACCATCCACTGACCACAGCACCATCCACTGACCACATCGACCTCTGACAGCACCATCTGTTGGCCAGGCTTTTTATCACGTAATGCCATAAATAAAAATAGATTTCCTTATAAAAACAACTCGCTAGTTTAACCTCTCATCTTCCTTTGTTACCCTTTCTTTGTCTGCCCGCCTCTCTTTCGTCGTCCTCAAAGCTAAACCTCAAAATGGAGGAATTCTAGATGTATTTAACAACGTCACACGGCCGCGCATTGATTCTGCTGGTTGGGCAATATTTTTAGCTGTAACTATCACTGCATCTAGTCTCACAACTGATCTATTCTTACTGGTACTTATGTTAGAGTTGGATCAGTTGGTGGATCGTGGTAGTAGAACTAGTGTCAATGGCTGCAGGTGCGATAGAGACGTTGGCTAGACAAAAAAAACATGGCGTGTTGTTAGCTGGTTAGGGCGACGGTGGGGTTTAAACACAATCCACGGTACAGTTCAGGGTTAGGGTTTAGAGTTGAGTACTTCAAATATTCTCTTCAAGTACAGGGGTGGTGAAATATTGGGTTGATTCGGGATTACGTTGGATTTATATTAGGTGGGATATTAGGGATACCCTATGTGGAATATCTTGTATTTGTGAAGACAAAATATAGGATATGTTCTTTCGAAAGTTGAATAGCAGGCCTAATAACACTACAATACCCGTGCGTCCTTTATCTCCTCCCGGCGCCTCACCTCCTCACGACGCCCCCAGCCCCTCACGGCACCCTTACCGCCGCACCATTCCTTTTAAACACATGCAGTGGCGTAGCGAGGTCGGGTGTCACCTGGTGCGGCACTTAATGGTGTCACCCCCCAGAGGCGTAGCGACCCTTACCTTCCCGGGGACAAACTTTGAAATTTCGATTTGCACACCCCCCCCCCCACCCCTCAAACTTTCGATTTGCACCCTCCCCTCAAGTTTTTCTCTATATATTTTGCTATTTTTTGCCTTGGTGTCACCCCCTAAATGGTGTCACCCGGTGCGGTCCGCACCCCCCGCCCCCCCCCCCTCGCTACGCCCCTGAACACATGTATACGTCACATTACTGTCCTGAATAAAAAAAATCACGTGGACAATATAACTGAACAACTCGAGGGGGGGGGGGGGGGGGGGAATCGCGTGACTTTTATGTTCCCGCATATTGTCTGTGCAGTATGATATGGCAGTCGATCTCTATGCAAACGTGTCCCCATTTTTTTAATACCCAGTGGGCTTAGAGGCTACAACAGGAAACAGGTGCTACGTCATTGGTTCTCAATTTGTACACAGGGATACCGGAAGTTTTGTACACAGGGACACCGGAAGTTTTGTACACAGGGACACCGGAAGTTTTGTACACAGGGACACCGGAAGTTTTGTACACAGGGACACAGGAAGTTTTGTACACAGGGACGAGAAGTTTTGTACACAGGGACACCGGAAGTTTTGTACACATGGGCACCGGAATTTTTGTACACAGGGGCACCGGAAGTTTTGTACACATTGGCACCGGAAGTTTTGTACACAGGGGCACCGGAAGTTTTGTACACAGGGGCACCGGAAGTTTTGTACACAGGGACGAGACAACTACACAATGACATACACTTGTTAATGGTAAGCGAATGTCTACAAAAAGCATGTACACCACACATCTACGCTCATCCACACCACACATCTACTGGCTGTGTACTGCCATGGCAAGCTGTAGCCATTCTCCACTCAGATACTACAATCTGTTTTCTGTCACACGTGTACACCCCCACCCCCCGAATCAACACCCCCTCCCCCACATCATCAAATACTACAATCTGTTTTCTGTCACACGTGTACACCCCCCCGAATCATCACCCCCTCCCCCACATCATCAAATACTACAATCTGTTTACTCTCACACGTTTATCTCCCCCCCCCCCCCCAGCACCAAAATATGACGCCGCCCACGTACGTGTCCAGGTGTATCCCCAGCACACCCGCCGATTGATTTTCTTCAGATCGATCAACACGCGCCTCAAATACCTCGCGTCAGCAATATTTTAAACTCGCGCCGTCTTGTAACAGTTGGACCTCCCCCACCCCTCCCCAGTTGTAGCTGTTGGACCACCCCCACCCGCCTACCCCTCCCCAGTTGACCTCCCCCACCCCTCCCGTTACCTCCCCCACCCCTCCCCAGTTGACCTCCCCCACCCCTCCCGTTACCTCCCCCTCCCCTCCCCAGCTGGACCTCCCCCACCCTCCCCAGTTGACCTCCCCCACCCCTCCCGTTACCTCCCCCTCCCCTCCCCAGCTGGACCTCCCCCACCCTCCCCAGTTGACCTCCCCCACCCCTCCCGTTACCTCCCCCACACCTCCCCAGTTGACCTCCCCCACCCCTCCCCACTTGACCTCCCCCACCCCTTCCTTAGTTGGACCTCCCCTCCCCGGCTGGACTTCCCCCACCCTCAAGTTGACATCCTCTCCTCCTCACACAAACTTTCCACATCTTAACAAAAGTCTGTAAGTCGGGGTAGGGGCGGACACAAGGGATCATATTATGATTAGTGGGGGTGGGGGTGGAGGTCACATATATTAAGTTCCCCGATCAGGCATAACGATCCATAGTACAGGTGAAGTAGAGTTCGTGTGTTTCTTGATCTCGGCGTACGAAGGAATGACGTGTTCGACACTATACCCAGTCGCCTTTTGTTTCCGTTACGTAAGTCAGGTACCCATCAGAGCTGGGTGGACTCAGGGAAGTTCTGCATTCCGAACGAGATCCGAACCTGAGACCTTAGGGTCATGGATTTCCATGTTGGAAACTCGGACAAAAGAACCGTGCGTTGGACGTGAGTATAAGGACCACACCACTTATAGTACAGTATGCGAGCCGCACTACGACATACAGTGTTGACCAGAGGCGTCGCGAGGCGGGGGCGGGGGTGCCAACCGCTCCGGGTGACACCATTTAGGGGGGTGACACCATTTAGGGGGGTGACACCATTTAGGGGGGTGACACCAAGATAAAGAAATTGCAAGATAAACGGAATAAATCTGCTTTTTTTCCTAGTTCAATGATTGGTTAAAATGTATTTTAATTTAAAGTCCACAATGAGGATCCCGACAAGGGGGAGGGGGAGTGACACCATGAGGTGCCGCATCGGGGTGACACCCGGCCTAGCGACGCCACTGGTGCTGACCACACTATCCCTCATATGTTGAGCTCATGCGAGCCGCACTACGACACACAGTGCTGACCACTGACCACACTATCCCTCATATGTTGAGCTCAGAGCAACAAAAAGCTCTTGTTATCTGCCATACGACCGTCTGAGTTAAAAATATTCTGAACAAAAAAACACACACACACAGCGGCTTGAGTTTCATGACGTAGAGATCTGTACACTGACATTTTTTTGTTCTAAAACTGTACAGGTCAGCAGTCAGCCATACACCACTCGCACAAATGTCAGCACACAAAAAACAAACTTCACGCGTGTGTTGAAATAATTTAAAAAATATTCCCAGCGTTCTGTATCCCACAGTTGTAAAAACCATCTTTAACAAAGTGTGGAGGTGCTGTACAGAAACTAGGAAGGTGGTAGATCTGATTCTTAAACTGCACTGGCGTGGCCAGCAAAGACAAGATGAACTTATCATAAATAGTACCTCGTCCTTGAACTGTGCTAATCGTCATTCTATTTTTAAACAAGACAGCTAATTTTAAAAAAGGCTTAGGGCTGTACATGCATACGATTTAATTAACATGAAGGTTGGAGGGGAAGGGGGTATCAAGATGTTTGTGTTAATTAAGCAAGACTGAGAATTGATTTGCTGTCATGCATTTCAGGAAAAAAACAGAAGACATTTATGAAAAGGATTTTTTTTTTTTTACGGGGGAAAAAAACGGCACAGCGCAGCGAACAGGTGAAGCCGTGACCTACTTTCTGGAGATGTTGTATAAGAGTAATAAGACTCTTAAAACATTTTATTTTTACATGAACTGAAATTAAAATAATCTCTAGCTTATATTACTTATTAAAAAATATGTAAGATATATATATATATATATATATATATATATATATACATATATATATATATATATATATATATATATATATATATCTAGATTGTGTACTGTAATGCAATGCATACATCTGCCCACACACTCAGTAGCGTAGCGAGGGGGGGGGGGGACATATGTCCCCGGGCGCCAAAATGGGGTGGAAAATAAATTGAAAGGTTGAGGGGGGTGCAAATCGAAAGTTTTTTTTTTGGGGGGGGGGGTCCAAATCGAAATCTTGAGGGGGGGGGGGGGTGCAAAACGAAAGTTTGAAGGGGGGGGGGGTGGCAAATGTGCAAATCAAAATCTTGAGGTGGGGGGGGTGCAAATCGAAAAGTTTGTCCCCGGGAAGGGTCGCTACGCCTCTGAACACACTAACCCTATGTACACACATCGTTAAATAGGGCCTATTAAAAGCTTATCTCTAGACACGCCGTACAAAAACAAGGTTAAAATATATGCATGTCGTGTCGCTGTTTGTGTACGCTTCTGTCGATCTGTCTATCGTGCACTGGTCAAATCATAATCACCTGGGCTAAAGGGCTCCACAGAAATAACCTTCCACCCCACCCCCACGTCACACATCGTCACAAAAAGTGTCCTCGTCACTAGAGTGACGTCACACCTCAGCTTACAAACCTCCTCAAAATTGCAGTTGTTGTTTTTAAATCAAATTCTTTCGAATAGTTATCTGAGCTCGGCCTATACATTTATTTTACAATAATTAAAAATTTTTTTTTTAGAAACGCGAAGTATTGGCTAACATTACATTACAAAATGTGTACGTGTGTCGTCACACTTTCTAAAAATTGTCGTCACACTTTCTAAAGTTTGTCGTCACACTTTTAAAGTATGTCGTCACACTTTTAAAGTTTGTCGTCACACTTTTAAAGTTTGTCGTCACACTTTTAAAGTTTGTCGTCACACTTTTAAAGTTTGTCGTCACACTTTTAAAGTGTGTCGTCACACTTTCTAACCCTCCCTTCCTCAACGCGTCACAAAATTCTGAACCACACTCCCACCCCCTCTCTAGGTGAGTGACGTCATGTAATTGTGTGCTTTAGGTCAGTGAACTTACTTAATAAACTGGGGAGAAATTAAATTCTGTATCCGTATTTTCCTAAACTACTTCAAATGTGTGGACATTTGGGTGTGGTCATCATTGGTTGAACAATTCCATGACCTCATCCTGTCTGTGGAAGAGGTCCATGACTTCGCGTATTTGGAAAATATGTCGATGGCTTTTACTTGTGTATAACGTTTTTAACTTGTGTATAACGTTTTTAAAATATGTTTATATCTCGCCCTTATTCTTCTCTTCAAAGATCTACTTCCCATTTCAAGCTTCCATTTTCCATGGTCTACTTCCTATTTCAAGCTTCCATTTTCCATGATCTACTTCCTTTTTCAAGCTTCCATTTTCCATGGTTTACTTCCTTTTTCAAGCTTCCATTTTCCATGGTCTACTTCCTATTTCAAGCTTCCATTTTCCATGGTCTACTTCCTATTTCAAGCTTCCATTTTCCATGGTCTACTTCCCATTTCAAGCTTCCATTTTCCATGGTCTACTTCCTATTTCAAGCTTCCATTTTCCATGATCTACTTCCTTTTTCAAGCTTCCATTTTCCATGGTCTACTTCCTTTTTCAAGCTTCCATTTTCCATGGTCTACTTCCTATTTCAAGCTTCCATTTTCCATGGTCTACTTCCTATTTCAAGCTTCCATTTTCCATGATCTACTTCCTATTTCAAGCTTCCATTTTCCATGGTCTACTTCCCATTTCAAGCTTCCATTTTCCATGGTCTACTTCCTATTTCAAGCTTCCATTTTCCATGGTCTACTTCCTATTTCAAGCTTCCATTTTCCATGGTCTACTTCCTATTTCAAGCTTCCATTTTCCATGATCTACTTCCTATTTCAAGCTTCCATTTTCCATGGTCTACTTCCCATTTCAAGCTTCCATTTTCCATGGTCTACTTCCCATTTCAAGCTTCCATTTTCCATGGTCTACTTCCTATTTCAAGCTTCCATTTTCCATGGTCTACTTCCTATTTCAAGCTTCCATTTTCCATGATCTACTTCCTATTTCAAGCTTCCATTTTCCATGATCTACTTCCTATTTCAAGCTTCCATTTTCCATGGTCTACTTCCTATTTCAAGCTTCCATTTTCCATGGTCTACTTCCTATTTCAAGCTTCCATTTTCCATGGTCTACTTCCCATTTCAAGCTTCCATTTTCCATGGTCTACTTCCCATTTCAAGCTTCCATTTTCCATGGTCTACTTCCTATTTCAAGCTTCCATTTTCCATGATCTACTTCCTATTTCAAGCTTCCATTTTCCATGGTCTACTTCCTATTTCAAGCTTCCATTTTCCATGATCTACTTCCTATTTCAAGCTTCCATTTTCCATGGTTTACTTCCTTTTTCAAGCTTCCATTTTCCATGGTCTACTTCCTATTTCAAGCTTCCATTTTCCATGGTCTACTTCCTATTTCAAGCTTCCATTTTCCATGGTCTACTTCCCATTTCAAGCTTCCATTTTCCATGGTCTACTTCCTATTTCAAGCTTCCATTTTCCATGATCTACTTCCTTTTTCAAGCTTCCATTTTCCATGGTCTACTTCCTTTTTCAAGCTTCCATTTTCCATGGTCTACTTCCTATTTCAAGCTTCCATTTTCCATGGTCTACTTCCTATTTCAAGCTTCCATTTTCCATGATCTACTTCCTATTTCAAGCTTCCATTTTCCATGGTCTACTTCCCATTTCAAGCTTCCATTTTCCATGGTCTACTTCCTATTTCAAGCTTCCATTTTCCATGGTCTACTTCCTATTTCAAGCTTCCATTTTCCATGGTCTACTTCCTATTTCAAGCTTCCATTTTCCATGATCTACTTCCTATTTCAAGCTTCCATTTTCCATGGTCTACTTCCCATTTCAAGCTTCCATTTTCCATGGTCTACTTCCTATTTCAAGCTTCCATTTTCCATGGTCTACTTCCTATTTCAAGCTTCCATTTTCCATGATCTACTTCCTATTTCAAGCTTCCATTTTCCATGATCTACTTCCTATTTCAAGCTTCCATTTTCCATGGTCTACTTCCCATTTCAAGCTTCCATTTTCCATGGTCTACTTCCTATTTCAAGCTTCCATTTTCCATGATCTACTTCCTATTTCAAGCTTCCATTTTCCATGGTCTACTTCCTATTTCAAGCTTCCATTTTCCATGATCTACTTCCTATTTCAAGCTTCCATTTTCCATGGTCTACTTCCTATTTCAAGCTTCCATTTTCCATGATCTACTTCCTATTTCAAGCTTCCATTTTCCATGGTCTACTTCCTATTTCAAGCATCCATTTTCCGAGATCTACTTCCTATTTCAAGCTTCCATTTTCCATGGTCTACTTCCTATTTCAAGCTTCCATTTTCCGAGATCTACTTCCTATTTCAAGCTTTCATTTTCCATGGTTCACTTCCTATTTCAAGCTTCCATTTTCCATGGTCTACTTCCTATTTCAAGCTTCCATTTTCCATGATCTACTTCCTATTTCAAGCTTCCATTTTCCATGGTCTACTTCCTATTTCAAGTTTCCATTTTCCATGGTCTACTTCCTATTTCAAGCTTCCATTTTCCATGGTCTACTTCCTATTTCAAGCTTCCATTTTCCATGGTCTACTTCCTATTTCAAGCTTCCATTTTCCATGATCTACTTCCTTTTTCAAGCTTCCATTTTCCATGGTCTACTTCCTTTTTCAAGCTTCCATTTTCCATGGTCTACTTCCTTTTTCAAGCTTCCATTTTCCATGGTCTACTTCCTTTTTCAAGCTTCCATTTTCCATGGTCTACTTCCTATTTCAAGCTTCCATTTTCCATGGTCTACTTCCTATTTCAAGCTTCCATTTTCCATGATCTACTTCCTTTTTCAAGCTTCCATTTTCCATGGTCTACTTCCTTTTTCAAGCTTCCATTTTCCATGGTCTACTTCCTTTTTCAAGCTTCCATTTTCCATGGTCTACTTCCTATTTCAAGCTTCCATTTTCCATGATCTACTTCCTTTTTCAAGCTTCCATTTTCCATGGTCTACTTCCTTTTTCAAGCTTCCATTTTCCATGGTCTACTTCCTTTTTCAAGCTTCCATTTTCCATGGTCTACTTCCTTTTTCAAGCTTCCATTTTCCATGATCTACTTCCTATTTCAAACTTCCATTTTCCGAGATCTACTTCCTATTTCTAGATTCTATTTTCCAAAATCTACTTCCTATTCCTATTTATCTCCCATGATCTACTTTGCCCAAATATTGCATCTCAACTTCAGTGGGGGTGAGGGGCACTTGAAACTTTCGGGAGGGGTTGAACTAAATTTTCTGGGATGAGGGGGGCCGAGGGGGCGGACACTGGCAAATGTATATATTTTCTATATAAATTATTTTCCTTTCGGCCCTCACTCGTCACCTTCTACCGCTTGGCTTTTTGAAGATTACGAAGATATTTTTTAATAGTTAACAAGAGAAAAGGAGGGTGGGGTGTTTCTGTAGTACTGGATGCGATCATAGGACGCCATGTTTTCTAGAATTTTTGTTTTGTTTTTCAAAATTAAATCTAAAACTAGATCTAGATGTAACAAACATTGCACCCAATTCACATCTTTCATTGTCGCTACCATCTCCACAGCAAAGAGCAAATTTACGAGGGGAAACTACTCTCCTTTCTATAAACACTTCCTACTCGACCTTGACCTTGCAATCATATCGTGCCACACGGTGTAAACAAAAGTTTTGCCCTGAGATAAAAAAAAAAAAGCCGTGTGTGTAGCGGTGGTAGGTGTCAACAGCTGTGATGTGCTTTTGCTGTGTTAGACAAAAAGGACAAGAAAAAAATCAGGGGTTGGGGAAGGAAGGGAGGGGGATTGTGGTAGAGTAGGGGCAACTTGGAACTTGAAACGAGGATAATTAGGGCAGCAAGCGTAGAGACAACATTTGTTTTGTTTTTTTTTTTTTTGTAAAAAAAAAAAAAATTCTGCTTCAACAGCAGACGTGGCAACGTAAGACGATTTGGGGGGGGGGGGGGGGGGTGTTGCAAACAAAACAGCTTTTACACTACCGGCCGTTCTACACTCCTACTTGCAAATGATGGCTAACATTAGATGATAGCACACACGTATTTGTGTTGATGTGGGCTTCAGAGTTTCTTCCAGGCATCAAGTGCCCCCATCCCCCCCCCCCCGGAGAAAAAAGTCTGGAAGAAACACTGGTGGGCTTTTATTTGTGGGCTTTTGTAGAATTGGGGCTTTTGTTCGTATGAGTTTATTATTGCATGTATGTATGTCTGCATGTCTATCTATATATGAATGTGTGTACTCGTGTATGTGTTCTTGTGTGTATGGATAAGCGTGTGTGTTGATGGTAAAGATAAAGTGGCCCCTTAAGCCCCCCCCCTTTTTTTTAATCAAGTCACGTGATAATGGACAAACACGTTTTGAACCTGTCCAAGGGAGCCAATATGACGTCACAGATAGGGACAGGTGAAGGAGTGATCTGAGGTTACCTGCTGTCTGGGAATATATGGTACAGGTCATTGAAGGACATGCATAGGTCATTGGAGGTCATGTATAGGTCATTGGAGGTCATGTATAGGTCATTGGAGGTCATGTATAGGTCATTAAAGGACATGCAACGGTAATTGAAGGACATTTATAGGTCATTTACGGATTTGTATAGGTCATTGAAGGTCATGTATTGGTCATTGAAGGACATGCAAAGGTCATTGAAGGACATGTATAGGTTATTGGAGGACATGCATAAGTCATCGAAGGACATACATAGGTCATTAGAGGTCATGTACATGACACTGGAGGGTTGTTAGAGGTCACTGAATGACAGGTACATGGCATTGAAGTACAGGTCATGGAAGTGTACCATTCCATCTGGCACCGGAGTGTAGCGATGTAACGGACGACTAGTGTAACTTAGTGGAGAGTCAGAGTTGAAAGGTCATGGGAAGTCACATAAGTTCAACAAAACTTTTGTTACCTAACATCGTTGGCCAGCAACATAATTTGGCCATTTATCAACACATACAGAAGCTGCCCAGTTTGGTCAGTCCCAGTGAAATTTTTTTATATATAATATAGATCTACATATCTATAAAATACAAGGTTTGTACGGTTTTGTATTGTGCTATTTTTGTTAACAAGTTTCTTTTCAAATGAGCTAGACAGACAAGCCCCAATGTCTACATATCAGCCCAGGGCCGGGGCTACAAGTTAAAAATAAACTATCACAACATCTCGATCTTAGATTAGAAACAAAAATATACTATCATAACATCTCGATCTTAGATTAGAAACAAAAAGTCGAAACTAGATCAGTGCTGGGGGCAGGGTGGGGTTAAAGGTCAGGGTGGGGCTTGAGGTCAGGGTGGGGCTTAAGGTCAGGGTGGGGTGTAAGGTCAGGGTGGGGCTTAAGGTCAGGGTGGGGTGTAAGGTCAGGGTGGGGTGTAAGGTCAGGGTGGGGTTTAAGGGCAGGGTGGGGTTTAAGGTCAGGGTGGGGTGTAAGGTCAGGGTGGGGTTTAAGGTCAGGGTGGGGTGTAAGGTCAGGGTGGGGTTTAAGGTCAGGGTGGGGTTTAAGGTCAGGGTGGGGTTTAAGGGCAGGGTGGGGTGTAAGGTCAGGGTGGGGTTTAAGGTCAGGGTGGGGTTTAAGGGCAGGGTGGGGTTTAAGGTCAAGGGGGGGGGGGGAGTAAAGGTCAGGGTGGGGTTTAAGGTCAGGGTGGGGTTTAAGGTCAGGGTGGGGTTTAAGGGCAGGGTGGGGTGTAAGGTCAGGGTGGGGTTTAAGGTCAGGGTGGGGTTTAAGGGCAGGGTGGGGTTTAAGGTCAAGGGGGGGGGTAAAGGTCAGGGTGGGGTTTAAGGTCAGGGTGGGGTGTAAGGTCAGGGTGGGGTGTAAGGTCAGGGTGGGGCTTAAGGTCAGGGTGGGGTTTAAGGGCAGGGTGGGGTTTAAGGGCAGGGTGGGGTTTAAGGGCAGGGTGGGGTTTAAGGTCAAGGGGGGGGGGGGGTAAAGGTCAGGGTGGGGTTTAAGGTCAGGGTGGGGTGTAAGGTCAGGGTGGGGTGTAAGGTCAGGGTGGGGCTTAAGGTCAGGGTGGGGTGTAAGGTCAGGGTGGGGCTTAAGGTCAGGGTGGGGTGTAAGGTCAGGGTGGGGTTAAAAGTCAGGGTGGGGCTTAAGGTCAGGGTGGGGCTTAAGGTCAGGGTGGGGCTTAAGGTCAGGGTGGGGTGTAAGGTCAGGGTGGGGTTTAAGGTCAGGGTGGGGTGTAAGGTCAGGGTGGGGTTTAAGGGCAGGGTGGGGTGTAAGGTCAGGGTGGGGTTTAAGGTCAGGGTGGGGTTTAAGGTCAGGGTGGGGTTTAAGGTCAGGGTGGGGTGTAAGGTCAGGGTGGGGTTTAAGGGCAGGGTGGGGTTTAAAGGCAGGGTGGGGTTTAAGGGCAGGGTGGGGTTTAAGGACAGGAAGGGGTGTAAGGTCAGGGTGGGGTTAAAGGTCAGGGTGGGGTTTAAAGGCAGGGTGGGGTTTAAGGACAGGAAGGGGTGTAAGGTCAGGGTGGGGTTAAAGGTCAGGGTGGGGTGTAAGGTCAGGGTGGGGTATAAGGTCAGGGTGTGGTTAAAGGTCAGGGTGGGGTGTTAGGTCAGGGTGGGGTTTAAGGACAGGAAGGGGTGTAAGGTCAGGGTGGGGTTAAAGGTCAGGGTGGGGTGTAAGGTCAGAGTGTACGCCCTTGCTGTTGATTTTGTCATCTCTGGCATGTTGTCTCGCTGTTGTAGTGTGTGACAAATGCTACAGTCATGATGTTGTAGTATGTGACAAATGCTACAGTCATGATGTTGTAGTATGTGACAAATGCTACAGTCATGATGTTGTAGTATGTGACAAATGCTACAGTCATGATGTTGTAGTGTGTGACAAATGCTACAGTCATGATGTTGTAGTATGTGACAAATGCTACAGTCATGATGTTGTAGTGTGTGACAAATGCTACAGTCATGATGTTGTAGTGTGTGACAAATGCTACAGTCATGATGTTGTAGTATGTGACAAATGCTACAGTCATGATGTTGTAGTGTGTGACAAATGCTACAGTCATGATGTTGTAGTATGTGACAAATGCTACAGTCATGATGTTGTAGTGTGTGACAAATGCTACAGTCATGATGTTGTAGTGTGTGACAAATGCTACAGTCATGATGTTGTAGTATGTGACAAATGCTACAGTCATGATGTTGTAGTGTGTGACAAATGCTACAGTCATGATGTTGTAGTGTGTGACAAATGCTACAGTCATGATGTTGTAGTGTGTGACAAATGCTACAGTCATGATGTTGTAATACGTGACAAAAGCTGGTATGTTGCTAAAGTTCACTTTCAACCCCCTTCTTTATCACAGCTTTCACCCGCCCCCCCCCCCCCAACCTTCCCCTCGCCCCCCACCCCAAACGTCACCACCCCAGCCTCTCCAACATGCACAGTGTTTTTCCGACTTTTTTCTCTGTGGGGGGAGGGGTACTTGAAATTTTCGGAGGTGGGGGGGGGCGGACTAAAATGTCCGGGGTGGGGGGGGGGGGGGGCGGACACTACTAAAAGTATATATTTTCTATATAAATTCCATTTCGTTCGGGGGGGGGGGGGGGGGGGGCGGTAGATTTTCTTCGGGGGGGGGGGGGGGGGTCCGCGCCCCCGAAGAGATGCCTGGAAGAAACTCTGTGCAACTAGCACTCAACTCTCACACACATTTTCCCTACACGTATCTACCCCACATAAATCCAGTCACAGCACTTATTGTTCTACAGGGGCCATTCCCTGCTTTTATTTTACAGGGGCCATTCCCTGCTTTCTTACAAGGGCCATGCCCTGCTGTCTTACAGGGGTCAAAGATCGCCGACTGACACATTGAATAAACTTGCTAACATTTTTTCTTCAGTTCTGTGATTTCTATCTCTGTTGGCCTGGATAAGTTCAGAGGTCAACGGTTGTTTAAAAATAATCCATGTCTATTTCAGAAATCGCCCTCGGCCCAGACGTGACGACATTTATTTTACATCCAGTGACCTTTTTACCCCAGCCTTAACAACTTTACCTATCCCCCCACCCCATAATGACAACTTTACCTATCCCCCCCCCCCCCGCAGTAATGGCAACTTACCTCTCCATCCCCTCTGCAGTATTAACTGTATCTCCCCCGACACCCCCCTCCCCGAGTATCGACAACTAACCTCCCCAGTCACTACATCTCGATAAACGTTACTTCTACAGTCACAGCCTCCCCCCCCCCTCGTAATGACTACTTACCTCACATGTCTTCCCTCCCCGAGTATTAACAACTAACCTCCTCCGTCACTACCTCCCTTTACCTCTCCCCCACCCCCTCCCAGTATCGTCAACTGAACTTCACCCCGTCAATCCGCTGCAATATAATGATGTAATGATGTAATTACCTCCGGAGCCTACATGCTTTACAATTACTCTAGCAAATTGGCACCAGATCGATGGGGTCGTCTGGTTTCGAACCCCCGACCTTTCCATCTTGAAGATAGTTTTTCAATGGATCACTTTGCCGTCTACTTAAATTGTCTTTTTACCTACATTTATGAACATAGATCAATTATTATTATTATTATTATTTATTTTTTTGTGTTTCACCAGCTAATAGGCTTATTAAATTATATCCTCCTAAAGATTTTAGAAGACGAACCCTAACTCTCTTTAAATAATGTCTGAATTCGCCATCGTTCTCACCACATCGTTTATCTTTAGTTCTTAGCGTGTACACGCTAGTCTTCACGCCACAATTAATCAAATTTGACACACGTGCGTTGAACACAGCGAGCACACGCCGTAAGTAGGTCAGTGGATGAAATGACGTTCATGGTTGGCGTTTGTTGTCAGTTTTTTTCCGTCAGCTGTGAATCCTATTCTCTCTTCCCATTGGTCGGTTTATTCGCTTTGATTAGACTGAAATCAGAAACAATATCACAAGAAAACAATTATTTTTTTTACATTTTTTTTACATTCTCAATTTTGTTGTATGTTTGTCAAATCTTGCAACTCGATTTTTTAAAACAATTTCTAACAATGCGTTCGATTCCAAACTTTACAGATAAAGCGGGGTGGGGGATGGGGGTGGTGCATTATTTTTGGTCTCTTAGCTACACCCCCCCCCTCTCATAAGATTATATTTATAATTATGATTTATGTCAAAACTAAATCTTCAATTAATTAAATTTTAAAGTGACATCATCTACGGGCTTGAGTGACGATGTGTGACGAGGGGGGGGGGGGGGATAAAATTGGGGGGGGGGGGGGGGTCAGAAACTGTGCCGTCATACTTCTACTTTTAAAAAGCCCTTCCTTCTTCAAACTGAATAGATCTACATGCAGTCGTTTTGAATATTTAAGGAGACTTTTTGTAAGTTGTAAGAAATATTTTTTTTGTCATAGAGGGGTAAAAAATTTTGATAAGTGTAACGTCAACTATGGATTACCCCTGACGTGTATCTCGTAAACATTTTAAAACGTGTATCTCTAAAGAAAATAAAAGAATTCCTAGTGTTTAGCCTAACATCAATCAAATCTTAAATTAGCCGTACAAAAACAAAACAGTGAGCTGGTCTAGACACTCGATCAGTGAGGTGAGCCACTCGGTCAGTCAGGTGAGCCATTCGATCAGTCAGGTGAGCTGGTCTAGCCACTCGATCAGTCAGGTGAGCCACTCGATCAGTCAGGTGAGCCACTCGATCAGTCAGATGAGGCACTTGATCAGTCAGGTGAGCCACTCGATCAGTCAGGTGAGGTGGTCTAGCCACTCGATCAGTCAGATGAGCTGGTCTAGCCACTCGATCAGTCAGGTGAGCCACTCGATCAGTCAGGTGAGCCACTCGATCAGTCAGGTGAGCCACTCAATCAGTCAGGTGAGCCACTCGATCAGTCAGGTGAGCCACTCGATCAGTCAGGTGAGCCACTCGATCAGTCAGGTGAGCCACTCGATCAGTCAGGTGAGCCACTCGATCAGTCAGGTGAGCCACTCGATCAGTCAGGTGAGGTGGTCTAGCCACTCGATCTGTCAAGTGAGCCACTAGATCAGTCAGGTGAGCCACTCGATCAGTCAGGTGAGCCACTCGATCAGTCAGGTGAGTCACTCGATCAGTCAGGTGAGCCACTCGATCAGTCAGGTGAGGCACTTGATCAGTCAGGTGAGCCACTCGATCAGTCAGGTGAGCCACTCGATCAGTCAGGTGAGCCACTCGATCAGTCAGGTGAGCTGGTGTAGCCACTCGATCAGTCAGGTGAGCCACTCGATCAGTCAGGTGAGCTGGTGTAGCCACTCGATCAGTCAGGTGAGCCACTCGATCAGTCAGGTGAGCCACTCGATCAGTCAGGTGAGGCACTCGATCAGTCAGGTGAGCTGGTCTAGCCACTCGATCAGTCAGGTGAGCCACTCGATCAGTCAGGTGAGCCACTCGATCAGTCAGGTGAGCTGGTGTAGCCACTCGATCAGTCAGGTGAGCTGGTGTTAGGAATGTTGTTTACATATTTTTGAGATAAGACAGACTCAAATAATGGGTACATAATTGTTAGTCTGGTTCTCACTGGTCGTTCGGTTGTCAGTTTAGTTGGCCTGTTGTTTGTCAGGTAGTTTGATCAAATGATTTGGTCCATCCCTACAGGAGTAATGTTTTTGGTATATCTTTACTAGCAAGTGGGCCCTGACTACGCCCGTGAGCTGAGCATTTCATTGGAGCATGTTTTTTGTTGTTGTTTTTTGTGTGCTAGTACATGACAGGGTTGGCTGAAAAGGACAAGTAAGCTTTCTCCCCCTGTCATGGGCTGCCCTAAACTTTCTCCCTCTGTCATGGGCTGCCCTAAGCTTTCTCCCCCTGACATGGGCTGCCCTAAGCTTCCCCCCCCTGACATGGGCTGCTCTAAGCTTTCTCCCCCTGACATGGGCTGCTCTAAGCTTTCTCCCCCTGACATGGGCTGCCCTAACCTTTCTCCCCCTGACATGGGCTGCCCTAAGCTTTCTCCCCCTGACATGGGCTGCCCTTCAGACTTGTTGGATTAAAACCACAGCTGGATCGACAGCTATGTAAACCACATTCTTGGGCGTCCCCAAGTTGGGTCAATCGGAAGGGGGGGGGGGTCTGTCATTGACTCCCCTGTAAAAAAAAAAAATCTTCCATCATGACATGACAACATTTGACGTTTCTTTAAGTTGGCTTATCAGTATCTGAATTAATTTATTCAGGATGTATCAAATAGCCTTCGATTGCATACCTTGTTTGTCACAAAATGTTGTTGATGGTCAAAGTAAAAACTAACCTGCACGAGAGCTGTTTTCGTGTTAACGTTGTTGTAAGGTCAAGGTCAGTAGGGGAAACGATATCTCGTTAAATAAATATCCTGGTACCATTTTAAAAAATACTTCCAGGATTTCACAGTCAATGCATTTAAATTAAATTAAAATAAAATAAAATTGAAAGCCGTGTTTAAATGTCGCAGTGACACAGATATTGTTGAGGTATTTTGTTATGGGTCAAGGCTCACCCTGCTTAATTGTGACGTTGTAAACACTCAACATCGCACATACGCACACACACACACACACACACACACGTTACTGTCTGATGTGTGCTGGTTTCAACACAGTGATAATCAACACTAACCGTTTGACTGGAGCGTCTGTTAAGTATCTGAAGAGATATTTGGGGGGTGTCTAAATGGACAATTGCTGGGGCGCATGTTGGGTATCTGAAGAGATATTTGGGGGGTGTCTAAATGGACAATTGCTGGGGCGCATGTTGGGTATCTGAAGAGATATTTGGGGGGTGTCTAAATGGACAATTGCTGGGGCGCCTGTTGGGTATCTGAAGAGATGCTGGGAAGGGAAGGGGGGGGGGTATCTAAAGGGACGATTGCTGGGGCGCCTGCAGGGGCATCAAATAAGGTGTTCTAAGTTGCGTCTTCTTCTTTCTTCTTCCTTGCTCTTAGTTGTATAAAAGACTTGAAAAGTTGGTTCCAAATTGTTCCAAATTTATTTTTTTTTGCTAGAAAGCATATTTTTCAACCAAAATTGAATATGTTATAACATTTGTATCATAAGTACAATATTACTTCCGGGATTATTAAGGCTAGAATTAGTCAAAGAAATAATTACTAGTAATAGAATAGTAATTCAGCAAACGCTTTAATTTTTAATTTGGATTAGTAGAGTCATGGTTTTCTGGTGATTGGGGAGTTATATTATTAAATATAAATACAATCTATGCACCATAGATCACAATTGTGTATTTTATCATGGAAATAATTGTTCCGACTTTAATTGTTTTACTCTCACAGGCTACTCTGGTTGACTTCAAGGAGAGATTGAGGGCAGTTTTTGAAAATATTTGAATTGATAAAATAATTCTAAACGACTTTTCAGCGGCTTATATTCGATGCAAAAATATAAAAAATGAGTGTAATCGATGGTTCTCAAACGGCTTTAATATTTATAGATGTAAATATAATTTTATCGTTTGCAATATTTTTATTTTTAAATTTCAAAAATTAAATATGATTACATAGACTTTTGATGCCTATTGAGAATTTCATGCTACAAAATAAATTATTACGACGCGTTGTGCGCCATACGACCAGTTAACATAGTCTTCAGCCTGCTTTTCTTTCAGAACTTGCTTCCACAGCCTTTGTCCACCGAGATTGTGTTTTCTCTAGGATAAGTTGCCGTCTGCAGCTTAAAGCCTGCTGGGGTATGGGCCGCACAAAGTTGCTGTCTGCTGGGGTATGGGCCGCACAAAGTTGCTGCTGGGGTATGGGCCGCACAACGTTGCTGTCTGCTGGGGAATGGCCGCACAAATTTGCTGTCTGCTGGGGTATGGGCCGCACAAAGTTGGCCAGTCCTTTCCCAAAGGTTTATGTTGCTGTGTATCGGGTCTGCGGGTGTTGAATATCCTACTGAGACAGCTGTTTCTGACGTTCTGTGCACCTAACATTACACCGTTGAAGAATATCCTACTGAGACAGCTGTTTATGACGTTCTGTGCACCTAACATTACACCGTTGAAGAATATCCTACTGAGACAGCTGTTTCTGACGTTCTGTGCACCTAACATTACACCGTTGAAGAATATCCTACTGAGACAGCTGTTTATGAGGTTCTGTGCACCTAACATTACACCGTTGAAGAATATCCTACTGAGACAGCTGTTTATGACGTTCTGTGCACCTAACATTACACCGTTGGAAGAGTGGAAAATAAACATAATTGATTTTTTAGATTAGAGCACAATTGTTCTATGCAAGTTTATCCTCACTATTACGCATAGTACTTTTTTTTGGTCGCATCACTGGCTTTGATTTTTATTTTCATAAGATTTTTTTTTATATAAGCGAACGAATGTGAGAGGGGATGGGCGGGGGGGGGGGGGGGGGGGTAGAGAAAAAGCGCACCTGTGACATTTATTGATGATCAGTTATTAGCCTAGGTGTGTTATTTGAATGTATGTCTTGTCTAACTTTGGTGTGTTATTTGAATGTGTGTCATTTCAGCCTTTTGTTTTACGAAGGTCTACTATTTGAGTGATAAGCAAAGGTCTAATTTCTCGGCCTGTCAAGGTCTAACTTTTCCGTTCTGTTGTGTGTGTGATCCAATTCTTCTATTTGCGATGTCAGCTTTTTTTTTTTAAACTCACAGGCTGTCACAACTACCATCCCACCCCCCTCTCCTAATGACACCACGTATGAAAGGGGGCAAACGTTAAAAAAACTAACACCGTTAACGCCTAAGTGTAAACATTAACCCAGTTTCATCAAAGGAAAAAAAGATGATGACAAACCAAAAAAACAAACAACTAATGTTCATCTAATATAGATCAACAGGTTTCGAGTTTTCTATAAATAGCCATGATTTGCTGATCACGATTCGACTAAATATAGATTTGCTATCAGCCGGCACAGAACTGTATACTAATTACCAATAGACAGGGAAAATACGTCGTGGCATTCTTCTGTGTGTAAATACCAAAAGCTACGAGGTAGGGGAGCATTGCCAGACGACAAATAAGCGAGCAGAACTAGCCACATTCTTCTTACAATGGCGTCCATGTTTGTTTTTTTAACCCATCATGCCCGCTATCTTAAGATGGTGTCATTGTTAATTATGTACGTTTTCTTGCCTGTGGTGAACTTGCGAACTTAAAAATATGGCTTGGTGGTTGGTTCTCCATGGTCGAGAATAGCACTGTACCTAAAACTTTATTAACAGTTAGAGCATCATCTAACTGGAGAAGTAGGCTACGAAAAGTTTAAAGTCAGCAAAATTGCCTCAAGGACAACTTTGCTTATCAAAAGTTAACTAACATCATCAGATTAAATAACAATATTAAATATTAAATATCTAAATTCGCGTGTTTTGTATACTTACTCCGTTATTCGAAGTTTGGTTTATATTATGATAATATATTAAATTTTGTAACACAAAAAGGTAAATATATGTATTAGTTGTAGCAACTTTTTATAAATCAAAATGCAAAAAGTAAAAGCTTTAAGAAAATAAATTAAAAGATATTTTTAAAATGTATAGAATTGCATTAAAGCGGTCGATTATGTCCCTTTTTATCTTTTCGCTCCCTTCATTTTTACTTTCTTGTATATACGAAGTATAGAGAAAGTATTGTAATCGTGCAAAAAAAAAAAATCGAGATTTTTACAAATCTCGACATTTTACCCCTCAATGATACGGAAAAACATACTTTTGCAATCTTGTCCGTATGTATGTGTTTGTCTGTGTGTCTGTCTGTGTGTCTGTCTGTGTGTAAACACGATAACTTGAGTACCGTTACAGCTAGGTTGATGAAATTTCATATATAAGTATTTTATCAAAATCGTAGATCCTGATCAACTTTTGAGCGATTTCCGATAACCGGAAGTGGTACTTTTTCTACTTTGAATTTTTCAAAAGCCTATAACTGGCGTACTATTTTAGATAGATGCATGAAATTTCACAAGTAAGTAAAAGATCTAATTCTCTACCTTGTCAAATTTTGAGTAATTTCCGTTGACCGGAAGTACTAATTTACGCTATTTCCGATTTCTCAAAAAACGCATGTAAATTTATAAAGTACAAATAATATCCAGCACTTTTATGCACATTTTATTAGACGTTCACTTGGTGTGCAATTCTTTTTTTTTTACGAGATTCTATTCTATTATAAAAAGTTAAAGTAAATAGAAGTGGATAACAAATATTGTCTATGTCCTGAGTTGCCATCCCTCGTAATTTTATATAAGAATATTCGAGAAAGTTTAGGGGAGATCACTCCCGGTTTATTTTAAATATTCATTTCGTAATTAAATTTTATTATGAAATGAAATACAAAAGGAAAATACAATGATCTTTCATTTAACCTATTCCATTAAAAAAAAGTATGATCTATAAATACTTCCAAAATATTTTTTAAGACCCATTATAGTTGGTTAGTAATTGTGTTGATTTGCTGGCAAAAAAAGCGTTCAGTCGCGGTGTGGGTGGTGTGATTTGAGGTGTGGGCCGGAGTGATTTGAGGTGTGGGCCGGAGTGATTTGAGGTGTGGGCCGGAATAATTTGAGGTGTGGGTGGTGTGATTTGAGGTGTGGGCCGGAGTGATTTGAGGTGTGTGTGGTGTGATTTGAGGTGTGGGCCGGAGTGATTTGAGGTGTGGGCCGGAGTGATTTGAGGTGTGGGCCGGAGTGATTTGAGGTGTGGGCCGCAATGATTTGAGGTGTGGGCCGCAATGATCTGAGGTGTGTGTGGTGTGATTTGAGGTGTGGGCCGCAATGATTTGAGGTGTGGGCCGCAATGATTTGAGGTGTGTGTGGTGTGATTTGAGGTGAGGGCCAGAGTGGTGTGGGATATTCTCTACTCCGTGTGTCGATCTGGTGAATGTGTGTGATGAGTGTGGTGTGTGGGTGTGGTGTCGTGTTGGTTGCTCGGTGAAGTGGTAAATGGAGTGGGTGGTGTGGTGTGGGTTGTGCTGTGTGGTGTGGGTTGGTGGTGTGGGTTGTGTGGGGTAGGGTGGTGTGGGTTGTGATGTGTGGGGGGTTGTGGGTTGTGTAGGGTGGGGTGGTGTGGGTTGTGTTGTGTTGTGAGGGGTGGGGTGGGGGTGTGGGTTGTGCTGTGTGGTGTGTTGTGGGTTGTGCTGTGTGGGGTGATCACGGTGGGTTGTGCGGTGTGAGGTGTTATGGGTTGTGTTGTGTGGGGAGGTGTGGGTTGTGTTGTGTGGGGTGGTGTGGGTCGTGCTGTGTGCTGCGGTGGTGGTGTGGAGTGTGATGTGTGGGGTAGTGTGGGGTGGTGAGGGGTGGTGTGGGGTGAGTGTTGTGCTGTGTGTGTTGGCGTGCTTTGTGATGTTCATTTTGTCTCCAAAAAGTTATTTTAAGAATATTACACCACAGTCAATAAGCAACAACAATATGCTAAAACACACACACACACACACACACATATATATATATATATATATATATATATATATATATATATATATATATATATATATATATATATATATATATATATATATATATATATATATATATAAGGGGCGTAGCGAGGGGGGGGGCGGGGGGGGGGGGGGGCGGACCGCACCGGCTGACACCATTTAGGGGGGTGACACCAAGGCAAAAAATAGCAAAATATATAGAGAAAAACTTGAGGGGGGTGCAAATCGAAAGTTTGAAGGGGGGGGGGGGTGCAAATCGAAAACTTGAGGGGGGTGCAAATCGAAAGTTTGAGGGGGGGGGGTGCCGCACCGGGTGACACCCGACCCCGCGACGCCACTGTATATATATATATATATATATATATATATATATATATATATATATATATATATATATATATATATATATATATATATATATATATATATATATATATATATATATATATCCCTCTCTCTAAATACAATACTCTACTATTGTGTGAGTGTGGACGTGACGAGTTACAGCACCGGGTAACACTTAACCCAGTGACTACACTGGGGGCTGTGGTATAGATTATAGACTGGCTTGGTACACGGCCCAGTACACAACCTGTGATTAACAGTTACTTCTCCATTAGCATTATTAATATACACATGACATACAGTTTTTTTCACTCATTAAAAAAACAGATTGAAAGCAATATCTACATTTTATTTTTACGCTAAGTAAAAAAAAAACCTTTTCATTTCTACCAATAAACTATAACAAACTTAACACAGCTGTCCAAATTTTGACCCAGATCACGAGCAAAATACGCGTGTAAGTGTTGACTCGTGAACTACTGGATCTGCATATTTTCCGAACGTAAACTTCCTGTGTTGAAGATATTGGAGCTGACAGTTTAAAAAAAACCGTGCTATGTGTTATCATCTGCGGCAAGCCACGGTACGGTCGGTCGGTGTAGTCGTAGCCTCTCCGTTTATTTGTTGTGATGATGTCATTGCGGTTTCCAACCTGTCTATGAATTGTAATTTTTACCCGTGTCGCGGCAGTCAAAACACGTTGGGCAATGCATGCTGCTGTTGAGGTTTCAGTAGACTCTTGCTCGAGTTAACAAAGCTATTAAAACAGTGTCTAGTTTTTATAAAACATTTAAAACACATTTTTAAAACATGAAAACAAAAGGGTGACTTGAAACTGAGGTAAAGGGATTGGGGAGGGAGTGGGTGAACTATTTTGGGACATGCGTGAATGCAACTACTACAAACCTTCAGGCGCGGCTATAAAAACACTAAAGCCAACATAGTAACCGACAAATCAATGAATGGGGTCACAATCTAGTGACGTCACACGAGGTCAAGTGTGTGAAAGGAAAATATGTAAGCGGTGCAAGCCCTTGCGTGGTTCGGAGATGGGAGGGAAGGTGGGTGGTGGGCTATTATGAATAGAATTTGTTTTTTTTTTTGTTTGTTGTTTTTTTTTGTTGTTTATTTGTGTTAATTGTATTTTTAATTAGGTCCTTCATGAGAACACGGCGTTGGTACAAAATATTTGTTGTCGAAAATATTTCTTTTTATTTAGATGTATCTTAAAGGGAAACGATGGCTTTAAAGTTTCAAAGGTTACATTTCTGACATTTTATAAATTATAATACGCGTCCTTCGGTGTGTTCGTTAATTTTTTTTTTTTAAATAGCACAGGTACTTATTTTTTTCAGGCGTAAAGGCAGCGGAATAGTATTGATTATAAACTAGATTCTACAACAATATCACAACGTTTATTGAGATAAAAAGTTTTTCATTGAACCTTTTACACATGTCGCTTGGAAGGACCAAAAAAAAAAAATCAGCTCACTGCACGTAGCTCAAACGATTCAACCAATAGAAAGGCAAGACCGTGTAGCGACGTTCAATACACGTGTGTGACGTCTGAATGACGTACCGTAGGCGTGTGTGTGACGTTAGCTTGACGACCAAAATTCGAGTAGAATTATTTGAAGTCATGTTTCACGTCAAGGAATTCAGTTGATTGTGATACTTAGGCCCAATTTTCGTGATAATACATTGATTTTTTTTTAAATTGAAATTATAAATTGCAAAATAATTTAAATAGTTCTTAAAAACTCAATTACATTAAGTAATCAAAATTAATTAGAATTAAAAGGGATATTGGTTTTGTGTAGTGGGGGGGGGGGGGGGGGCGGAGTGGGAGTGCACGCATTACATTGTGTTTTTTTTTTAATTGATGATTGAAATTTGTTTCGTTTGACAAATAAATCCAAAAGATACTGTTGGCTTAACTAAACTATATCTCATGGTTCGGCGATATTGCTTGAGGGGTTGGATGTTAGTTTCCATAGCTTCATATGGTGTCGCGGTAAAATGTTCATGGAGGGGGGGGGGGGGTCGTTCTTATTAGATGTCACTCAGTTGAGTCAGGGGCGTAGCAGCCAGAGTTTCTTCCAGGCATCTCCCCCCCCCCCCCCCCCCGAACGAAATAAAATTTATATAGAAAATATATACTTTTAACGGTGTCCGCCCCCCCCCCCCCCCCCCGGAGAAAAAAGTCTGGAAGAAACACTGGTAGCAGTCTCTTCATGATTTGTGGAAGTATTTCTTTCATTTGCTAGCAACGACTTTGGTATCAACACTGCTGACATCGACCTGATCAAGCAAGAAACCCAACCCAAGGCATACATAATTTAAAAAGAAATGAAATTGAAAAAAAAACTGGCCACAGAGTGTGGATATTGTGAAAATGTTAGTGTTTTGCTGTTAGCAATACAATCCATTCAAATGAGTATGGTGCGCTGTGACCATGTTTAAAACAAATACAAAAGTTTTGTTTTTAAACGAATGAAGAGGTTCCATTTTCTGATCAATTAAAAAAAAATCCGTTCTTTTTCCTTCCCTTTTTGGTGCGTATTCCCCGAGTTAATTATTGAAAGCCCCTCCCCTCGTCATAGAATTTGCCTGTGGAGTGGGGGGGGGGGGGGGGAAGAGAGATTGAGAACTTCGTTTAGATTTTTATTACGTTATTTAAGATTGGAGGTCTGTTTTTTTTCTTTACTAAGTGTGCTGAAACGAGTGAAAAAAAAAAAGGGGGGGGGGGTCCCGACGTGAGGTAATTTAAGTTGACTAAATAGACCAAAATGGTTCTGATAAAATGCGTAATTTACAGATGATGTTATTTTTCGTTTGTTCTTTGACTTGAAGAATGTAGCCTATCTATAAAGCTCTACACATTTGTCTTTTTCCTATAATGGAAGCATATCTTATGATGAGTAGAGACACACAAAACAACGTGATTTTACAATCTGTTCACTCGAACCGTTCCTCCAAGATCTAAATGGAGCCTGCACATGGGATCTATTTTAATGTGTTTTTTTTTAAATAGTTAGATCTGTCACTGTTGACATTAGTAATGTTTTGTTTAGCCCCCCCCCCCCCCAACGGGAAGTAAATCAGTCACCAGCTGTGATTGGGGAGGAGGGAGAGGAAAGGGGAGAATTACTCTCCATGAGTTTTGATTGAATTACATGATGATACAGCAAGACATACACATATATATATCTATTTGATGAACACACGGATATCTAACATGACGATACAGCTACACACAGATCTGTAAGATCAACACATACACACATATATCTGATGATACAGCTACACACAGATAGATCTGTAAGATCACACATATATCTGATGATACAGATACACATAGATAGGCCTCAATAAAAATCTTAGACACAACTGTACTGCAGTCTTGTTTCATAAGAAATAAATCTAGTTGGAAATATTAAATTATTTGTAAAATGTAATAGCAAAAAAAAAGCTATTCTACTGGGATCTCCCCTCATGTAAATATTATTATTTATGTGAAGTTAATCAAACTAATTGCTATCTGCTTTGTCGTGAAAACATGGCAACCCTTTTTGTTATTCACTTCATCAAAATAACCCAGCTGTTATCAGGGATTGATAGAGCTTTATGTCCAAGGGAGGTAACCACTAAAATTATGTTGAACACATAATTAAATAAATGTAAAAAAACAACAACATAAAAGTATATTATTTGTAATGAAAAACAACGCAATATAACATACATATAGCTGTAAAATTTAACACATTATTTAATACATACATGTTTAAGTTAAATTTAATCATATTTTTACAGAACTCTCTACCAGTTTATTACCAGAAAATTATTAAATATTGACCATGATCATGTGCTTTCCATTTTACAGGTATCATACTTCATTTAGATTTAATCATACATAAGCTTTAATCATACATTAGCTTTCATCAAACAACTATGAAATACACTACATAATTTAGCTCCAATCATATGACTGTGAAATTCACTACATAATTTGACTGAAAAACTTTACATCATTTAGCTTCAATACACTACATTTGTAATAGCTCATAAAGTGTATTTATTCTACTTGGTTTAATCAATACATTAAAAAATAAAAAGACGAGCTTTTAATCATCATTAGGTCAGATAATTAAACACACACGCCTCAGCCTCAATTACCTACTGGTCATACAAGTAGTAAGCTACAAAATAGCCATCCTAGCAAGCTAAAACAAATTTTAAAACAACCTACACATTAGGACAACAGTGGTATAGAACATCTTTTATTTACAAATAGAACTTTGTAATTTAAGTAACGGCAGGAATCATTTATGGATGGAATTTTCTTTAAAGATCACATTAGCAAATAGATAGAGAAGAATAGTTTTAAAACTAAATATCTCTCAAAAGGGAGAGATGATTAATTGAGAATATTATTTTGTTTAGTATGTAAAGATTTTGAGACAATATTTTGTTGTTTAGTATGTGAGGATTTTGTGATGTTTTGTATGTGAGGATTATGTGATGTTTAGTATGTGAGGCAGTATTTTATTGTTTAGTATGTGAGGCTTAAGCAGCAGTCAAAGCTCAGTCTTGTGAGTGAGTGCCATCCTCTGAAATACTTTTTGTAACCTTATCTACTTTTGGCTTTAGTGAGTTGATAAATAACTTTTAAAATGCAGTGATACATATGCTATTAGGTGAAGAAATGAGATATATTTTTGTGGTAAAGAAATAAATAAAAGATCAGATATATTTTTATGGTAAAGAAATGAATAAAAGATGAGATATATTTTTGTGGTAAATAAATGAATAAAAGTGAGTATATAAAACATTGGTGCATTAACTTTTAAAATTGCCTGATAATTGCACAGTATTAAATGTGTTATTTCTGTTTCTGACTATAATTTTAAATAAATATTTTCCTAACATTATTTTCAAAGGCGTTATAAAAAACAGCTAGTGTGTTTGAATTCAAGGGAACAAAACCAGTGCACCAAAGATAAAGTGTAAAACAATGAGAGGGACTTTCTAGCAGATCACATTGATCACATCATCCAACTAATCATCTTCAACTTCCTCATACCTGTTTGATAAAAGGAAAAAAGTGTCAAAAACAAAATTCACCAAAAATGTATACAATAGTAATACATTCAACACAGAACCTTTCTTCAACACCTAGAGTCTAGGGAAATTATAATCAGCAAACAAGGTGATACAGTGGTCAAACGCTGATATCTTGAGCTTGAAAATGGGCAGAATGTTTTAGTGTAGATCAAGGAGGCGGAGTGGTCTAGAGGTAGAGAGCTGGACTGCTAACCCTTAAGTCTCGAGTTCGAATCCGGGTTCAAGTCAGTAGACCGTCCCTGAGTCCACCTAACTCGGTTGGGTAGCTAACTCACGTTAGGGAAAGTAAAGGCGCTGGGCATAGTGCTGACCACACTATCTCTTCATTTGCCGAGGTCACAGAAACAAGTTAACGCTACTTCACTTGTCACTATAGACCGCCAGGTTTGAAAAGGGAACTTTACTTTTTTTTACTGTAGATCTTGGTATAAGTCACATTGACTGTTTCATCCTGAGGTTAAAAATAACCTAGATACTCTACTTCTGTGGTATAACTCACCATTAGCTCTCTAAAGAAATTTTAAAGTTATTTTATGGTTTGGTGAGTTATTTATACACTTTTTTTTCAAATAGTATGACTCATTAATTTAAATTATGCTCAACAATCCGTTTTTAGGATAATTTTACTCCCATTTGGTTGGGTCAGCAGTGTCTACACAGGTATGATAGGTAAACTTGTGTCTACACAGGTATGATAAACTTGTGTCTACACAGGTATGATAGGTAAACTTGTGTTTACACAGGTATGATAGGTAAACTTGTGTATACACAGGTATGATAGGTAAACTTGTGTCTACACAGGTATGATAGGTAAACTTGTGTCTACACAGGTATGATAGGTAAACTTGTGTCTACACAGGTATGATAGGTAAACTTGTGTCTACACAGGTATGATAGGTAAACTTGTGTCTACACAGGTATGATAGGTAAACTTGTGTCTACACAGGTATGATAGATAAACTTGTGTCTACACAGGTATGATAGGTAAACTTGTGTCTACACAGGTATGATAGATAAACTTGTGTCTACACAGGTATGATAGGTAAACTTGTGTCTACACAGGTATGATAGGTAAACTTGTGTCTACACAGGTATGATAGGTAAACTTACTTTCCTAGTCTTTTCCGTAAATCTTTCAGCTGATCATTCTTTCTTTGGAGCATTTGTTTTAAATTTTTAAATGGATTTGTTTGGCTCACTTTCTTTTCCAGTTCCTGAAATCAGAGGAAGTTAAGTACCTTTGTTTACCATTGTGCATGATGCTGTGTAGCTGACTTTGGATAAGAAGTTTATATTTTAAACCAAAAGTATGTATGTTAGCTTTAGCGTGATGTGCATGATATTTTAAATAGGAATAGTGTGTGATAATTTGGCAAAGTACAATAGTTTTCATCTAACTAAAGTACAATAGTTTTCATCTAACTAAAGTACAATAGTTTTCATCTAACTAAAGTACAATAGTTTTCATCTAACTAAAGTGCAATAGTTTTCATCTAACTAAAGTACAATAGTTTTCATCTAACTAAAGTACAATAGTTTTCATCTAACTAAAGTACAATAGTTTTCATCTAACTAAAGTACAATAGTTTTCATCTAACTAAAGTACAATAGTTTTCATCTAACTAAAGTACAATAGTTTTCATCTAACTAAAGTACAATAGTTTTCATCTAACTAAAGTACAATAGTTTTCATCTAACTAAAGTACAATAGTTTTCATCTAACTAAAGTACAATAGTTTTCATCTAACTAGAGTCTCAGTGCTTATCTTCAACTAACATCTGTAATAAATATGTCAGAGAAAAATGAGATCTGACCTTCTCCGCTAGCTCTAACATTTCCCTGATCTTTAAGAGTTCATGTTTGGTCTTAGCCATCTCTTGCTCCGCATGTTCTGCTGAAACTTGACCCTTCTGCCTCTCCTAAATACAGGAACATCAATAGAACAATCAACAGTTGTGACAAAATGACAGGAGTGACAAAATGACAGGAGTGACAAAATGACAGGAGTGACAAAATGACAGGAGTGACAAAAACACCAATAAAACTAATACAACTTGGATATTTGAAATTTTTTCATTTTATAATTAACCATTCGACCTCAATGAACCCACTGACAACCCCACTAACTTGATCAATCTGAAGCGCAGCCATCTGACAACCCCACTAACCTGATCAATCTATATCACAGCCATCTTACAACCCCACTAACCTGATTAATCTGAAGCTGTAGCGCAGCCATCTTACAACCCCACTAACGTGATCAATCTATATCACAGCCATCTGACAACCCCACTAACCTGATCAATCTGAAGCTGTAGCGCAGCCATCTGACAACCCCACTAACCTGATCAATCTGAAGCTGTAGTCAGCCATCTGACAACCCCACTAACCTGATCAATCTGAAGCTTTAGTGCAGCCATCTGACAACCCCACTAACCTGATCAATCTGAAGCTTTAGCGCAGCCATCTGACAACCCCACTAACCTGATCAATCTGAAGCTGTAGCACAGCCATCTGACAACCCCACTAACCTGATCAATCTGAAGCGCAGCCATCTGACAACCCCACTAACCTGATCAATCTGTAGCGCAGCCATCTGACAACCCCACTAACCTGATCAATCTGAAGCTTTAGCGCAGCCATCTGACAACCCCACTAACCTGATCAATCTGAAGCTTTAGCGCAGCCATCTGACAACCCCACTAAACTGATCAATCTGAAGCTTTAGCGCAGCCATCTGACAACCCCACTAACCTGATCAATCTGAAGCTGTAGCACAGCCATCTGACAACCCCACTAACCTGATCAATCTGAAGCGCAGCCATCTGACAACCCCACTAACCTGATCAATCTGTAGCGCAGCCATCTGACAACCTCACTAACCTGATCAACCTGTAGTGCAGCCATCTGACAACCCCACTAACCTGATCAATCTGTAGTCAGCCATCTGACAACCCCACTAACCTGATCAATCTGAAGCGCAGCCATCTGACAACCCCACTAACCTGATCAATCTGTAGCGCAGCCATCTGACAACCCCACTAACCTGATCAATCTGAAGCTGTAGTCAGCCATCTGACAACCCCACTAACCTGATCAATCTGAAGCTTTAGAGCAGCCATCTGACAACCCCACTAGCCTGATCAATCTGAAGCTGTAGCACAGCCATCTGACAACCCCACTAACCTGATCAATCTGAAGCTTTAGCGCAGCCATCTGACAACTCCACTAGCCTGATCAATCTGAAGCTGTAGTCAGCCATCTGACAACCCCACTAACCTGATCAACCTGTAGTGCAGCCATCTGACAACCCCACTAACCTGATCAATCTGTAGCTGTAGCGCAGCCATCTGACAACCCCACTAACCTGATCAATCTGTAGTCAGCCATCTGACAACCCCACTAACCTGATCAATCTGAAGCTGTAGTGCAGCCATCTCACAACCCCACTAACCTGATCAATCTGAAGCTGTAGCGCAGCCATCTGACAACCCCACTAACCTGATCAATCTGAAGCGCAGCCATCTGACAACCCCACTAACCTGATCAATCTGAAGCTTTAGCGCAGCCATCTGACAACCCCACTAACCTGATCAATCTGTAGTGCAGCCATCTCACAACCCCACTAACCTGATCAATCTGAAGCGCAGCCATCTGACAACCCCACTAACCTGATCAATCTGAAGCTTTAGCGCAGCCATCTGACAACCCCACTAACCTGATCAATCTGAAGCTTTAGCGCAGCCATCTGACAACCCCACTAACCTGATCAATCTGAAGCTGTAGCACAGCCATCTGACAACCCCACTAACCTGATCAATCTGAAGCGCAGCCATCTGACAACCCCACTAACCTGATCAATCTGTAGCGCAGCCATCTGACAACCCCACTAACCTGATCAATCTGAAGCTGTAGCGCAGCCATCTGACAACCCCACTAACCTGATCAATCTGAAGCTTTAGCGCAGCCATCTGACAACCCCACTAACCTGATCAATCTGAAGCTGTAGCACAGCCATCTGACAACCCCACTAACCTGATCAATCTGAAGCGCAGCCATCTGACAACCCCACTAACCTGATCAATCAGTAGCGCAGCCATCTGACAACCTCACTAACCTGATCAATCTGTAGCGCAGCCATCTGACAACCCCACTAACCTGATCAATCTGAAGCGCAGCCATCTGACAACCCCACTAACCTGATCAATCTGAAGCGCAGCCATCTGACAACCCCACTAACCTGATCAATCTGTAGTCAGCCATCTGACAACCCCACTAACCTGATCAATCTGAAGCTGTAGCGCAGCCATCTGACAACCCCACTAACCTGATCAATCTGTAGTCAGCCATCTGACAACCCCACTAACCTGATCAACCTGTAGTGCAGCCATCTGACAACCCCACTAACCTGATCAATCTGAAGCTGTAGCGCAGCCATCTGACAACCCCACTAACCTGATCAATCTGAAGCTGTAGCGCAGCCATCTGACAACCCCACTAACCTGATCAATCTGAAGCTGTAGTGCAGCCATCTGACAACCCCACTAACCTGATCAATCTGTAGCGCAGCCATCTGACAACCCCACTAACCTGATCAATCTGAAGCTGTAGTGCAGCCATCTGACAACCCCACTAACCTGATCAACCTGTAGTGCAGCCATCTGACAACCCCACTAACCTGATCAATCTGTAGCGCAGCCATCTGACACCCCCACTAACCTGATCAATCTGAAGCTGTAGCGCAACCATCTGACAACCCCACTAACCTGATCAATCTGGAGCTGTAGCGCAGCCATCTGACAACCCCACTAACCTGATCAATCTGAAGCTGTAGCGCAGCCATCTGACAACCCCACTAACCTGATCAATCTGAAGCTGTAGCACAGCCATCTGACAACCCCACTAACCTGATCAATCTGAAGCTGTAGCGCAGCCATCTGACAACCCCACTAACCTGATCAATCTGAAGCTGTAGCGCAGCCATCTGACAACCCCACTAACCTGATCAATCTGAAGCTGTAGCGCAGCCATCTGACAACCCCACTAACCTGATCAATCTGAAGCGCAGCCATCTGACAACCCCACTAACCTGATCAATCTGTAGTGCAGCCATCTGACAACCCCACTAACCTGATCAATCTGTAGTGCAGCCATCTGACAACCCCACTAACCTGATCAATCTGAAGCTGTAGCGCAGCCATCTGACAACCCCACTAACCTGATCAATCTGAAGCTGTAGCGCAGCCATCTGACAACCCCACTAACCTGATCAATCTGAAGCTGTAGCGCAGCCATCTGACAACCCCACTAACCTGATCAATCTGAAGCTGTAGCACAGCCATCTGACAACCCCACTAACCTGATCAATCTGAAGCTGTAGCGCAGCCATCTGACAACCCCACTAACCTGATCAATCTGAAGCGCAGCCATCTGACAACCCCACTAACCTGATCAATCTGTAGTGCAGCCATCTGACAACCCCACTAACCTGATCAATCTGTAGTGCAGCCATCTGACAACCCCACTAACCTGATCAATCTGTAGTCAGCCATCTGACAACCCCACTAACCTGATCAATCTGAAGCTGTAGCGCAGCCATCTGACAACCCCACTAACCTGATCAATCTGAAGCTGTAGCGCAGCCATCTGACAACCCCACTAACCTGATCAATCTGTAGTGCAGCCATCTGACAACCCCACTAACCTGATCAATCTGTAGTGCAGCCATCTGACAACCCCACTAACCTGATCAACCTGTAGTGCAGCCATCTGACAACCCCACTAACCTGATCAATCTGTAGTGCAGCCATCTGACAACCCCACTAACCTGATCAATCTGTAGCTGTAGTGCAGCCATCTGACAACCCCACTAACCTGATCAATCTGTAGCTGTAGTGCAGCCATCTGACAACCCCACTAACCTGATCAATCTGTAGTGCAGCCATCTGACAACCCCACTAACCTGATCAATCTGTAGTCCAGCCATCTGACAACCCCACTAACCTGATCAATCTGTAGTCAGCCATCTGACACCCCCACTAACCTGATCAATCTGAAGCTGTAGCGCAGCCATCTGACAACCCCACTAACCTGATCAATCTGTAGTCAGCCATCTGACACCCCCACTAACCTGATCAATCTGAAGCTGTAGCGCAGCCATCTGACAACCCCACTAACCTGATCAATCTGAAGCTGTAGCGCAGCCATCTGACAACCCCACTAACCTGATCAATCTGAAGCTGTAGCGCAGCCATCTGACAACCCCACTAACCTGATCAATCTGAAGCTGTAGTGCAGCCATCTGACAACCCCACTAACCTGATCAATCTGAAGCTGTAGCGCAGCCATCTGACAACCCCACTAACCTGATCAATCTGAAGCTGTAGCGCAGCCATCTGACAACCCCACTAACCTGATCAATCTGAAGCTGTAGTGCAGCCATCTGACAACCCCACTAACCTGATCAATCTGAAGCTGTAGCGCAGCCATCTGACAACCCCACTAACCTGATCAATCTGTAGTCAGCCATCTGACAACCCCACTAACCTGATCAACCTGTAGTGCAGCCATCTGACAACCCCACTAACCTGATCAATCTGAAGCTGTAGCGCAGCCATCTGACAACCCCACTAACCTGATCAATCTGAAGCTGTAGCACAGCCATCTGACAACCCCACTAACCTGATCAATCTGTAGTCAGCCATCGGACAACCCCACTAACCTGATCAATCTGTAGCGCAGCCATCTGACAACCCCACTAACCTGATCAACCTGTAGTGCAGCCATCTGACAACCCCACTAACCTGATCAATCTGAAGCGCAGCCATCTGACAACCCCACTAACCTGATCAATCTGAAGCTGTAGCGCAGCCATCTGACAACCCCACTAACCTGATCAATCTGTAGTCAGCCATCTGACAACCCCACTAACCTGATCAATCTGAAGCTGTAGCGCAGCCATCTGACAACCCCACTAACCTGATCAACCTGTAGTCAGCCATCTGACAACCCCACTAACCTGATCAATCTGAAGCTGTAGCGCAGCCATCTGACAACCCCACTAACCTGATCAACCTGTAGTCAGCCATCTGACAACCCCACTAACCTGATCAATCTGAAGCTGTAGCGCAGCCATCTGACGACTCATCTCAGAAACTTCTTCTGGTGTTGCCCCAGGCTGTGTGACACAAAAGATTAGGGTAATTTTTTTTTTAATGTGAAGGCTTGGCTCAGTGGTAGAGAGCTTGACTGCTAACCTAAAGGTCTCAAGTTTAGATCAAGAAATAAGTTAACTCTACTTCATCTGCCTTATGAATTATTGGGTTGAAACTGGACCTTTAGTTTTTAATCTTTTAATAAAGAAATATAATCTAGTTATTTCTATTAGAAATAAAATAATTGATCATTTATAACATGTTAATATTATACATAATGGTTTATCAAGTTTATACTATGTCTGCAGAAAAATGTTACTTTCTAATAAAAGGGTAACAATGAGAAGCACATTTCAAACAAAGACACATTGAAATATAAATACAAGAAAGATGTCTGTTGTTTAATGCTAAGAAATAAAGAGTTAAATTACCCTTGTTCCTTAATTATTTGTCATTTTATGCTAAGAAATAAAGAGTTAAAATTATCCTTGTTCCATAATTATTTGTCATTTTATGCTAAGAAATAAAGAGTTTAAATTACCCTTGTTCCTTTGGCTCGAAGCTCAGATTGCAGGCGCTCAAGGTCAGAGGTCAAGGATTTTGATCTTTCATAGTTGTTTGTAAACTGAAAGTTAGAGACAGCAGTTAGCAATTAACAGTCAAAAACATGAGGAAATATTTACACCTAAAGATTGACAGTGTAAATGATATGAGAAATGAAACTATACTAGAAAACTTTTAAAATCTAGAGTTGAAGATGTGTTCTATTGTCATGTGTGATGGCAGAAAGGGTTTCAATTGATTCCTTCAAAACTTTATAATAAAACAAGAACAAATCCAGGTATTATGTTAATGTTACCTAGGCAGTCTTTTATCTTACCCATTTTGTATGAAAGGGGTGGGGTTTAAATAATAGGAGTACTTCAGATAGTTATTTGGTTTATAATCTAGCTTAGAGTAACGTAATGGGATATGTTGTACCATAATCTGATGCTGGATGAGAGATGGTCAAGACTGATTATGGGGAGCTAAAAAAAAACAACCACTTACCTCCTTATCAAACTTAGCGAGTCGTTGCAAGAGCATCTCATTCTCAGATTCTAGTTCATCAATTTTCTGTAAGATACAATTATAAAACTAAGCATGCATGTGTTAAAAAGTACAAAATTTTAATAAATTCCAGGCGTGAGGATAAATCGGACTGTTCACCCGATCAAATTATTTTTACCATATTTAACAGTTGACTACATCAAGAAAAGACATTACCATATTTAACAGTTGACTACATCAAGAAAAGACATTACCATATTTAACAGTTGACTACATCAAGAAAAGACATTACCATATTTAACAGTTGACTACATCAAGAAAAGACATTACCATATTTAACAGTTGACTACATCAAGAAAAGACATTACCATATTTAACAGTTGACTACATCAAGAAAAGACATTACCATATTTAACAGTTGACTACATCAAGAAAAGACATTACCATATTTAACAGTTGACTACATCAAGAAAAGACATTACCATATTTAACAGTTCACTATGCCAAGAAAAGACATTACCATATTTAACAGTTCACTATGCCAAGAAAAGACATTACCATATTTAACAGTTGACTACATCAAGAAAAGACATTACCATATTTAACAGTTCACTATGCCAAGAAAAGACATTACCATATTTAACAGTTGACTACATCAAGAAAAGACATTACCATATTTAACAGTTGACTACACCAAGAAAAGACATTACCATATTTAACAGTTCACTACACCAAGAAAAGACATTACCATATTTAACAGTTGACTACATCAAGAAAAGACATTACCATATTTAACAGTTGACTACATCAAGAAAAGACATTACCATATTTAACAGTTGACTACATCAAGAAAAGACATTACCATATTTAACAGTTCACTATGCCAAGAAAAGACATTACCATATTTAACAGTTCACTATGCCAAGAAAAGACATTACCATATTTAACAGTTGACTACATCAAGAAAAGACATTACCATATTTAACAGTTCACTATGCCAAGAAAAGACATTACCATATTTAACAGTTGACTACATCAAGAAAAGACATTACCATATTTAACAGTTGACTACGCCAAGAAAAGACATTACCATATTTAACAGTTCACTACACCAAGAAAAGATATTACCATATTTAACAGTTGACTACACCAAGAAAAGACATTACCATATTTAACAGTTGACTACATCAAGAAAAGACATTACCATATTTAACTCTTTACAATTCTCAGGTTTAGTAGAAAAATATTGGAGTACACTGGTCTCAATTGTAAAATGTCCACTAGACATTATTAAACAAGGAAAGTATATAGTGTTATGCACCATTCTTTAGGTAATTGAATAGAGAATCAGCAGAGATTAAAAAATCCAATGTAGCAGGTATGGCCTTGATGGCACAATTAATTAATTAATTAATTAAAATTGATTTTACTTTTTTAAAAACAATTACATGAAAAACACCAAGAACAAAAAAAATAAGCCAAGTCCTATAATGAAACAAAGTAATGTTTATTGGATAGATAAATCATTTCTGCATTAAAAAAAGGTTATGTGATGCATTTAGGACAAGAACTAAAAAAAATATACAATAAACAATAACATGACCTGTGTAAGGGGAAATAAGTAAAAAATTTATAAAAAAAGTAATCTGCAAATAAATTAATATAAAATAGGATAAGATTATTGATAACAAAATAAAAACAACAAGATTCAAGAAGATTCATGAAATTATAACAAACAGTTACTCTTTTTGTGAATACAGATATGTATCACAATTGCGACACTTAGTACTGACCCCCCCCATTATTTATTACTTATTTTCCTGAATACTAATTGCTTGATCAACATACAACTGTGTATAATTACCTCCTACCTATGTTCTGCTGTTTACCTTTACTGAACCATAAGTTGTCTCAAAGCTTGACATCACAGACTGTTTTATTATCGCGCCACTCAACTGTTACAATGTCACCCTCGCTAAACCAAAGCATGTCACCTCTTTTTGAAACTTTTTCAAAAGACCTATCTTTTAGGGCAATAAGAAAACCTTTCCAATTTTTATAATTGTGCCACAAAAACCAATTTCACATTTAAAAGATCTTTAAATAGTTTAAGTTTAGTGTACAAGCTGTCAAAAAATAAAAGATATACCTCACGCAAGACTGATTGTGACGATATGGTAACTACATCATAAGATAAGCCAGAGGTGGAAGTCTGTGGTGTCTTGTCTTCAAACATCAGCAAACCTAACAAAAGAACTCATCTATAGATCTATAGTTAAATTTTACCACCTTTTGGAAATAGGTCTTGTAAGTCCACAGTGTGCTGCATAACGGTTGGTATACATAACAATTGTCTTCACCATATCCACTGTAAAGTACAGCTTGACGAAATGACACAGGGCTAAGGGATTCCCTAGCAGCTCTTTTAGTTAAAATGTCCCCATTGACTAAGATGTGTTCCATGTTTCTTAGCAGGTTGGAATTTAGGATCTGGAGGTCCACCATCTACATCAGGATGCTGTCTTGGGTCTGAAATCAAAACATAAAATATATGTTGACTTGGCTAGATGATTTATTATAAATAATATAGGCCTAATACTTAGAATATAAAATAATGTAATAGCTATAAAAACAAGAGAATATTGAAATACTTAAAATATATATTAGAAACTAAGCAACTATAGCTAGTTAACAGTGAATACAAAGCAGAAATATTTAGACAAAGCTACAAGATGCTAGAACATACACTGTAAACAGCTCCTTAGCAACCATTTTTTTTTTATTTACTGGTGTGAATGGTGCATTTTATTTTATTTTTATTTAATATTTTATAAATAATATAAATGCTTCATATTATATCGATATTTCCAGAAGAGGATGGTGTAATTAATATGAGTGCTTGTTATAATGATTAAGTTCATGGTGGGGCAATTTAATTAAAAATGTTCAGTCTTAACATTGAAAAAAAAAAGTTGTCAACTCACCGATGTCAGTCCCTATGTTGTGTTGAGTTATTAACTGAGATATTTCCCAAATCATCGTTTGAATCTTCGAATTCTGTTTCCACAATATCTTTATCAGACGATTCACCACAAAAACTCATATCACTTGCGGTGTTAAACATTTTATTTTCATTTAATTCGAAGAGTCTGTCTCAAATCGACTTCACTAAAAATCCAAAATGGCGTAAGCAAGGCATGCTCGGTTCAAGCGTTTTCTTTCGCTTTTTTTCATAATAAGAAAATAAGTTTCGCATTTTATGTGTGTTTTTATAAATGCTAAAACAATTAGGAAAATAATGCAATTTAAATAAAAAAGCTTAGGGATTATTATTAAAAACTACACATTTCTGCGTCGATCTTATAAGAACGATAGCTAAGGGAGAGAATTGAAAAGAGTTAACAGTTGACTACATCAAGAAAAGACATTACCATATTTAACAGTTGACTACATCAAGAAAAGACATTACCATATTTAACAGTTGACTACATCAAGAAAAGACATTACCATATTTAACAGTTGACTACATCAAGAAAAGACATTACCATATTTAACAGTTGACTACATCAAGAAAAGACATTACCATATTTAACAGTTGACTACATCAAGAAAAGACATTACCATATTTAACAGTTGACTACATCAAGAAAAGACATTACCATATTTAACAGTTGACTACATCAAGAAAAGACATTACCATATTTAACAGTTGACTACATCAAGAAAAGACATTACCATATTTAACAGTTGACTACATCAAGAAAAGACATTACCATATTTAACAGTTGACTACATCAAGAAAAGACATTACCATATTTAACAGTTCACTATGCCAAGAAAAGACATTACCATATTTAACAGTTCACTACACCAAGAAAAGATATTACCATATTTAACAGTTGACTACACCAAGAAAAGACATTACCAGCCAAGAAAAGACATTACCATATTTAACAGTTGACTGCGCCAAGAAAAGACATTACCATATTTAACAGTTCACTACGCCAAGAAAAGACATTACCATATTCAACAGTTCACTACGCCAAGAAAAGACATTACCATATTCAACAGTTGAGTCAGCCCTGTGTCGTTGATTGGGATAAGTTTCTTTGGGATAAATTCCTTATCTTTCTTGGCACCAGAAAATTCTCTTTCTTCAAATTCCTTGATCTGTTCCAGGAGTTCCCTGGTTTTAAAAAAATTATATTTTAACAAGATATTTATAAACAAAATAGTTAAATATCAAAGAAATAATGACATAATCAAAGAAATAAGAAAGTCTATAAATAAAAGAAATAAGAAAACTTTCATGGAAATAAAATCTTTCAAAGAAAAAACCTAACAACTTTATATTAGCAAATACAAAATTACAACTGAAAAGTAAATATTTTTAAGATGGAAAAATGAAGTTGAGAGAGAAAAATGTTTTCCAACTTAAGAGAGAAAATGTTTTCCAACTTGAGAGAGAAAAATGTTTTCCAACTTGAGAGAGAAATGTTTTCCAACTTGAGAGAGAAATGTTTTCCAACTTGAGAGAGAAAATGTTTTCCAACCTGTTTTCCAGTTCTGAAATGTCAGTGGAGAGCTTGAGGTGCCATTTCTCCGCCTGCTGCAGCATCTGCCTGGACATGAGCACATTGGTGTGAGCTGTGTTGATTAGTTCAGACTCAACCTCCGACCTGACCACTGCCAGCAGGCCATCCAGCATGTCGGTCACCTCGTCAATGGTGAATGTCTCATCTGTCAGTCTGTTGATTAGATTTGACATCAATTCAGTTAGGTTAACACTTCTGAACAAACACATTTGATACAAATATAGTTTGTTTAACATTCCTGACATTTCTATTACACATACGGTCACATGTTCAAGTTGAAAAATATTTGACAAGTGAGTTCATTCTCAAGTCAAATATTTATAAGAAAATAATGTTTTAAATAGCTACATCTCAATGAGGCAGGTGAAGAAGAGTTCATCTATTTCTCTGAACTCAGCATCAAAAGGGTAAGTGTGGTCAGCACTATGCCCAGCTACCATTATTAGTAATTGAAGTTGTCTTTGTGTGTAATTACAGATGTCATTTGGAAAAATATGTTGTTCAAACACTAATTGGTTTTTACGAGGCAGAATTTATTTAAATAATACCTGCTGTCTTTCAGTTCTTCAAAACATTTATCAACAGCTCGTAACCGTTGCGCTCGCTGATAACGTGCAAATCGGATGTAGTTAATAACTTGTGTTTGATGATGCTCATTTATTCCAAGCTCCGACTAGGATTACAAAAAGGTAAACAATTATAATCTTGGGAAAATGGATGGTGACTGCCAACATTATAGCTAAAGTACCAAAAAATAATTAGCCAATTTTGTATGTGTTAGTTAAGTGAGATTTAAATATAGTAGAGATGAACAATTTAGTTTTATCAACTTTAAATGTGGAAGATTTTTAAGATATTATTCTAAAGTCATCAGAATTTTTAATCTGTGAAACCTAGTCAAAGGGAAATAACTCCATAAATAAAATTGGTTGTTCCAGAAATCTCAAATAGCAATGGTTTCTCTGTGTTATAATTAATAGTTGTATTAATTTTAATTAACTGCATTGATGAGAAAAAAATTTAAAGTAGGGCATCACATTTTTATTAGAATCTATTGATTTCATGACGAAGCAGTGTCCTCTCACAAGGAAACTACAGATTCAGTGTTGATTGGTGGTTTCTGTTTGATGCTGAGATATGTTGTTTAAATATCCAACACTTGATGCACAACTTTTTCTTTCAAAACATTCTAGTTGGCAGCACACTATGTGGTCAGTATTGCTAGATGTCTGTCACCTCCTTGGTCAGTCCACGTGAGGGTCTGTACATCAAGCTGTCAGTATTTCCAGCTGGGGATCTATAGTCAGTATTTTGAGCCGTGGATATGTCATTTCTGTGGTCAGTATGCTTCTTCTTCTTCGTTCTTAATTTTTAGTGTTGGAAGGGATCAAGCCTTATCTGCCAGAGGGTTTGAACTTGAGACTTTTTCGAATTTATCAATCATGAGCTTTGCCAACTGGACCACGCCTCCATCACAATTATATGTGTCAACTGGTTATGTGCCATTGAGGCAATTGACTCCGATTTCAGCCTGCTTTTCTTTTGGATTTGTTTCCATAGCCTTTGTCCAACCAAGAACAAACTACAAGGCAGCAGTTGTTTGATTTTGGAGTTGTCTCTCCTAGAAGAGTGGCTGTCCCCAGCTAACAAGCCTCATCTGCCCGAGGGTTCGAACTCGAGACTTTTCGATAGCAACCAAGAGCTTTACCGACTCGATCAAGCCGACCCTTTGTCACTGTTGCTATCTGTAGGTCTGTACATTGAGTCGTCAGTATTGCTAGCTGTGGGTCTGTTCATCCTGAGGTCAGCATTGCTTGTCTCAAGCTACTCCATAGGCTCCAGCCTAACTTTGATTAGGTTCGTTGATCCATGTCCAGGTTGGTGTGGTGTTGTACTGTTTTGTTGTACATGATCTTTGTCAATCAAGATTTCTTAATAAGCAGTTGTTTTTTTCTTTGAAGAACTTAGAGTTATAAAAATGTTATTGTCGCATGAGGTAGTAGAGAAACAAACCTTTACCTACTTATTTTACAATAACAGCTTAAAAAATAAATTAAATTAATATAAGCTACAAAACATTGAACATTTTTAATAACTACAAAAATGTATTATTTCAGTTCATAATTTTGTTTGGGCCTAGTATTAGATCTAGATCTATGTCTTAATTTTTTTTAAACAAAATCCAATATAGATCCACTACTTTGAAAATTGATAGATCTAGAATATAGATCTAGATCTAACTGCTTCTAAAACTAATGTTACAGTAATAAAGTAGGCTATAGCCTATAGGCCCTAAATTACAAAATACCTTGCCTTATCTAGAATAATCTAGATTTATTGATTTATTCTAGATCTATAGGCCTATCTAGTGTAATGTAGACATGAGAGAGTCTCTTGGTAAAAATAGTAGGCTTGATCTAGATTCTAGAATAACTAGAATTAGATTAATAAAATTATTAAAGTTGTGAAATAGTCTAGAATGGTCTAGATCTAGATCTAGATCAGTTCAGTAGATGGTGGAAGATTGATTGATAATCGTTTTAGTTTTATATAATAATTTATTATAATCATAATGATAATCGTTATCCACATTATTATGAAATTGAACTCTAGATCTAGATAATGTCTTAGATATTAGATTATTATTATAATATTATTGATAGATCTAGTTATTTATTAATATTTATTATTTATTACAATAAAGTACAAGTACAATATTGACAATATTTATTAGATTTTAATTTTAAGTGATAAGGCAAGGAGTTCAATAATTTTCAAGTATTATTTTATTTACTAAGTCTCCCTCTACTAAAGTAAATAGACTGGCTGGATCTACAATCTGGCCATTTGCTAATTTTTACTGGATATAGATCTAATCTAGATATAGAATCTAGATATATTCTAGACTTTAGATCTAGATCTAGAATCTACCAACCATTTTCACTGGTTGAAGTTTCAGAATTCGTTTAGTTTACGGATGCGATGCACTTTTGAAAGTGAGGCTAAGTGTGCAGGGGTGAATAAAGTAAAAAATATTTTTCAACACGTTTTAATTTTTTTTCACTTAATTATACACACAATGACACTTTATTGTATTTTTTATATATATAAAATGAATAAAAAATTCGACTACCTAATATTGATCGACTGAAAACATGAAATGTATTCAGAGTTGCCAAGTTGCATAAGTTGCCGTCCAGTGTATTTCTAAACTTAAATTTAGCATATTGAACTTAGGCCCTAGTTGCTTGCTCTAGATCAGGGGTCTCCAAACTACGGCCCGCGGGCCGGATGCGGCCCGCGAGGTCCTCTCATCCGGCCCGCGGAGATCTTTTTGTCCCCAGAAAAAACGGTTGTTGGTGATGGCTGAGCAACTGCCCAGAAAAATCAAAGATATGTCTGGAAGAAACTGGCCCCCGAACTGAAATTTGATAGTTAATGTGGCCCTCGGACTGAAAAGTTTGGAGACCCCTGCTCTAGATCAGTGTTACTGAGCTTCCCAAACTTGTTCTGGTATCTGTCAGCACACTAAAGGTAGCTGTCTTTGAATTCAAATTTTGGTTTCTCATTTGTATTTGAATAAGGAGGAAAAACATAGCTTCATGTCGTTCGTTGAAAAAAAATATTGAGATTATTTTAAGGGGTCATCCATAAATGACGTCACGCTTTTTTTGACGATTTTTACCTCCCCCCCCCTCCCCTCCGTCACACGTCGTCACAAAAAGCCAGACCCCCCCCCCTAAAATGACGTCACACCTCAACCTACAACCCCCCTCAAATTAGCAGTTGAATTTTTTTAAAACATCGATATTTTTTCTAAAATCTTATCTAAACTATTACAATTTATTAAAACAGTTATCTAAAATGCGAAATAACGTCTAAAATTCGTTTTCTAACATTGCTTTTTTATAATGCAAAAATGTGACGTCGCAACATCTGACCCCCCCCCCCCTCCACCTCATCACACATCGTCACAAAATTATGGACCCCCCCCTCCCCCCTACGAGTGTGACGTCATTTATGGATGACCCCTAACTGACTAGGTCTAGATCTAGGTCTAGATCTATATACGGTTAATAATAAGCAGGGACAGAGCCAATTGTGAAGATGAGGGAGGTGGAAATTTTGGACGTCAATCGAGTAAAAATACAATGCGCCTTCATGTGTGTATGTGTGTTGAATGTAATGACGTGTAGTAAAATGGGGCTGGATTAGCAATCACAGAACATAGTGTGTGAAATTATTTATGGTCGACAATTTATGGTAGCAATTAATTTTTAATCATAATATTATTTTCTATGTAATTTTTTTCCCAAATAAATAAATAAAATTGAAGCTATCGGTTAGTTAGCTATTCATATATTTTTCATGCATATTTTAATGACTCGCTTTGTTAATTTCTACACAACCCATACATGTCTACTACACACGTACATCGACTGTAAACACAACACAAACGCAGACAGGTACACCGTTTTCAGAATAAAGTGTAGCCAATAATCCGCGAGTTGCATACACAAAAGAAGAAACAATGAGGGTCAATAAGGTAGACCAGATTCAGTGGCGTCGCTAAGCCGGGTTTTACCCAGTGCTGCACCTCATGGTGTCACCCCCCCCCTTTTCTCTTTAAACTTTGCAGTTAATGTCCCCCCCCCCACCCACTCCCTCCGGTAAAAGCTTTAAAGTGTTCACATTCAATACTAATGATGTTTATCTATAAAAAAAATTTTTTACAGTTTTACTAAAACAGGAAGCCTACTAACAGTATTCTTATACCTTTACTAATTATTTAGCTATTTGGCAGCAACAATGACTTGGTAGACGGGAGTAGTTTGTATATTGCACATATTAAACAACTACAAGGACAACACGTGCGTTGAATAAATTAACTGTCCACACCGCCCTGACGTCACTAGGTTTCATCCTGACGTCACTAGGTTTATCCTGACGTCACTAGGTTTCATCATGACGTCACTATCATCCTGACGTCACTAGGTTTCATCCTGACGTCACTAGGTTTCATCCTGACGTCACTAGGTTTTATCATGACGTCACTAGGTTTATCCTGCCGTCACTTGGTTTCATCATGACGTCACTAGGTTTCATCCTGCCGTCACTTGGTTTCATCATGACGTCACTAGGTTTCATCCTGCCGTCACTAGGTTTCATCCCGTCCTCACTAGGTTTCATCCTGCCGTCACTAGGTTTTATCATGACGTCACTAGGTTTCATCCTGCCGTCACTAGGTTTTATCATGACGTCACTAGGTTTTATCCTGCCGTCACTAGGTTTCATCCTGCCGTCACTAGGTTTTATCCTGCGGTCACTAGGTTTCATCATGACGTCACTAGGTTTCATCCTGACGTCACTAGGTTTCTTCCTGACGTCACTAGGTTTCACTAGGGCGGTAAGAACGGTAAGCACCTGAAACAATTTTTTTTTATTTTTGTAGGTCCATGGGCGGGATTGGGTGGGGCAGGAGGTTGTCTCAATCACAGACTGTTTGACGCAGCTCAAAATTTTTGTTTACATCCCTCCTTTTATAAAAAAATATATTCCCCACAAATAATAATTAGATTATAAACAGGTTTAAATAAGTGTGCAATAAAAAGAACTGAAAATGTTAACTAAAGATTTTGCTGGTTTAGACCCTGGTGGATACACACTTCATTTCAAGTTCCAACGCTGGTCCTTAAGTCAACTGAAGTATTTAAGTACAAGTTTATTGCCCTTTGGCAAGAACTGCATGGGTGACGCGCATAAAAAGGAATACAAAGTCAACACAGTCTCTTGTTAATCCTGCTGGGTTAACGTTAAGTTTTAGTCCGCGAGTTGCCTTTCGCTTATAACACATAATCCCCTGCCTCTGTATAGTCAGAGTGCGGACGTATCTCAAATTTTTAAAGTCCTGGTCCGATTTCTAGATCTGGCAGGTGACATATTTCTTTTGTCTTGTTGCCAACTAATTCTTTAAAAAAAATTCTGGAGCTCTCCTAACATTCTGAAAGTTAAAGTTGTACACTGAGACACGAATTTGATTCGTTCTGTAACCTCGTTGATCTACATCAAATTACTCGTAACTCAAAGCAGTTTCCCATTAAAATTAATTAAAATGCGGTTAGTCCGCAACAACCACTAAGATGCCGCCATACTTGATTTTGTTACGTGTTTTTTATAAACAAAAATGTAATTATAAATAACAAATGATGTATAAAAACATAATGAAAGAGAATGCAAAGAAACACTCTGGTTTTCAATCATCTTTCAGTACTGCTTTATGGCTCCGATACATGGAGAATACCAATAGAATACCGTCCTTCACAAACAGACAGCAAATCCTAAATATATGGTGTTTCGATTTGTTCTTTTCCACAAAGTGTGAAACCCACTGATTCAGCTTTGTTCTCATTTCAAAGCAAAATATCGCTCGTATGTCAGGGCAATCGAATGCAGAGGTACCACTGTGTATCTAATTAACAAAAGGCGACTCCCATTATAGTTTATGATTCATAGATGTTATTCTAAACAATAGCTTCAAAAACATACAGCGAATGTGATGATATTATTAATACTAATTATTTACGAACATTTACTTAATATAGATTTGGTTTTAACTGATATTTTAATTATAATTAAGAATATTAAGATTAACTTGACAGACTTGTTCTACCAATTTGTAAGCCTAACTAAAATGTGTGTTGTATAGAAGCGGATTTTTCTTCTTGCTCTACAAAGCTCAACTAACTAAATTATTTCTTTTGAAAAAATAATTTAACATCATTAATTATTTCTAGATCTAGCATTATTAGAAAAATTTGGAATATTGATACTGTCATCCCAAGCATTTTCTGTCACAATTATGTTGTCGTAATACTATAAGGATCCCAGATGACTTTGCGTCCTGACCAATATCTGACATATATATAAGCACGTCACTGCCCATTTACTTCGTTCCTGCCTTTGCAAAATGGATACCGGAGGTAAGCTGACATGTGAATTGGAGTATATGTGAATTTAGTGTTAAATGAATGTTCCTTCCGTATAGCAAATAACTCTTAACTTCCATTGCTATTTATGTTTTTGTAGAATAAATATTATCATTAAACAACTTTCCATACTGATGTATGTCTACGTTTGTTCGCTTCATAGTGTTACAAAGTGTGTGCCATACGGCGTAGCGGAACGCTGATGTACGAGCCCGCACGCACTATCAGTGTGGCCGGCGATTCTGGCTGATCGCCCATCCATTGACTACTTTTGGTTGCTACATTAAAATAACCATTTTAGACCCCAGATGTGTATCAAGGTTCATATCTAAACTATAAAAAATAGATCTAGATTTAGGCTGAGGGCCTCTAGGTCCTAAACATTAGCGAGGCTCACTAAATCTTAATTTTAATTTTTTGTTTTTTTAACCAATACCAATAAAAGCTAGAGATATTTTTCTAACTAACTAGGCACTACATTTGATGATTTTAGCTCATTATGAACTAAAATACATGATTTTAATTATTGGTGCCATACAGCTTAGCTGTGAAAGATTTTTCCATGACAACCAGTCTGAGATCTGATTCCTAAAGTTGACCTGAAAACTACCTAGGAGGTTCGTAAGGATCATGTGTTGGGAGGGGGAAGTGGAGGTATGCTGCAATAAAACGAAATCGAAAGGATACTCGTAACTTGGTTATGTAATCTATTTACTATATTTTTAGCAAACGCCAAATGAATGAACCAAAAATAATCACGTATAAATGTTTAAAAATATATAGATCTAAACTTTTTAAAGGTATTCATTTTCACGTTTTATTCAGTCTTGATTAATCAGTGTAAATAGGAATGTTTAATTAGGACAATTATGCATAATAATACATAGATTGAGTTAACGGCGGAATCTAACCCTCCTCCCTTATCCAGCATGGAAGCTTTGTCTAGGCTGAGTTTTAAATATTAAAAAAAGTATATAGGCATAATAAAATATCTGTTTTTATTTTTAAAACTGTCGTTGCATTAAATTTCATCACATGTGAGTCAGAAATGCATTCCAAACATCGCCACTCATAGGCTGTGCGTAGTGACGGCTCGCTCGCGTTGTTTTGTCAACGAGAGAAACATCGCCCGTCCGAAGCTAGATCCAGGTGGAGTTTTAATACTTAAATTTGTATCTAGAGCTGGTGTGTAGATCTAGATAGATCTATTTAAAGATTGTTAGGCTACGCCTATCACATTAACGTTGATCACTTGTGAGTGAAAAATTATGCAAATTCGTCACGAGCCCACTTGCGTTCTTTCGTCACGCGAGCGTGTGCGCAAGTCCCTGTACTGTGTCAACTAGATCTAGATCTAAGAATGCAAACTTTTGTTTATGCAGGCTGTCCTCTAATATGATTATTATAATTTATTAGCCTAGCCCTTCTGGATCTAAATCATAATAATCAATTATATAAAAATGAAAGCAAATGAAAATAATATTAACTATAATTCGATCTAGTAGTAATTAGTAATAATAAAATCAAGTAATTAATTTAGCACCTAGACTTTTTCGAGATCGCGTTTCACCTCGAGATCACAGGTTTACGGGCTTTTACAGAAATACCAACTAATTCCTATCTTCCCGTGTTCAGATCGAAATACTTAATTAATTTGTCCAGCAATGTAAAAATCAAAATTGGAAAATATTCACTTAACGCTCGTCAACACAAACGTAGTAAAGAGTCGATAGAGCCACCTAGGCGAACGTCTGCCGCCCAATAGCGGTCACGTGGGTTATGGAATTTTTACTTCTGGTGGTGACCGTTTTGGAGAATTTTTTAAAAAATTAGCGCATGTAATATTCGATTTATTTTTACACAGACTGTTAAATCTAATATTGATGTACTTTCGGTTTCCAATCTACATCGTAGTTGCTAATATTTAAAAAGATCTACGAATGTTTGTTGGCACCACTTTTTGAGCTTCGGTCTTCATTATCCAAAGCAATTTATAGCGTTTCTCTGGCATATTTAGCACTGCCAACTATAGTTTGTTTACATTATGTGAAAAAACCGCAATTTTTCACGAGGTAAACATTTTAAAAACGAATTCCTATAAAGTCACTTGGGCAGACAAGAAAAATGTCCGAAACTAAGCGTCCGGTTTAGGATGCCATGTTGTTTTTACAGAGGCGTAGCGACCCTTCCCGGCGCCCGGGGACAAACTTTTCGATTAGCACCCCCCCCCCCCTTCGAGATTTTGATTTGCACCCCCCTCAAACTTTCAATTTTCACCCCCCTCAACCTTTCAATTTATTTTTCCAACCCATTTTGGCGCCCCCTAAGCTCGGCGCCCAAGGGACATGTGTCCCCCCCCCCCGCTACGCTACTGTGTTGTTAGCAACCAGAGACGCTTTCAAGTTAGTTATCCTTGCTATAATAAGTATGCATCAAATACTCTCACCAATACCAATCTGAAGGGTAGATCGATGTGTTTCGCGGGCTTTTATAGCCTTGTAAGATACCTATCATCACATGGCCAGGTAAAAGATCACTAATGATTCTCAATTAGCCTAATTACGCAGGAAATCAAGGCCAAATTGTGAGCCCATTTGAAATAATATACAACCCTTTTAGCGTCTATTGCGCATACTTCCGTACAGCATCCATCACAATAGCGATGACGTCACAATTAAAAATTACGTGCTTTCAGTGACCTTTTTTGGGCGCCGATTTCTTAAAATGGTTATAAAATAATTACAATATTTTTTCACTAAACGATCAGTCTAATAATAGCCTACCGTACAGTGCCATTTGGACACCTAACAGACCATTATTTAAAGTTTTTAAACAACTCAAACTATACCCATGTTTACGTTTGACCTACATTGTCGGAAGCAAATTTTAATTTTTTTTTCTGGCAAAAATAGCTTTGTCATCTTCAGATAGCTTAAAATACGCAAAAAAAACGCCATTTTTCGCGTGATAATTATTGTTAATGTTAAGGTGGTCTCTCGAACAAAGCTGAAAAAATTGCCCAATCGTAGGCCAAGGTGTGGTAGCCATGTTCTGGTTAGCAACCAAGGACGCTTTCGAGTTAGTGAGCCTCGCTACTAAACATAGTTTAACAACTTAAATTTTATTTAGGCCCTAGGCCAAATAAAAAAATATTGTTAGTTTTTCTCACTAAATCTAAAATAGGCCTATATAAAATATAAATATGCTTTTCTGGCATAGCCCTGCCACCTAGGCCTATAGTTTATTTTTATAACGTGAAAACCCCGCCATTTTGCTCGTGGTAAACATTTTAAACAGTAATTCTAAGAAGGTCACTGGAACTAAGATGAAAATGCATCAGAAGTCACGCATCCGGTGTGTATGCCCTATTGTTGTTAGCAACCTGCCACGCCTCCAGGTTAGCGAGTAATATTAATATATATTTTGGCCAATTCCAACACTGCCAAAATTTGGATCTAGATTCTAGATCTAATTCTAATCTTAAACTAAAAAATACTTAAAATTTTAAAGGCCATATTAAAATAAAGCAATTTAGATCTTAATCTAGATCTAGATTTTAAATTAAGATCTAGGTTAAGCCCTGAGATCTAGCTAGATCTAGATGTCAAATTGTTTTTTTAACTGTTGGAAACAAGATGATTTTTTCCTTACAAAATTTAAATTAAGTCATTAAAGCAACTGTTTAGAAACTGGTAGGCAAGATTATTGGGCCTATTAGCCAATTATATATTACGAGCCGGCCCGCGGCATAACATACGCCGCTATTTAGTTTCTAATTTTCAATAATTCATAATTTGTGAATTCGACAGTACCAACGCTGACACTGAAAATATTTCTTTAAAACACTATAAGTAGCTCGTTAAGGACATAACCTCCCCCCCCCTTCCTTCCCCCCCTCCCCCCCCCCTACGTTTAAAATCGTTGGCTCTGCTTGTAAACATTTAGAGTGAACACAGCTCACTAAAACCATGTAGGGGTGGGGAGGTAGGGAGAGCGTTTGCAGCTTGTTTTCTAACGGCTCGAAGAGGAGAATTATATATATAGATTAGTATAACCAGTTTTCTTGATACAAGAATAGAACCAAATCTTTTTGTTTCCTGGATTTGTAAATATAAACATTTTTGGGTTTGGAATTTACAAGGACCTAATTTTTTTTGTCATTTATAGGCCTAATAACTCTCATAAAGCAGTTGGCCTATTATTTTTATTAATTCTGTTTCTTCTATTGGTCTAAATGAACTGACTGCAAGCCTAGCATTTTTCAACATTAGTGTAACACTGAAACTTGGTGCGCTAAAATAATCTCCAACAAGAGATCTGAGAATCAAGTTGACTTACAGTAGTTATTCTAGCTAAATCTAAAATTTAGGCCTACTCAATTTTCAATTTATGCATGACCACTAATTAATAGTAGTTATTCTTGCAAAATCCAAAATTTAGGCTACTTAATTTTCTAGTTAAACATGACCAATAAATAATAGACATTCATATTTAATCCACTAGGCTCTTATTTTTAGGGTTTTAGCTCCTTTAAAACAAAGTTACGTAATTTAAAATTTGTCACTCACGACACCTTTCTGTTAAAAGCTTTGTAAGGTTACGTAAAGAAAGCTTTTGTGGTAAATAAAGCTTTTGAGCTGTTTTTGAAGTCATTACTAATTTATACTTTGTTTTAAGTTATGTTTTTCCAGTAATTTACTATTTATTATGCTAAATGCACAACATACCAGAGATTGCATTTTGATTATCTTTGATGTCTTCACATTTGTTTGCTTATTATCATTAAGAGCCCCCAGCAACTTTGTCCTTTCATTACCTTAAAAAGTTATTTTTTAGAACGGTGTATAAAATAAATATAACATTTAGAAAGACCCAAACTTATTATTAATAAAAAGGCATTTTTTTTAGATCCTCCACAAGATGAATCTGTGCCCAAACCAGCTTCAGGCCCCAAGGGTATGTTCATGAGTTATACTTGTGATTCTACAAAATAGTAAAGTTGCCTTTGAAGAGAATAAGTTCTCAGTTTGTGTCATGTACACAATGAAGTAGGGCTGTCACGCACAAGAACTGATTGTATGTCATAACTATGACATTTGATTTTAAACTTATCTGGTGATTCTAGTAGCATTATTCATTCATTATGTTCCTCTAATTTTTAAATCTGTTATTTTAGGATGAAGCTGTTGATCAAAGGCTAATCAAACCCTATCTATTAAATAATGACATTTATCTCTCTTATTCAGGGAAAAAGAAGAAGAAGGAAGGCAAGAAGACACTGACATTAGATCAGTTTCTTGCCCAAAATGATGGCTTCTCAGAGCCTAAGAGTCAAAATTGGGCTCTTCTATCAGAGAATCCTGATGGTAGGTTTTTTTTATTACTTCATGTTGAATTAGCAATTTATGCTTCATTTAATTTATCAAAGTGAACTATTAACCACTAGCTGTTGGTACCCATTACAGGCCTATATATTTAAATGTTATACTTGTTTGAGAAAAATATTTTCTAAAATAGTTATTGGTCAAATGCAATGTGCTTTACTACATGTTGAATGATATTAGAGACAAAGCAAAGAAATAACTAAATAGCTAAAAATCCAACACATTTAAAATGACAGGCTACCAATACTTTTTAGAAAAATTAAACCAAATTATATACATTATTAGTCAACACCATATTAAATGCACACACTGATTGAGAGACTAAATGATTCTGTTGAATACCAGGCTGTTGCTTTTTTAAAAAGAAGCTTCTATTGCTTTTGGCCAAGAAAATTGTATACATTTTATAGCATACATCTTGATAAGTAGATCTATACATCTAAATCAAATTTGAATGAAATTGTTCATTTCTTCATATTCTAAAATAGGAAGATGACACCATTAGTTTTATGTATTTTCCGTAGTTTAAACATGTGACGTCCTTGTCACAACAATAAACACTTTTCCTGTTGCATAATTAAAAATGTGTTTCTAGATTCAAATATTGCTTTACTTTTATTCTTTCTTTAAATAAAATTTATTTTATACATTTAAAACATCCAACATATTATTTTTAACAAAAGTCCATAGCTTTGAATTCTCAATATCGCTGAACACATAGCCTCAAAAATGTTGTGGCGAGAAGAGAGAAGTGTGCACACAGGGTTTTATATATTATGATACTAGTTGTGTTATAAAAAATATGTAAAATTTTGCAGTTAAATATGTGTAATAATAAAAGTCTTAATATTACAACAATTTTCATTCATTTTTTAGAAGTCATAACACATTTGCTAATTGTTTATACATTTCTTTAAAAAAAATACAATTACATTTATTCTTCTAGATGATTATGAAGTTCCGATTAAATTTGATCGCTCAACTTTACCTACTGCCCCTAAGGCAGCCATGGGGCCAAAGGTGGACATATCTCAAATTCCAAAGGATGGACCTTATTCTGCTTATGTGGGAAATATCTCATATGATGCCAAAGAGAGTGATTTATCAGCCCTATTTAGTAAATTAGAGGTAATTTAAATTACTTATTTTTGTTTTTGCAAAATACATGAATCTCTGTATATATGTATCTACCTAGGAATGATATCTTTTTGCACCAAATTAGAATACTTTAAGTGTCCATACAAAAAGACAAGCTTTTATGATGATAAAAAAATTGGCATAGTTCATCTGAATAAATTGTGACAGATTTTTTTTATCTGAAAAGCGTAGTGATCAATTTTTACCGATTTGAATTTTTAAAAAATGTTGTCCAATATTTCACATTAATTTACCAATTTCATTTTAGATTTAAATAAAATGTTAAAACCGTTAGGGGACAGCATATAAGATCTTATTGCTTAGTCTCTGTAGCAACAAGTTACATACAAATTGTTGTGAGTAGTTTTCACAAAATTATATATTTCATATTTAAGGTTGAAATGGTTAGAATAATAACTGATGGAGGGCGTCCACGAGGCTATGCTTATGTGGATTTTAAAAACAGAGAATCTCTTTTGGAGGCTTTAACTTACAATGAAAAGGTAAGTGCTATTCTATTTAACAAATTAAATAGAATTTCAGGCTTTTGATCACCTTACATGAGATGTTTACCAGGTTGTCGAAAAGGATTCTCTTTTTGGTATTCTATTAATGTATTTTTAATATTAAGGCTTCCAGTTCATCATCTACTTAGCTCGCTTCCTGCCTTTCATTCCTCTGTGGATGGTCTATTGTTTTACAAGCAGTCCTGCTTATAGTGCTAGTTAATGATATTGAACAAACGCATGGCGTTATTCTTTTCTTTTGTACTTATTGTCAGATCATTACATTTTTTAAAGAGAAAATCAAATTGGCATAAAATAGATTTAACATTTAGATGCAGTAAACCTTGCCCAATAGTAGTCATATCTAGAGGTTGTCTGTCTGTTGTCTTTTGAACTTATATCATTTTTCTCATCAGGAGTATATGGGTCGCTCAATTCGTGTTGATCTGGCCACAGAAAAAAACCAAGAGGGTCGTGGTGGTGGTGGTGGTTTAGGAGGTGGACGCAGCAATGAACCTGACAGGACAGAAGGGGACTGGAGGAGGCGTGAACCTGCCAGCTTAGATAGTAAGTTATGATGATAGTGTAGCTAAACTAAAATTTAAATTCTGCTGGAATATTCTCTTACTGTTGTCTTCTTTTTGCATCCTCAGGTAGTAGCAGAGATTCTGACAGAGGGGCAAGATATGGGGACAGGGACAAAGGAAGTGGTGGTTTTGATAAAGAAAGAGGAAGTAGAGGATTCAGTGACCGTGGCTTTGGTGGTGATCGTGACAGAGATCGTGGTTTTGGAGATCGTGACAGGGATAGAGGATTTGGAGGAGACAGAGATAGAGGCTTCGGAGGAGACAGGGAGAGAGATAGAGGCTTTGGAGACAGGGACAGAGGTTTTGGAGGAGACAGGGATCGAGGCTTTGGAGGAGACAGAGACAGGGATCGAGGTTTTGGAGGAGATAGGGATAGGGATCGAGGTTTTGGAGGTGATAGAGGTATGTAAAACCATTTTTGTTCAATGTGTCTTAGACAAAAGTTGTTTCCACTTAGTGGTGTTTAAAGTTTGAAATGGGGAATTAGTATGAAAACTCAGTTCTTCTTGTTAAAAATTGAAAAAATTGGTTCTGATATAGATCTAATATTTATATTTATTTATAGGGTATGGTGGAGATAGAGGTTTCAGTGATAGAGACAGGGGTGGAAGCAGCTACAGTGATCGTGATCGAGGATATGGTGGTGATAGAGATAGAGGGTATGGTGGAGACAGATCTAGTCGAGGTTATGGTTTTAATCGTGATAAAGAGGATGGTGGTGAGTACTAGTAATAACAGTTGTAGATACAGCTAAAGAGAATAAAGAGCACTTATGAATTAGATTATAGCAGTTACAATTGTCACTTGAAAATCCTCAAGAGTGGATTTAAAAAAAAGTCAAGCTTTTTGATGATGATAAACAATCGGCATAGTTCATCTGAATATATTATGACTGATACCTCTTACATATCTGAAAAAAGCTTTATTATAATAATGGTGACTTCTATTTTGTTAAATGTATTGTTAAAAAATTTTATGATGCGGTTTGAGGCTTGTAGGCGAAGTAGAGCTCTCCTGTTTCCATAAGCTAGATATGTGTAGGGATAGCATGGTCAGATGTATGGGTTGATTAGAGCCAGAGAGCTGCACCAGACATTTATGGGTTAACACACTTGTGATGTTTGCTAAGCTATTCCATTAAAGCTGCAATATTCTGATTCATATACATATTTTTGAAAATTGTATTGTTCACAAAGTAAAGGAGCCAGTTAATAACTCATCTCATTTCAGTATTTGAAGTGTCTGCATAGTCCTTTCACTAACTGGATGGTATGATCTGTTTAAAGACTTATCATAGCACCTTTTTTTCTTTCTTTTTATCCTCATTATTAAGATAATCTAAACAGTTTTTAAGTAAGTATTTTCTTTACTGTTGAAGGTCGCTTTGGATCAAGGGGAGGTGGGAGCAGTGGTTTTGAGGACCGCTATGGAGGTAGAAGAGATGATAATCGTAGAGAAGACTTTCAAAGAGGCAGAAGAGAAGATAATACAGAAAGACCGTAAGTTGTAAGGTTACTAGTGCCATGATTTAGTATGTAGTCCAGCAAATATTTAAGTAGTTTTTTAAATGCAATGATCAAGCTTTTTAATGATGATAAAAAAATTTGGCATAGTTCATCTGAATAAACTTTGATAGATTGAGATTTATTTTTCTGAAAAAAAAAAGCTTTGATAAATTCTCATCTTGTGTGAAAAATGTGTTATAAAACCTGATTGCACATACTGCAAAGACTAAGAATGATGAAATTGACTAGGTATAGTTTGACTGGTTATAGCAGCTTTTATTTTGTAATAGCTTTTTTTGTAATCTGATGACCTCTTAGTTTCAACTACTTATTTATACACATTTTTTTAGTATGTTTTTGTTTTTTCTTTTTAAACAGTACTGGAAGCAGGGATGGCAGTCAAGGTTGGTTATGTTTTAGAATGTTATTGAACTCAAAACTCACTAAAGAATTAAAACATCCTGTTAGCTTATATCAGCTTATTTGATGCCATTATGAGGTTGAAAAAAAAAGATAAAAAAAAACAACTCAAAGATCAAATAGGAAAACAATTAATGCTGCTATGTTTCATTAAATATTTATCAGTATTGCTATTGAATGGCAGAAAACAAATGAAATAAATTAATGTTAAATATTAATAATATATTAATTTTGATTATAGAACACAGAGATGGTCCAAAGGAGCGTCCAGTTTTGAATCTTAAACCTCGTACTAAACCTGTTGAGAATAAAGAAAATCAACCTGCAGCAAGGTCTTCAATATTTGGTGCTGCTAAACCTGTTGACACTTATGCCAGAGAAAAACAGATTGAAGAGAAGTTAAAACATAAAGATGAAGTTGATCATAGGTATATTTATATATTTAAAGTGTTTTGTTTTTTAAATGAGCTGTGTAATATTGAGAAATTTGACAGTCACTTATCATTGTTGTACTAGATTAAATAATTTCAAAGATTGATTGACACCAATTTTAAATCATACATGTTTGTAAAAAGATTCTGATTCAGACCCATTTTAAAATTTCAGTCATACAAGTCATAGAAGAGATTCAGATTCAGACAGAGGCAGAAGAAGTGGAGACAGCTATGGAGGTGACAACAGGCGGCTTAGTGGTGAAAGATCAGGTAAGACAATCGTTGCTTCATTATCTACTTGATTGAAGTTTTCCTTATTCTTAAGAGTGTTTAAAATTAATTAAATTTACCTCAACTAATTTTAATGTTTAAGCTCTGCCTGAGCGCAGACGAAAGAACAGTTTGACTTATGTTTCCAGCATTACAATAAAACCTGGTATGAAGTAGTGTTCTGATTCGTAGTTGGTGTTGGTTTATAATTTGCCTAGATCCCTGTAATTGTTTAAATTCATTACATAAGGTTTATTCATGGGTGAAGTTTGATTCTATTAAATACAAATTCAGTGGTGTATCTTGTTGTCCAATGCAGATCTGAGATCATATGGTTTATAGCAACTGGATTGCAATGATTTAGATTTTTTAAAATGGTCACACTTTCCTTTTTTGTTGAAAGAAGTTTTACAATTTATAGATATATAACTGGATAAATATAAACACCCCAAATTTTCATGTAATTAAACCCATTCAATGTTAGAGTAGATCATGGTGAATTAAAGATGCAATATTCTAGAACTGAAATGTTCCAGCTTTTAAACTATACCAAATTTGAAGCAAATACAAAGTATACTGTAATAATAATAAAAACTATTTAAAAGCAAAGTTATAGAAGTGGTTCACACATCTAGAAATATTAAAATACAATTTGTACTGCACATTTGCCTTTTCCTTTTTAGTAAGCCAGCTGTCTTATGATGAAAGTAAATTCAATTTTTTTGTGTTCATTAAAAACAGTTTCAGAATCATCAATAGAAATGTTATATACCTCATTAAAGATAACTTTTTTAAACTGCCTGTTCTTTTAACCAATATTGTTGTCAGAACATAAAATTAGCCTACTTTTTTTTTAGTTTGTAACCACCTTATAATTTATCTAAGCCTAATTTTAATGACATTAATTTTTTAACAAGCTTTTTGACTTATATAATTTTTTACAACTTAAAAATAAGAATTTGAAATCAGAAGATACAATGAGTTGTTTTGTGATATCACTCTATTCTATTAAGAAAAATAATTCTTTAAACTGATTTTTAGAAGTTTTTTACATTGGTAATGTAAATGTTTTAAAATATTTGATCTTGAACATGATCGATTCATTTTTTAAATAAAACAGCAAATCTTTAATACATGCTTAATTGATCGGGTTCAGTATTAGATACCAAACATTTGACTTCTAATAACAATGGGGGAAACTTATTTGGCACAAAACTGCAGTTATTTTTGGGTGAATTTAACATAATTATTTTGAATAACCCTTACATTACATTAATTAAGGATGCTTAAAGAAATTTAAGAAAATTAATATCCCCTACCTAATGTTAAACTTTTAAATTATCAACACAAATTTTTTTGGAAGTATATTTGGGTTGTCACCACAAAATTTAGTGTGAAAACTTGCACTGGTCATGAATAGGTTGATAGGAAAAACAGGGATTTTTGTTATGGGAAATTTTAATACATATATGATCTTATTGAGAAAAACAAATGGTGGGTTCTATTCATTATAATGGTAAAAATGGTAGAATTACAATAAAATACTTCATATGTGATGATTCAAAGAAATTGGCATAGTTCATCTGAAATTGACTGAGTGAGCTATTTCTTGTATTCTGATGAGTGCTTTTATTAAAAAAAAATTGTACACACAAAATCATGTTTTAAAAAGCTCAGTAAAAATATTTTAACTTGACAGCACCTATTTCAAGAAGAGATAGTGAACATTCTTATACTTCTGATGATGGAGGAGCTAAAGAGGAATGCAAATCCCCATCTTCTGTGAAATCAAATGAGCCTGCTCCTAAACTTGTGCCAGCCCCACCACCCAAAGATAACCCATGGATGAAAAAGAAAGATGGTGGTGCTCTATCATCTTCATCATCTAACACTTCTAATGTATCTAACAATGCAATACCAGCAGAGAAAAAAGAAATTACACCTCCAAAAGTAAGTCATTTAAATGCGTATATTGAAAAAGCTAGCTAGTAGAAAATCTAATTTTCAGTAAAACGATGCTGAAATGAATTAAGCAATAACTAAATGTCATTTGTTTGACTTTAGCCTTCAAATGCCTGGGGAGATTCAAAAGGTAGAGGAAGAGGTGGGTCTGCAAGATCAGATGGGAAAAAACCTACTGACAAGCTTAGCCAGAATGGTCCTCGTAAGTTAAATCATGTCCTACCTAGGTTGAATATATACTAAAGTTTGACAGTTGTCAATTTTATTTTCTGGAGGAGGGAAAGGGGGACTTTGGCAATAGTAAGCATTTTATTGAGGTGTGGACTAGAGAGGGGATGGGTTTGGGTCCATGCGGGTGACCTCTAAAACAGTAATATACTTACAGCAGGTATGTGACTTCCACATCAGATTACCTTCATCAGCACATTTGAATCTGAAATTTTCTGCTGTTTTTAAGTAGTTTAAAAAAAGCAACTATTTAGTATCTCATTATTTAGCATTAATTTTAAAATATCTGTTGCATTATAATGTTCTGGTTCCTTTTTAGTCAATGTTTTGTTCACATTATTTTTAATGTGATGAATACTAAAATCAACAACGTACCAGTCTCACTGTAGAGTTTCAGTTTTTAAGAATTGTCTTCACTAATAATTTTACTATTAATGCTGAAAAAAATCAATGTCGTCAAATTTATCTGTGTCAAATTGAAACTCCAACATAAAATGTAGGTTTATTTCCTTGAAAGTAATAGATAGGAAGTAGAATTACTACAGAGATTTTCATCTGCTGATTGTTTTCTGCTTCCAATCAACTTTGTAACTTTTAACTAGCTGCCTTTTTTCTGGCCAATCTTGGTAGGTAGACAACTGCTGTTCAATTTATGCAGTTTGAATGCAGAAAACTGAAATATTCTTTGAAAGCATTAATGTATTTACGTTAAATACTTGGATGTGTGGATGTTCTAATTCAGCAGAAACCCCACAATAGTCCACATGAAAAAATCTTTTTTTGTACATGCCTACAAGTTCAATGTGAATATCAAATGGTTAAATGAATTATTAGCGTGTTGAGAAAAAAAATATTTTTCTTTGTTGTGGAAGTCAAAAACAGATGACACATTAAACAATTTTCTTTTCTTGTTTTTATTTTAGCTACAAAGCGACCAGACATCTCAAAGTCAAAGTAAGTCTTTAAGCTTGTTTTAAAATGTTTATTTCATTGTAATATTTTACCCAATGAACAGTTATATTATTTGTTGTAATTTTATTTTTATAGACCTAAAGAAAAGTCACTTCCTAAATCAATAGATGAAATGCCTAAATATGAGGAGACCAAAACAAAGGTAAGGGTTGAGCCATGTATTTCAAAACATATATATATATATATATATTTATATATATATTGGGGTTTAGACAAAATATTTTGAGAGGTTACTTTTAAAAAATCAATGTTTTCTTATTACAAGTAATTTTGATATTCTATTAATTCCTCAGGATTTTTCTGATACAAACAAATTTGCATACTTGAATGAAGATGAAGACAGTGGCAATGAAGAACTTTCTTGATTGTATAGAAATGTAGATACATGTACATGAAAGTGGTTTTTTTGAAAGCATGTGAAATGTGTGATGGCTTTTTTTTTCCAAATGATTAAAAATACACACTGACCTTATTTGTGCGTGTGTATACACATAAATACATATGAATGTATATACACATTCATATCTTAGAAATTAAAGGTAATGAGTGTTACTTATGAATTCATTGAATGGAACAAATGTAAAGATAAGAGTTCTGCTTCCATTCTAATTGACATGCCTAGGTGTGGTCCCACTTGTGCATGAAGGTTGTAATTGTTTAAACATTACTTAGGTTTAAACATGATTTATTACAGTAGTGTTAAGGATCTACAAGCTGTAAGGCAACTAACAAGTACATTACTAAGTTATACACTGATGCACAGTCATTTCATAATTCTTATGACTATTTATATTTATTGTTGTATTGGAAAAGTTTTTTTTTTAATTTAAAATATTTATGCCTTTTAAATATGTATGATTAAAATCAAGAATGAATAGAAAAAAGTGATAATTTTTTTGTGGGGTTAGGTATTTTGACTTGTTCAATCAAATTAATGGAACAGGGATGTTTACTTTTGTATTAATGAAAACCAAAGTTTATATGGAAGATTAATTTTTTTTGTTCTTTTTTATTTGTTGTGGGTTGTTTTAGCTTCGACAATTCCTTTTAACGGGAAATAGTAACATGCCAGTTTGTAGTGCATTGAGCTCATTTTAAAAGACAAACTTAATTTTTGAATTCTGTTTTTAAAAACCAAATTATATTTTTTGATGTTAATATTTTTTCATAGAATGTCTACTGTATTACAATAACTGATTTAGAAAAATCTGATGAAAATATATTTAAGATATAAATTTTTAAAACATCAGCCATTGTAATACATTAAAACATTTTTTTTATAATCCACAAAGAAATGGAAGAGTTGTAGGCTTCCATTTTTGTTTTCAATTTTTAATTATGTTTATAGAGAAGCAGGGGATTTCATGTATTCTTAATTCTAAGATACCCAGTAACTCCTCATCTAGACAGTTTGATGCTGTATATTCTAACTTTAGTTACATAAACTGTGCTGTTATCTCTTGCATGTTATTTTGAATACATTGTTAAATAATTCAGAAACAGATGGCTGGTTTCTGAAACACTTTCTTCTTTGTTTGTATGACATAATCAAATAAATGTATAACTTGATTCATCCTTGTCAATAAAATTCCTTCTGTTGTTTTTAAATCTATGATCAGACAGCTTTATCCAGAAAATATTTTTGAGCTATCTCAGCTATTTTAAAATGGTAAAACATTAAAATTATGTAAAACAATCACTTCTTGTTCTCTTATTATAACAAGCATAATTTACTTTTTTCCATGTCACTTGGGGTACTTGGTATATGATAAATTATCAGTTAATCTATATAGATTTAGACTACTTTTAATGTTCTGCCTTTCTTCATTAGTAGTGTATGAACAAGTAAATATGAGAAACTTGACAGAGTACAGCACTTTGTTCTGTCATGTAATTTTTAATTCATTGTACATATCTCCTGACAATAGGTACCTTCAGCATACAATTATTGATTGGCTTTTCTGTATGGATGGTCAATTCTCAGCTACAAACCACTCATTGTTCCATATGTTGATGAATGTGTGGGTTGATGGTTAACCCAATTTTTCCTGTCTTGAAAAATATGTGACATGCCTATGGTTGGATGAAATTAGCTTGTTCAATAAAATTCATGTTACCCGAGTCTTGCTTTTGTTTCTTGCTTGATCATTAAATTCCACCATAGGTTGATTCAAGTTTCTTTAATGAGCAGGAGGGGGGGGGGATTTTGCAGCACTAAAAAGGTCACTAAATAATTAAATTAAAGGCATGGACTGGTGATGAAAACCAAAATGCTTATTTCTAAACCTAATACTATATAATAATTACAATTATTACTCAAAAGAGTAAGTGTAAAATTGTGTATTTTTATGCACAAGTTTAGTTTTTTTAAATGTGATTTTCAGAAAAAAAAATTGTAAAAACAAAAGTATTTGAAAATGTAATCTATCATGAATGCTACCAACTTGTATCTCTATAATTCTGTAAGTTTTTATTGGTTTAGCATAAGCCATCTTTTAGTTATTTCAATGTTAAAAAGGTAAATAAAATCACCATGGCAACAGCATGAAATTTTCAGCCATTTTTTTAAGTTTTTGACTTTTTGTCATAACTATATGTTAAATATTATAGCATTAGGTTTAGAAATAGGCATTTTTGTTTTCATCACCCACCCATGCCCTTAACTTGCCTTAAGGATTCAAAAGTGTTTTACTTTATTTTTGGTAATCTAGTACTACTATTTAGTTAGTGGTTAGCAAAAAGTAATCAACCGTTAACATATTTTTGTTCAGGTTGAATGCTTATAACATTACTAACTATATGTTCCATATATCTGTTCAACCACTTCCCTTTCAATAGCCATCTTACTTCAGTGTAAAGTATCTCACATCTATGATCTATTTATTTTTCAGAAAATAACTCCAAGAGATGCCACATTAGGCCCTTGCTTCTATAGCAATGATACACTCTATACATCAATTATGTTCTTCATCTAGAACAGGCCAAATAGTTGTATGTATCAGGTTTCTCTGTGAAGGAAAATGCAGACTTTCTGGGTTCTCCAAAACCCCCCCTTACAGATGAGATATTTGCTGTCATCAGGCTCGTAAATCCTATAACATCCACCTCTATTATTAAGGTCCATGTGGTTTAGTGAGTTTCTAATAGAGAGCTGATACTTTTTATGAATGATACCATGCCCATAAGAATATTTTTTATGCAACCGATGCTTGCATTTTGAATTTTCTTAGACAGGTTATATTTGTCCGTAACATGACCCTGGTAACTTTATATAGGGGTGTCACTGTAAAAAGTGTAAATTAAGTAAATATCACCATCCAAAACGATGGAGCACAATTAGCATTTATATTTATTTTAAAATATAAGTTTCATTGGTAAATATTAAATCCAATTTTCTTTTAATTTCAAAACTTTTTTCTCCAGTGTTTTCCTTAACCTATTCATAAAAATATTTGTTCAACCCCCCCCCCTATTGTTGGGTCCATCAAAACATGTTTTGTAGCCTGATTATGAGTAAAAGTTTGTAAATTACTATCCACATCTATTTTCAATAAAAACCCATTAGATCACGAGTGCTAAACTTAACTTGATATTGTATTAATTAACCAGTGAACCCCAGAGTTGATTTCAAAAGACAAGGGATGGAGTGTTGAATGAAAATGTGTCAAGTGGATCAGGAACTGAGATAAACTAAAAGAAAAGGGATGGGTAGAGGGTTGAATGTGTCAAATGGATCAGGAACTGAGATTAACTAAAAGACAAGGGATGGGTAGAGGGTTGAATGTGTCAAATGGATCAGGAACTGAGATTAACTAAAAGACAAGGGATGGGTAGAGGGTTGAATGTGTCAAATGGATCAGGAACTGAGATAAACTAAAAGACACGGGATGGGTAGAGGGTTGAATGTGTGAAATGGATCAGGAACTGAGATAAACTAAAACAAGGGATGGGTAGAGGGTTGAATGTGTCAAATGGATCAGGAACTGAGATAAACTAAAAGACAAGGGATGGGTAGAGTGTTGAATGAAAATGTGTCAAATGGATCAGGAACTGAGATAAACTAAAAGACAAGGGATGGGTGGAGGGTTGAATGAATATGTGTCAAGTGGATCAGGAACTGAGAAAAACTAAAAGAAAAGGGATGGGTAGAGGGTTGAATGTGTCAAATGGATCAGGAACTGAGATAAACTAAAAGAAAAGGGGTGGGTAGAGGGTTGAATGTGTCAAATGGATCAGGAACTGAGATAAACTAAATATAAGACATGTCACATGTATACATAGTTTAATTTTTTTATCCACCCTTCAGATTTTTATGCAATCATTTTTCTAAGACATACATTCAAAATAAAATATACACACTCTCCACATTGTAGTAATAAAATCAATTGAAAAAAAATTGAAATAGAGTCTTTAATTATTTTTTTTTGTAATCGCCTGGTTAAAAATCAAGAAAATGAATATCTTTCAATTCAGAGTTAAAACAAAAATTTGTTAATTTAACAATGGGAAAATGATCAAAGTGAAAATATAGCAAAATACAGCATAATGTTAACCCTGTTGTGACGGGAGGAAAAGTACCCTCCTTATTTTATTTAATGTTGGCCAGATTTTTAGACCCTGTGTGAGAGTCAAAATAATTACATTGACACACAAGCCCAATTGACTGGAAGTCAAATGCTTGAAAGAGACTTTTTATTTTCCTTTTTCGTCATAAAAATCTAAAAATCATTATTACTATTAAAAAAATATTTTGTACAACAAAATTAAGCTTAGTTTTGTACTTGCTTCCCCTTCTCTAAGAAACTATCTGTAATAGACAACACTTGTGTCCTGCAATGGTTCAGTTCAATTTTGTTGGATAATTCAATGATAATAAATCAGAATGAAACAAGATTTAAAGTGGTAAATTTTAAATATTTCTTTGTTCACAACATTCATTTACACAAGCAATGAAATTGAAACAATAATTGCTTTGTTTTGTTTTTCAATAATTAAATATTTAACATTCATTTTCTTTATTTCATTGAAGTTAAAAACAAATTCAACAAAACAAATCACAATTTTTAAAAATCACACCATTTTATCAGCATTTGATAAATAATACATAAAATATATCAAGAGGTAAAACTGATAAACTGAGTGGCTGGGCAATGTGAGGGTGTGGGGTCAATGATACACTTAAAAATTTGAAAACAAAAAGATGGAAATCAATGTCTGTTTAGTAAGTCAGAAAAAAATTAAATCTAGAAACAAATAAAGGACATCTTGAACCCCTTTAATTTTGTGCTTTAAATTGCAGTATTAAAAAATAATGAACAATTCAGCATTCACAGTAAATATATATACATACAAATCTACTCATAAAATCTCTCTTTATGTAAAATGTTATTTCCAAATGCAAAAGATTTTAATTTGGAGATTACATTTATTTGACAAAAAGCATGATATTGCTGTGGTTATCAAAATATACTAGAGAAAATTAAGTTTCAAATACCTATATTGCCGTTATTGAAATTATACTCAATTTTATGGTAATTTCTTGTATAAGGCTGTGGTATGTCAAAGATAAACATAATTACAAAAAATATTGAGTAAAGCTATAGTAAAAGCTTAAGTTATAAAAGTATAACATTATTCTTTTAATTCCTAATTTATTACACATGTAAAAAGTAGTGCAAAAATAATGTGCCGATGCTTAAAATCTGACTGATGTGTTGGTGATATTCGCTGTCAGGTGTAACAGAATTTAGAATTAAGAAAATGAGTGGACATTCATGATTAAGTACAAAAAAAAAAGACATAGAAATAGAGAAGAAATAGTTGTACAGTACATAACAATAGATAAGTATGTGTGTACAGTACATATTAGTAGATAAGTATGTGAGGGTGTAAATAATTTAGATTTGCACTTTCGTAAAATAGTTTTCTTTAAAACTGTTATAACTTAGACGTCCATAGGAGAAGGAAAAATCACAACCTTGTTCTGAGAGAAAGACGTGTGCACAATGATTTATTCTTAACTCTGCACCTGGCTTATGGCTTTACAGTACACATTTAAAATAACTGAAAACACAAAAATGTATTTGTAAGTTGAACATTTAGAATTGCTTATTGAAGGAATCTATTATGCTAAAATAACTGAACACACAGTACATCACATATTGCATGCAGATGTCACTTGTTGAAGACATCAAGCCTCCCACTCAATAGGAATATTAAAAAAAAAATCACTTCCTCTCCCTGATAGTTGCAAATGGATCACCGTCTACTGTTTTAGGCAAGTCTAAGACAATATCACACATTCTCATTTTTCCAATAGATATCAAAATGGTAACAAACCATAACCTAAAGAGAGCATATAAGCATCAATATATTATAATGGATTCTCTCATTAATAGAACATATTTTTCATTAAACTGTAACACTACATATAAAACATAGAAGAAATATATTTATATAAATATAGATAGAAAATTTCTTTGTTAATATAGGAATTTAAATTCATGAAGAATATTTCTTTTTACACAATTTCAGAAACGATGGAAAAAAAAAATTCAAAGTTTTCAAAGAATGTTGTAGCTATATAATACACTTTGTTTATACAACCACTTCAGGCTTCTGTACTAAGAGTACAAAAATATATCTTTATTTTCAATTATTTTTTAAAACGATAAGCATAGCTAAGTCATTAAAGTGATTTCAGGTTTTATTTTTGCACTGCTAAATGATTTTGACACTACCTAAATTGTATTAAATTCACATAACTATTATAACTAAGCCTAAAATAGGAATCTTACATCAAATAACATTTTGGAAAACGTTTTTATTTTTCCAGTGGATATTATTTATGCAGTTATAATTTGGCATTATAGATTTAACTATTTGATTTACCATCAATGAGACATTAAATACACACTATTAAAATGCATTTCTTTATTATTGTTTTAAAATAAAAATTGGTAGCCTACATAAAGCCTAATCAGTTAAAAAAAACATCAAACTATTTACATTAAAAAAATACCAACTGTATGAAATTAAATTATTATGTGAAATTAAATATAGAATAAATCTGGTATTGTTTGGCATGAGAAATGTAAAGCAACACTACTTATACAAGATGCTACAAGAACAGATTCAACAAAACAAATAATTTGTGTTTGGCAAATTGTGAATACTTCTCATTTATTTATTTCGTTTAAAAAGTGGACTTCATTTAATAATAATCAGTCTTTTTATCCTTCATAACTCCATACCTGAAGATATTACATAGCGTTTAAAAAAAAATAGAAAATGAAATTGGTGGGGGTTTAATTTTTTGAGGTGAGTAGATTAAAGAACAATGTAAAAGAACTGATTCTGTCTGATGAATTAGAGTTATTGTGTTGCTAGATGCTGCTATAATTGCTCAACCTGTATGTATGCTTTATTATTATTGGATTCTTGGCATGTTTGGGATTGGTCTGCATGTATAACATACATGCTTAGGCTGAACACATACACTATTGCACAGATGCACATATTCAAATTTTCGCCCTCCAGACGATGTGTAAAAAAAAATGGTATGTAGGAGATTGAAAAAAAAAATTTCTGCATGATTCTTCTTTTAAATGAGTTGATAAGTTATTTACTGTAAAACTATATATTTTGACTACTGTAACTAAAAATAGCTGTAAAGTGCTTTGCCACCTACATGGTATAAACAGTAATTAAAGTTCAACACAACACATTAATACAATAAAAATGCTGTTAAATTGGACATATTAAGACTAGATAAATAAAATATCAAAGGAAATTGAATGACTTAGTTGAAACTGCAGTGCCAGTTTGCAGTGAAGTCACCATTTTTTTTGCTGCCTCCTTGTCTGTGCAGTATAACGCAGAGAAGGATGTACAAAAGGGCAAATATTTTCATGAATTCTAAAACAAATAAAACATCTTCCCACTATAATCTTGGTAAATTGTTTGTAAAAAAGAAATAATTTGAAACAGTTAAATTGCTTTCGCCAGTTAAGTCACAACCATAATGAAAACAGCAATGGCAAAATAGGCCAGGTTCTCATAGTTTTTGTTGCTTTATATTTGAAAAATTTAAAACCTGTATTTGGAGAGCACTGTAAAAAGTTGAATTTTATTATTTAACAAGTAAAAGATCTGGATTAATTATTAATACTTGCAATTTAATTACTATACATATGTCCACTGTAATATAATGCTTTTGAAAAGAAAACAAACAGAGGAAAAATAACAAATGAAATGGTGAGTATTGTATCATTAAATTATAACCACAGGAAAATTGGTATTAATTCAAATTCTACATTATAAAATAAGTACATGTAAATAAACCCATCAAACATTTCCAATTATGCCTCCAAGGACAATAACTATGTACATAAATATGATTCACACAAACTTTGTCAAGAGAAACAACTAATTTTACTTCTATTTACTAGGGATACTTTGCTACTATAATTGACTAAAAAGACACAAAATGCTAAAATGTTTATTGCTATTGTTCAGTAACAATAATTGTTTATTTAAAAATATACATTTCATTAAAATAAATAGATGAATGCATTATGATTGTTAAGGTAGGCCTATTAATATTTTTCATATATTTGGGCTATATCTATATATCTCCTTATCTTTATATGCACAAACCCACACACACACAGATATATCTATGTATATATATATATATATATATATATATATATATATATATATATATATATATATATATATATATATATATATATATATATATATATATATATATATATATATATATATAAATATATATGTATGTGTGTGTGTATGTATGCATGCATGTATGTACGTATTTATATAGCATAAAGTTTTAAAAAGCCAAAGGTGGTGTTTATATTTTAAAGTAATTTTTTGCATAGAAGCAAATTTTTTTGTATATAAATTGATTCCACTTATTGAAGTTTTATTTTGAGTAATAAATTTAAAATTTAAGTTAAAATATTTTAGAATAAGACAATTATTAACTTAATGACATGAATTCAGCTTTACTTGGGAACAAATTTAAAAATAGTTTTTTAACTAATCATTTTATGTCCAGATAAACATTGGTTAACTCTACATTTTATGATCACTGTAATAATGTCACAAAATAATAGCAAATGCACACAAAAGCATTGTGAATAGATTATTTTTCTATAGATATTTTACAAATAGTGAATAAAATATATATTTTCTATTATATATTACACTACCAATTAATACTGGGTGAGAACATTTTTTTTGTTTTTACAAATTTAATCATTAAGAAATTCTGGATGTGTATTTTTAAATATCAGTTCCTATTCTTGAACTTTTAATTAATACTGGATGAGATGAATTTTCTTTATTACTTTTTAGAACAATGACAGCTGATTCTAACATTTATCTAGAAAAGTATTTTTAATGAAGTTATTATTATTTATAATTGAATGTATGGTAATTTTACTCTGAAACGTGTAAGCAAAAAATAACCCTACAAATGCAAGTTACATAGACTTATTAGAGAAAAACCACACACAACAAATGCCTTATTTATTGCTGACTCTAAAGGGAAGCTTTTGACAAAACACAGTAAATAACTTATTAGATTAACAGGAATAGGTACACACTTTTGAGCTTTCTAATGAAACATAATTTTTGTGGTAAATTAATTTCTAAAACGCTTCTAAGGAAACCAAACAACAATTGTAAATAATTTAGGTATCCACAATACCAGTGGGACCCTGGTTTACATGGAATTTTAGACATTTAAAAATCAAAATTTACCGCTCCCAAATCTCAGAGTCATGCTACAGTCTGGTCATATATACATTGGTGATTTTTAACTTTTTTTTCAGTATATTAATTGCTTTTTAATTTAATTTCTGCTAGTTTAAAAAAATGTAACCATTTAAAACAACCCATTGTGCATGAATCTGGAATTTTGGAGAGCAGATAACAAATGAAATGGGTTTAAAACAAAATAGAACATACATTTATGAACATGGGTATAGTCAGTATGGGGAGAACTTTGGCCGTTCCGCTGCCTTGAATGCTGACGTAGCTGTGAGTCCCACCCTCATTTTGGTTTGCAGCGGTTTCCCACCTGCCATTGCTGAAGGTGCGGATAGCGAGCAAGCAATCGCGATGGATGATGGAGGTCCCTGGGCACCAAGAGATGCGGGGTCGACCAGCTGACCCATGCCATTCAGGCCGGCCATGCCATTCAGGCCGGCCATGCCATTCAGGCCGGCCATGCCATTCAGGCCCAGCATACCTGGTGGTGGTAGCGATTTGACAACAGTCATGGCCATGGGGTGGGGGGGCAATGGAGGCAGGGGGCCAGCCACAGACGACACAGGGGGCAAGGAGGCAGGGTCAAGGGTCAAGGTCTTATGCAATTCCATGCTGAGGATGAGAAAAAAAAGAAAAAAAGGGGGGAATATTAGGCATACTGAGTAAAACAGACACACAGTGATATGGGTATGTAAGAAAATAAGGGTGGACAGAAATATAGATGAGCAAACTAAAGAAACAAGTGATGAATGAAATGGATGTGAAGGAAAGCTAGATATTATGAAGACAACAAAAGCAATTTAAATGTTGAAAATTTATTACAGCTAAAATTTGACCTCATCCCTGATAAAGAGTTCAGTTGAAAAAAACCCAAAATCAGCACTTATTTAAACAAATCAATTAAAACATTTTTTTCTTGCTCATTGTAGCTTAGAGAACCTATATTTTTCTCCAAATTGGAAATTTTAAAATTTTGCAATAAATTCTAAAGTATTTGACCTGATAAAATGAAAGACAGATAACAGCAGAGGTGTGAGAGTGAAAAAAATATTAAAAAGGTCCCATCAACCAAAGACAGATCATGCTGCGTTAATATTTATATGGGACAGTAAAATGGGGCTTCAAGCTGTCACAGGGGATTGCTCTTTCAGTCCTCCCCCCCCCCCTTTACACGAGAAACAATAACCTAAAGAGAGTTTGGACATAGGGCTAAACTTATTGCCATACTTTTAAGTTTTAAATTTCCTGTACGTTTTGATATTTTGCTTTAAATATATTTTTGAAACTTGGTCTTTATTTGTAAACATAAAGTAAAGATATTTTTCTTGCTATAGTTTTTAAATTATACAACGTTTCTTTGCCACATATAAATACTTTTAAAACTGTATGTTAGTGTATTTGAATTTGAACTGACATGTTGTTTGTTATTTGCTATAAAAACGAGTGTGTGTTAAATACAACAAAATGAAAATGAGACTGAATTAGAATTAAGACATTGTGATTGCACAAACATTGTTTAGTAACTATTTAAACATTTCTTTTATAAAGTGAAGTCACAAATATTAAGTTACAAAACACAGTGACTTATCAAAAAATCTACAACATTATAAGGAGGGATAATGGGGTTTACAAAATCTACCAGACAGACTGTCAAGGTGGGGGTAAGCGAAGAGAAGAGACAGAATAATGATGATGGTAAAATGCCATTACATGCAGTGTAAGTGTGTAATCTAAACAAAAGGGGAGATTATTAGTGGTGATCATAAGGGGGTTTAAGCTCTGAAGAAATGTTGTTTATTTTTTTTTTACACACAAGTTTCAAAGAAATATAAAGCATTACAACAGCTACAAAAGGCGGCCAGTTTAACAAGGGAAGCATAACCGAGTGGAGAGATTCAACACCAAAAGCGGTGCAAGAGTTTGGTTGGGAGGAACAATAAGTTAGGGAGGCGACCCCCTACCATACCCACCCCATGTTCAAAGAAGGGCATTCATCCTATTTGGACACCAAATTTGTTTTTCTCCTAAAAAGAGAAATCTCAGCACAAAATAATTAAAAAAATTATCAAAACAATTCATGAAGGTCAAATGAGGTTGCATAAAAGTGCTTGGTGTAAACACACAAGTGATACTGTCTTTGGTTGAATAGAATAGATAGTAAACAAAATATGCTACAAGCTTTTAGAATCACTTCTGTCGTTGTACAATCTCAGACCATCCAATTTCTTAGTGAGAGACCAATGATATTTGGCTAAAAATAATATAGAGTATAGAATATATAAACATTGACAGAGTTCAACTGAGTGTGTTGACGCAGATTATGAGATCATTATAAATTATGTCTGTGTATACTGTATATATATATATATATATATATATATATATATATATATATATATATATATATATATATATATATATATATATATATATATATGCAATTTTAATTATATGTATCCATGTAATTGTAAATATATATATATTTATAAATAGATAATATATGTTGCTGAAACAAAAAAACAATAAATATATTGTGTTATGAGAAAATATTACATGTTTTGCAACCATAAACAAATAAGAAAATTACAATTGTTTATCATGCAACAGTTCTACAAACTCTCCATTGATTAAAAATGAAGCAAGTCTGAAAGATAACAAATTTACGTACAAAGTAGTTTTCAAACTTAACAGAACGTAACACAAAATAAGATGATACTGATATATGAAAAGGTAGAGTGTTTAAAACTATGAAAAATGATGTCTTGGAGTATAAATATGCTGACAATTTTTTTTCTTAATATAAATCCAGAATTACAAGATAAACTTTGAAAAAAAATGCTTTCAATTTTTTGAAATAAATTAAATGAGATATAAAGATCAAGTTTTTTTTTAGAAAAATTTAAATATTAATTCAGTCAAATTTTATGCTTAAAAAATATAACTATAGATTAAATAATATTGATATAAAATGAATGTAAGACAATTGGATGTTTAAACTTCTTGAGATATTATATACTGAGTTTAACAGCAACACGTTTGACATAACACAGCTGTGCATGCCAACATCAATAAATAGTGTAAAATTAAATAAGTGATGCTTTCATCTTTTTTTGTACTGCTAGTACTATTTTTGTACTGCTAGTACTATTTTTGTACTGCTAGTACTGTTTTGTAGCATCAGAGCAGAAGAAAAGCATCAGATCATCTTTCAAAGCGTTTAAAAAAAAATTATATAAATAAATGAATACACATACTTGTGCTGAATCAAAATAAATGTAACAATAAGACAAGTATTGTTCACAACCATGATGTATTGACATGGAATAAAACACTCAAGACAATAAAGGGTTAATGTCTGTTGTGTTGATATGTGACAGCAACACGTCTTTGTGTTTTGGTTTTAATTTATCTGGTGTAGAGTATAAACCACAGTTTGGAGCATCTCTTGTTAAATATTCAAAAACCTGACTTGTGATAGGGCAGGCCATAGTCTTTGATTTGTGTTGTATGGATATTTTGTTTTCTTCTAAGAGAAATTTAAGCATGCGATCAAACACTAGGAAAGACAACTGTACCTTAACCAGAGCCTGTTGCAGCGTTAATTGCCGCAGAGAAGAAAGAGAGTAATAGAACATGAAAACATTTTGAATTTTATAAGAATGCAAATATCTTTGTCTGCAACATAACAAGCACTACCACACTAACAGGTTTTTTAAAAAGTAATGAAAAGTCATTTCCAAGACAATTCATCTTTAGATTTCCTTATTTGCTATTAAATATTTTTTTCACTAGCTGAAAAAAAAATTCCAATATAATTTTCATATACACTTTGCACTAAGAAATGACTCAATTACTTTGTTTAAGATGTTGAGAAGCCAGTTTCTGTTCACTTTCATAAAACAAAATCCATTTTCTTTAAAAATAATTTGACTGATAAAACAAAGACAAAATCAAATAAGCTTTATATTCATTTAAAAAAAAGACTAAACATTTTGAGATGGCTACTTATTTCTATATGTTTTGCCTAATGCCTAGTTGCTAAAGTTAGTAGAAACAAACTTTTTAAAAAAAATAAGAAAGTCTAATACAACTGTTTTTTCACTTTTATTATTAAAATTTCAAATCTTTCAATGCAACAATACCGGTATTTGAAAAAAAAAAACACAAACAAAATAAAAATAATAAATCAAACAAATTCGCCATGCACTTCAATAAAAATAAAATCACTGCAGATGTTGTAAAAAAAGTTTTCCTGCAAAACACCCAACTCATATTGCTTTGTCTGTGTATTTTGTAGCTTTTACTTTGTAGCTTATGTTCTTCTGTTACATTTTAAAAAGTTCTAAATTAGGTTTTGTGCTTTTCAGATCAAGTCTAATACTATGGAAGATGTTTTGCAGGCAAAACTGTTGATTTTTACTTAATTTATATATCTTATCTTTAAATAAACACTGCATAAATATATAGTATAATAATAATTACATTATAGACATGTATTATATCTGTAATAATAATTGTTAATTAAAACAAACTAAACATATCATGACATTCATAATTTTAGTCCATTTAAATAAAATTTGACCAGTGTTAAAAAAATTATAAAGATTGCCAGATTTTTATCTTGTGAAATCATGTCTTAGAGTTTTGGAAGTTTGGGAAGGGTGGGTATGTGGACTTAACGTTTGTGATTCTAAGGAAAAGGGGGGGGGGATTGGTTCATTTTTAAAATTCAACCATAGGATAGATTACATCCAGGTAGATAAAGAAATGCACAACAGTTTTGTAGGGAGTGTACTAGTTAACTCCAAATTTCTACATCTCACACTTGTGTCTCTTGTGGTTTAGCTAGTCTTTGCTTCAAATCTGTTCTATGTGGTGGAAACTAGTTTTATGTTTTACTGATATTCATAAGCAAAAGATATAAATTTCATGCACTGTTTTTTATACTGCTTACACAATTGCATTAATTTGTTTTTTAAATATATTTTCATACCCATTAAAAAATATTTTTTTTCTTATTACATCATTAATGAAATTTGATAACACTAATTACACCAGAATATTATTTTATATTGCTAAAGTATATTTTAGATTACATTAGGGGGACTTTTTATGATTCAATGCTTTTTTATGCCTTGTGATTATTTGCAACAGATAAGAAATTCTAGTTAAATTTTTAAAACAGCGCACGTTGTGCTGTGTAAATTAAAAACTCAGATTTATTTATGATTAAAAAACACAACTTTTTATTCAAATGAAATGTCACTGCAATTTTTCTTTTAACTAAAGGAAACAAACATAATCACTGATTGAAAGAACATACTGATGAAAATTGTGTAATTAAAACTGCTTTAAAATATATCTTGAAATCAAATTGTATGCAGTAAAGCAATAACTGGGGACATGGCATACTTTAAAATAACTAAGGGAAATTTATTTTTCAAAGGGGCCTCAATCCATGCACATATAATTATTTCATGTGTCACTTTAAAATGTCATTTGATTTTTGGAATGTAAAATAAGATTAATTATATTCAAATATTGTATATATAAATATGAATAAAGCAACAATTATTAATTGAAAAAAGAACTGAAGTAATTTGTGTGTGTTTCATTTCTCTTCTCTTCTACATGCAGTAAAGCTAAAGTAAGTTTTTAGGGGTTATATGTGTAGTTCACATATATGAAAATCACCTAATGGCTTACATGTGTTTAGCACACTAAGAAGACACAAACATAGGAAAAAATGAAATACACAAGATAAAAATCTGGCAAAGACCTATCACAATATGGCAGCATTGATTTACGGAAGATTAGAAAAAATATTTACAGTTATATACATACACTTAAAAGTGGTTAAATAATGATTTTATTTATGTATGATCCTAAGATCCACAAGTAAAAGAAATTTTAAAGAAATCTAATTTCTTAAAAAAAAAACAACTACTGAAATATTTGTGTGTAAAACTAAATATTAATAGTAAAACTAAATCCTAAAAAGTAAAATAGATTATGAAGATAAAATGCAAACAACATTTCATTTTGGAAGACGTTAAAATGAATTCTGATAATAAATATATCATTTGATATTATAAAATAGGCTCTAGAAAGATCTTTTTTAAAATTGTTTTGAGAGATCAGAAGTTGAATTGAAAAGCAAACTTTGAATTAATTTAATTATTTAACTAAGCAACATATTGATTAATTGAGCATCTGATAGATATGTTCCATCTTTAAGATTAAATCACAGATGTATTTTGGTATATATATATATATATATATATATATATATATATATATATATATATATATATATATATATATATATATATATATATATATATACTGAAAAAAAACTAATACTGATATGTGAAATAAAATAGAAAAATAATTCCAATTGAAAACAGATAAATTAAGATTAATATGATTAAATGCACAAGACTAAGTCAAAACTAAAAATCTATTGCACATTAAATGGAATTGTAAAATATTAGTGACTTTTGTATAGATGCCTTTTGTATGATCTATATATGTATTTGGCAGTTGCAAATTCATTTCAGAGTTAATATTCTTCAATATATAATTAAGCAAAAAATATTTATTTATATATTTGTAAAAAAATATTCACACTAAGTAAAATTTGTTTAATATCTCTTCAAAATAAATCTCAGTTAAGTATACTAGAACTCCTATTTATCGCTTGAGTTAGTATTTGATTGCAACAAGCTAATGACATGAGCACAAAAGCTGCAAGTTTAATCTAACAGGCTGTTGAGTATATCCTAGAGTTGCTGATTGCCAGCTTGTATTGATTTAAATGGCTTCAGGTGACCAGATTTTTTATAGTTTTTTTCTTGTTTGATTGCTCTTGTCTGAAGTCACTCTAGGATTGGTGCTGTACAGTGCTGCTGTGCACGGCTAAAGCACAGTGCTTGTGGTGTGCATTGAAAAACTGTACAGCACATTGCTGTGCCATGATTCACCTGTACTGAATAGGATAAATGAAGCAAGATTGTTGTACCAACCTAGTACTGATCAGGTACTGCGCAAGTCCAATACATTCTGGGGATCCTGTGATGGTCACTTTACGGTCAGAAGATCCATCTTCTGCGTTTGAGATCTTAATATTTGCACCAGAAACTTGTCTGAAAGAGTTCAAGGAGATAATTAATTTTGTATGGTCAATTAATTAACTAAAACATTTTATATCCAAATAATTAAATGTACCAACCCTCATAAGCTGTTCTTAATCGTTAACAAAAACTTCAATCGTTAACAAAAACTTAAATTTTTGTTTAATGAAAGGTTATCAGTGCATAAATTGGATTATTTTATTTGCTTCCAGTGAATCAAAGAGCTAATGTCTAATAAAATTGAACAAAGACCAATAAATCTGTGATGTATATGCATTGAATTTCATCTTTCCAGAAGAGATGCCCTCCAACATAATTAACAACTTGTTATAAGCCATTGATTCCAATTATAGCCTGTTTTTCTTTTTGGATTTGCTTCCATAGTCTTTGTTCAACCAAGAACAAACTACAAGGCAGCAGTTGTTTGATCTTGGAGTTGTCTCTCCTAGAAAAGTTGCTGTCCCCAGCTGTGGAGCCCCATCTGCCCGAGGGTTCGAACTCAAGACTTTTCAGTTTAGCAGCCATGAGCTTTACCTACTCAACCACGCCGACCCCTATGAGTTGAATTATGAGTGGCATATTTGGATGGAGTGTGAGAAACACGTGATAGAAAAAAATTTGTACCTGATCTCATTGATCTTCTGCCCACCCCTACCAATGATACAGCCAATCAAATCATTTGGGATGTTCATTTCCTGGGCCTGCTGGCTGATGCTGGGCAGGGGTTGTGGCTGGCCTGGATTACCTGCCCTTGGGGTGTACTGAAGGCTGGGACCTAGACCTGAAAAATAAACTTCTGTTTTGTGCAGGCCCCTAAGGACTAAGTTGCCAAAGTGTAACAAACTCTTACCATTTCAAAAAAATTTAAATTAAAAAACTTAAATATTACAAAAGGAAAAGCTTTTGATTTATCTTTAAAACTTGCTCAGTAAAAGTATCCAGTTGTTAAAGTTGTAAATCAAATTTAAAAATTAAATTTAAAATTCATATATATTTTTATGTAAAAACAATTTAGCTAAAATATATAAGTATTGGCGTGTAAACCAAGGCTTCAAGCAACATCTAATTTTAGTTTCTTACAGAGAGAGAGGACAACAACCAAGTGTTTGCAAACTAACAGAGAGAGGGAAAAATAATAGATGATTCACTTGACTTAGTTATACCAAACTTTTATTTCACAACTGTAAATTGATATATTTTAATAAAATTCTTCTAGTTTTATGGAAAGCTTTTGTCATTTTAAAATCAATTTTTGTTTTTACAAACTTACCATTACTAGTAAGCTTTGTATACAGCATTACATTTTCTAGTTTAATAAAGCATAAATTCTTTTACAAAATTAATGAAAAACATTTTAGAACTTTATCAATTCAGTATGGTATACTAAGTTCCAGTGATTTAGATAGGATATAAATAATTTAAAAAAATAATGCGTAAAAATAACAGGAAACTCCCATTATCCTGTACCCATAAACTAAAATGAGCACATACCGAAAAAATCTGTTGACTTGGATGGGTTAGGTACCATTACTAGAAATAATCCAAAACAAAAACATGCAAGTATTGTTTCTAAAATGGTATGAATTGTTGAGAAAATTAAAATAATTACACACTAGATTGGAAACTAGAAAAGAAAAAAAAGTCACCAAAATTATAAAGGTTTGAAAAGTTTTGTGTTATATCAGTTAACTTTAAATTTTAAATATTTCTTTTACAGTGTCAGGTAGCGGTTGAAACAGTTGCTTTATAGAATTATTAAAATAAATGCACACTAACATAGAAAGCAGTCTAAATTTAAGGCAAACAAAAAAAAATTGTGTTGTTGAAAATTTATTAAAGAAGGATGGATTAATTTTGTGTAGATAGAGATTGAGAGAAGCATATGTTTGAGAAAACAGTTGGGGATGATTAATGGATTAGCTGATAAATAAGTGTTTCTTTGCATCAGACAGATTAAGTTTAAAGGGAGGTCAATGCAGAAATGGTTAAGTAAAAACAGCTCACAACAAGGTTAAAATTGTACCTGGGCCACTTTCAGAAACATATGGGGGAGATAACTGGCATATTTTTTTTCAAATTATTAATAGTTCAACATTCCAAAACACAAGGCATCATGCATGATGATAAAAACAGAAAAAAATAAACATTTTTTAAAAATTTAAAATTAAATAAAATACATTCAGATGCATTTCTGTTTTAGAAAAAAAAAGAATTTTTTTACGAAAATGAGTTTTGGACTGTAAATAAAAAATATGCAGCCAGTGTTTGAAAGAATATCACACATTGGTTATCAACTAATGAGCATTTCTTTACACTTCATTGTCAAACTAATAGTTTTAAAAAGCAGTTTTAAAAAAAAGTGGAGGGTAAATATTTCTAACAACTCCCGACAACCAAGTTTTGGAAACGCGAAATAATTTCTAAAAGTGGCCCGCAGCACTAGTTTCCATCACCAACAATTTGAAGTGGGCGAAAATTCTTCTTACTTAGGCAAGGTGGTGGTGGTTGTGGTGGTGGGGGCAGTGGACCGGGCCACAAATGTGGAAGGGCCGCGGGGCCTAGACCTACAGAAAACAAACAAACAAACGTACACACCAGTTAGTGCTTAGTCCACTCTATGAAAGTTAAAAAAAAAATTTTTATAAAAGAAAAAAAAACAACAGCAATGAAACATGATTGACATAAACAAATTGTAGCATAAAATATTTTTTTAAGAAAAAAAAAGTTTTAATTTCATAATGTAAGTCCCACCATAAACAGCGTATAACAGAAATGGTTGCATTAATTTACACAATTACTTAAGCAGGTATAATACTTCAGACTTACCTCAGCAACCAGTAAACTAACCCCCCTCCCCGATATCATTAATAAATTCATCAAATCCAACTGAAATATGCTCTAAAGAAAGTATGCACATTGATCTGTTCTTTACAAGGAAAACTATTCTTTCTTTTAAAATGCACAGATAATTAATCTTTTTGGCTGAAATAATACATGTTCACAGTTGTTTTAAGAGAGAACAAATGCTGCCAATAGAAACTTTTCTATTTTAAACTGACATCATGACATTGACATCATGACATTGACATCATGACATTGACATCATGACATTGACATCATGACATTGACATCGCCATAAAAAGTAACTTGATGAGTGTTAACATTACAATGGGGATGTGAAAGTTTGTTTAGAAGTTTATTGGTTTATGTTATTTTATGCCGAAGACGGCTTTTTAGAAACCAAATTGAAAAAAAAATTTTTTTCACTTTTAAAAAAATCTGGTATTAATAAGCTAATCAGTTAAACAGTAGAACACATTTTTTTTCCTCAATCTTAATGCCATTTAATTTAGCTAAAAGTGTTTTTGTGTGGGACATTTTGGTTCTGAGAGTTAAGGCATCTTAGATAATATAAATTCTATTTCAGCTGGTGGATGAAGCTAAAATTAGAAATAACATCTGCATAATTTCTTTTTTAGTAAATGTTTTAAAGGGTTGACAAATCTCCAAAAGTAATTAGTTGTGTGCTGAATATTCTATAAACATGGACGGAAACAGCTGTAGCAGTTTAAAATACTATAATATAAAAATGTTAAAACAACAACAAAGTCATTCAGTTGAGGGAACAAAAAACTAGAGGGCAGTAACAGTCAGACTTGACCCTTGATGAGGCCTGTGAGAAAAGGAATACAATACCATAACACTATTGGAAATAAAGAGGCATGCCAAATCTGGACTCTGCTCATCACAGAGGATGCAAGAAAAAAAGACAGGGGCAGAAAAAGAGCCTTTAAATATTATATCGAGAAAGACTGAAATTGAAAGCCAGAAATTATAAACAGAATCCAGCCTGGGTTAGCAAACCAAACAAGACTAAATGGCTCTCATCCAACTTCTGGGGCTTACTTTCAATTTGATTGATTGTGTGTTAGTGAACCAGGAGTTATAGTGTAGACATTGCAATATTTGTATTTGAAATCCTTTGAAAATTTAGATAAAACTACAACTTCTAACAGTTTCAGTAAAAAAAACTTTTTGTCTGGCCAACATGGCGTATGTCGTTTTATTATAGTGTATTTGTTAAGCAAGTTTGGAGCCCAGAAATCAGAGAAGACACACTGGATTAATCTGGTTAGATCAAGTTCTAAACTTGTCCAGCGACAAGATCCACGGATACAAGCGGTGACATTGTCTTACCATTGACTGGCACCAGACTTCCAGGCATCACAGGCTGACCAGAAGGTACCATGGGTATGGCGTGCGCCATCTGCACAGGGTGGTGAAATCCTTTTGGAAGCTGTTCAAAAATAAAACAAAACCCATTTTGTTTTTAACCTTTTATAAACAAAGTAGGGAAAAAAATATTTAAAAATACTTCGTTAAATCTAGCGTGTAATTTTTCTGCAAAAAACAGCTGTAACAAACAACACAATCAAACAAACCATGTGTCCTGGAAACTGTCCATCGGTCATTGGTTGACTCCAGGAATAGGTAAACCTTGGCTAGAATTAGGAAAGAAAATTCAATTGGCAACATTCAAAAAGCCATGTGCCAACACATTCTGGGGAGCTATTAATAGCTGGCCAGACGCAACCAATCACAGAGGCACATTACACTTATGCCCGATATTGTGTTTTTGAAGTTTTTCACTTAAAAAAATAGTTCATTTCTAGCATTAATAGAATAATTACCATGCATTGATTTAATAAAAACAGATGGAAATTATGAAGACAATAAAAACTCTAGTACAGGGGTCTCCAAACTACGGCCCGCGGGCCGGATGCGGCCCGCTAGGTCCTCTCATCCGGCCCGCGGAGATCTTTTTGTCCACGGAAAAAAATGTCTGTTAGAGGTGGCTGAGGAACTTTGCCCAGAAAATTCAAAACAATTTGAAAATGTAGCTTTGGGTAGCTTTGTAGCTTTGCCCACCGTGTTGCAGACATTGGTGAAAACATCGTGACTCAAATAGCGGAAAATGCAAGCACGTTTCACTAATTTTTAATTGCAATGGATGAATCGCCTGACAGCTGTTCCATCTCTCAACTGTTGGTGTTCATTAAAGGTATGGATGAAGACATGAACATAACACAATAGCTGGCTTCCCTACATAATATGTATGGCACTGTTACCGGAGAGGATATATTCAATGAGTTAAAAAACATTTGCTGATTATAACTTGGACTGGACTAACCTCAGTTAATTGATGGGGAAAAGTACATTAGTGGCATAAAGAAAGTCTTGGTTGGACAAGAGAATAATTTGAGAGCAAACTTGGACCTCGAATGTGTTTCTTTCAGATTTTTTTCTCTTGGGGGGGGGGGTACTTGAATTTTGTATATATTTCTATATACATTATATTTTATTTGGGGGGTGGGGGGCGGGCTCCATAACACCGAAGATATGCCTTGAAGAAACTCTGGCCCCCGAAGTAATATTTGATAGTCAATGCGGCCCTCGGTCTGAAAAGTTTGGAGACCCCTGCCTCTAGTACAAGTGACATGTACAAAAATTGTGTAGGAAACAAAAACTAAATATGACAAATAAAATGATTGTAAACCTGATGAATACATTTACTACAGCCTATAGCATGTAAATAAAATGATTACAGAAAAATTAATGGTTATATATGACAGATAAAAGATAAATGATTTTTTTGTCTGGCAAATAAAATGATTTCATGGCATACAAATACAATGATTGTATATCTGAGAAATACAATGATTGTATATTTGAGAAATACAATGATTGTATTTCTGAGAAATACAATGATTATATGACTGACAAATACAATGATTCTATATATAAGAAATACAATGATTGTATGGTGTCAGATAAATACAATGATTGTGTTGTAAAAAATGATTGTAGTGTAAATCTGGGACCAGATTGTTTAATCTTGAGCTTGTGATTTTATGTAATTTAAAAAAAAAATTATTACAATTTTATTACAAAATAAATACTAATTGCTGTTGTTTAAAAAAAAAATTTGTTAGAAACAATAAAGATTCTAAATTTTTTAAAAAATTGAATGTTTGTCTTTATTCTTTATTTTGATATCTTTCTTTTATATATTTTTATGGCTAAGAGAAAAAAGGTTATCTAAATAATTATTATGAAAAGTTTTTTTTCATTCATATTTACTTTGAAATTCTGAGAATAAAATGAACCCCGTTAAAAGGAAAAAGGTTTAGAATGTAAATTTGGTTCAATAAATGTGTGATTTATTTCTGGTCCCAGATTTGGCACACCGAGGTCATACTGACCATGCAAACCTCCTGTCCCGGGAGTGAGGGGATGGTAGCTGGCACTGTGAATCCTTGACTTCCTGAGATGTAGACAGGGGAGAGTAATGGTTTGGGTCTGTACGGTAGGTTAGCTCCCTTGGGTGGGGACTGAAAAAAATAAAAATTTATCATAATCAATTAAAAAGGTATTGTAGAAAATCGATTTTTATTTTATTTTAGCATTAGCAAAAAAAAATGAATTGAAAGTAGGCTTAGAGATGTGTTATGAGATGGATCAATAGATAAATAAGTGGATAATTAAGAATACAAGTGGAAAGTTTAAAAAATTAAATAAATAAATAAATAAGCACACAATCGATTTCATTGTCAAACAGTAACAGTCAGGAAGCCATTGAACGGATATTGTTGGCGACACCCCTTCTCCACCTGAGTTTCTTCCACGCATCTCTACTTTTACCAGTGTCTTCCTTCTTCCCCCCCCCCCCCTCCGAGGAAAAAGGCTGGAAGAAACACTCTTCTCCACCCTCCCTAAAATATCACCACTCGCACTAAAAAAATAACGTATTTCTTAATGTTGATTTTCTGTGTGATAACGATATTCCACCATTCAACAAATCGACGATAATCCATCATTCAATCACTTGATGATAGTCCACCATTCAATCACTTGATGATAGTCCACCATTCAATCACATGATGATAGTCCACCATTCAATCACTTGATGATAGTCCACCATTCAATCACATGATGATAGTCCACCATTCAATCACTTGATGATAGTCCACAATTCAATCACTTGATGATAGTCCACCATTCAATCACTTGATGATAGTCCACCATTCAATCACACGATGATAGTCCACCATTACTTGATGATAGTCCACCATTCAATCACTTGATGATAGTCCACCATTCAATCACTTGATGATAGTCCACCATTCAATCACTTGATGATAGTCCACCATTCAATCACTTGATGATAGTCCACCATTCAATCACTTGATGATAGTCCACCATTCAATCACTTGATGATAGTCCACCATTCAATCACTTGATGATAGTCCACCATTCAATCACATGCAGCACTTAGATGTCATAGTGACAACTTTGAGAGCGAATTCTACGTCATAACTTCTCCCCTTAGTTGCGTGAAGTTTTGATGTAAGACTCTTATAGTTGTGTTACCGTATTTTGGCTAGATATGAAAGACCCCTATAGTTATGTTGCCGTATTTTGGAAAAATTTAGATTGGCGTTACCACGCATGCGCTTGGAGCAAAAGGGAGAAAATTGAGAAAATTGCAAATAAATGAAGCAAACGCATATTTTTGTACTCAGGATATTTATGTCAAAACATATATAAGAAAAATTGTTTTACTCATATATTTACTCAGCATACATTTTGTAACCATCGTGTTTTTATATTTAGCGTACAACAAAAGTAATGTTATGTGTGTGCGTTGAGATGAATGAAAGAGTGATATGTGGGGTGTTGTGAGTATGAGTGTGTGCATGTGTGTGTGTGTGTGTGGGGGGGGGGGGGTCAGTAAGGGCACAAATGCACGTGTCTTAATTGAAACGACAGTGTGACCACAAGATTAACATTTGTTACAGTATTTTGGAAACAAAAACATCTAACATTTGTTACACTACAGTATTTAACCTTCAAGTTTGGAAAAAAAAAAAAAAACATGCGCAGTTTTCCTGTCTCCGCAACGTCTTGCTAATTAAACGTAAGATGATTATCAACTCGCTTCTGTTTAAATGAGTTTACCCTAATTACACCGACCTAATTGACTGTATTCACTGCGGACTGGACAAGATGATGTATCCAGTCAAGCGTAAAAGGAAAGGAATTATTATAAGGTTAACTTTAAATGCTTGCTCTATCTGCATGCTAGATACATTCTAATGTTACACTTCAGGCTTTATTTTATCTTTTGGCTCACAAATGGAACTCTACAGATTTCAAGAACCACACGCTTCGATTCTATCTCATCCACGATTTGACCAGGCACTAGAACTCAGCTGTGAGTTATAATTAATGTGATAGTTCGAATCGGACAAATATTACACACATATTTCACAAATATTACACAAATATTACACAAATATAACACACATATTACACAAATATTACAAACTTTCAACATTCGCCCCCGTTACGTCACCCCGCCCGACACTCCAATGTCCAGTGCCCCCCCCCCCAGGAAAAGAAAAGAACCAACCATGTTCACCTTATATTCGTGCCTCCATGGCGTCGCCACCCCGCCCCAATGTCCAGTGCCCCCCCCCCCCCAGGAAAAGAACAGAACCAACCAAGTTCACCTTATATCCGTGTCTCCATGGCGTGCCCCCCCCCCCCAAGTAAAGAACAGAACCAACCAAGTTCACCTTATATCCGTGTCTCCATGGCGTCGCCCCCCCCCCCCAAGTACAGAACAGAACCAACCAAGTTCACCTTATATCCGTGTCTCCATGGCGTCGCCCCCCCCCCCCCCCCCCCCCCAGGTAAAGAACAGAACCAACCATGTTCACCTTATATCCGTGTCTCCATGGCGTCGCCCCCCCCCCCCCAGGAAAAGAACAGAACCAACCATGTTCACCTTATATCCGTTTCTCCATGGCGTCGCCCCCCCCCCCAGGATAAGAACAGAACCCACCAAGTTCACCTTATATCCGTGCCCTTCATGGGCGGTCTCCCCCCCCCCCCATGTAAAGAACAGAACCAACCATGTTCACCTTATATCCGTGCCTCCATGGCGTCGCCATCGTCCACACTGGCCGTCACACCATAGGCGTGACCAGAGCCTACTGGTCAGGGGTGGACTTGACCTTAGATGACCTTAGCAGCACCGCGAGACTGACCTACGATGGCAGCACGTGTCCACAAGGTCACCAAACGATGGTGGGCTAGAACCAGCCTCGCTTTCAAATACAATCCAAACTTTTGCAGAAAGCTGAGCAGAAGTTTTTAACTCATTTGTTCCAAATTTTTTTTAGCAAACCACAGAACTACTAGCCAAACATCAGAAACTTGGTCAGTAGAACATAACAACAAACCTCACACTATAAAGAGAAAAAAACAACAACTCCGTTTAAGTTTCATGAACGATTTTCCAAATGGAAAAAGAAGACAGTTTTCACAGAACTCGATAATTAGACTGCTTAAACAGAAGAATCAAAAGCTTGTTAGTGTTACGGGCTTTATAAGAGAATTCACGAAGAATAAAGTTAACAGCAAATGTCGCACGGCAAATTACGGTAAAACTAAAAATATTCAGAATTTCAATATCTCAAAATAATGCTTTTAAATATAATTGCCTTTAACTTAAGAAAGTGATTTTTCCGAAACCATAACGCAGTAAATTAAATAAAAGTTTAAATTTAAAACAAAACAAAAAAAACGACTTTAGAGAAGATAATTTGGTTTTTCGAATTCAAAATCAAATCTTAGGTAACTAAAATCTAGAATCCTGCAAGTACAAGAACACACCATCGTTGGTTTCTACAAAATGTTGGCACTTTCAATACATTACTGGACGGACGATCTAAAGTAGCAATAACACATTGAACCACAGAGCTATCTAATGTAGTTATGTCACATTCATCAAGCAAACTGCTGTAACTGGCACACAACGAACCATCGAGCTAGATAACATAAGTATGACACATGGAACCACAGAACTTCCTAATGTAACCATCAAGCAAGAATCACCAAGCGAACACGGACCTGAGTGAAGTAGGACCCGCAACTCGCAGGGTAGAACATGCTTGCATTTGACCTTTGCATGGAAGCGTCATTCACAGACATCCACCGTCTCGAAATTTTGAGTGTTTACAGTAACGGCGTGGCTAGAACAAATGGCGGCTGTTCTGCCCTTCTCGAGTCTCCGCCTATCGGAGAACACCACACCCAGGGTTATCTCGCCTTGCTCAGGCCCAAATGTGTGCCTTGTCTTTTTTATGTGCATGCTGGCTTACTGGAACACTCCCTGCTGAGGTAAGGTGAGGTAGATACCTTGATGAGGTAAGGTGAGGTAGATACCTTGATGAGGTAAGGTGAGGTAGATACCTTGATGAGGTAAGGTGAGGTAGATACCTTGCTGAGGTAAGGTGAGGTAGGTACCTTTATGAGTTAAGGTGAGGTAGATACCTTGATGAGGTAAGGCGAGGTAGGTACCTTTATGAGTTAAGGTGAGGTAGATACCTTGATGAGGTAAGGCGAGGTAGATACCTTGATGAGGTAAGGTGAGGTAGATACCTTGATGAGGTAAGGTGAGGTAGATACCTTGGTGAGGTAAGGTGAGGTAGATACCTTGCTGAGGTAAGGTGAGGTAGATACCTTGATGAGGTAAGGTTAGGGAGATACCTTGATGAGGTAAGGTGAGGTAGATACCTTGATGCGGTAAGGTGAGGTAGATACCTTGATGAGGTAAGGTGAGGTAGGCACATCAGGCGACCACGTGAATGACGTAATATTAAACAAAGCGTATTAAAGTTTGACGTCCATTAAGAAAAAACAACAAAGGTAATCATCACGTTAAGATGATTATGGGGTGTGGACATTACTCAAACAATTGGCCAGTTTTAGGAGATAATTGGGTCAAGTCAATGAATGATACAAGAAATTGACGAGCTAGAGGGAGCGAAGCGCTAGAGAGACAGAACAATCTTGTTACGCTATTCGAGGGCAACTTTTTTGATGGGTTTTGAACGACGGCACATTTTGTTCTATGTTATATAACAATTAGCCCGGGGTGAAATTTAGGGGGGGGGGAGGAAAGATGGTAGGAAGAGGAGGCGGGGGCGGGGAGGAGGAAGATGGAGATTTGAAAAGCAAACAAAGGTAAATAAATCTCGTGAGATAGAGTGAGATAGCCGACAAGGTTATGTTTGACTGCAGGCGAACATCAACACAGCAGTATCGAACATCGTCGCTAACAGACGCCGGAACATCCTGGCAACCGGCGCATGCGCAGTAAATGCCAATGGATTACAGAGATCTAAAGCTGAACTTTAATGCAATGTAGAGAAGAAAAA